>NC_136589.1:22555135-23142635 GCF_910589615.1 Taurulus bubalis
GAAGCTTCTAAAAACAAAGACTCGCCATACAAACGCCTTATTAAGCACTAAATAAACCTTTTGAACAGCACGGCCTGCAGCGGTTTTTCCAATGTTCTCTGCATCGCCGACACTGTACAAAAATGTACCACTCGCAAAAAAGCGCAAGGCTGTGATCCAGTCTCTGCATCCAGTCTATGAGACAGTCAATGCTTGGCTGTGCTGTGTGGTGATCAATGTATGGTCTCGTAAATAAATGATTCCTTGTCGGCAGAATCGATAGCGCTCGTACACAAAGTCATCATGACTTGAGAACGGATCTTGGTGATCTCGAAGAACTCTCTCCCTGTCAGGATCCATGTCTGACCAATGTGTGTTTACCTCTGTTCCCCCAAGTCTCCTTAACTCATGTGTCTGTCATCCCCGTTTGTTTTGTTTTGCCATGTGCTTGTTGTGTGTTCTTGGTCCTACCTCCAGACGCAGCCCATGGCCAATCTCTGCTCTGGTGAACTCTGGAGCAGAACAAAACTTTATGGACAATGAGTTTGTAGCCAGAGCCCAGATACCCGTGGAGACACTAGAAAGCCCGCTAGTGTTCAATGCCCTGGATGGCAGCTACCTTCCACTTCGAGTATTTGGTCATGCCATTTGGACTCACCAACGCCCCCGCAGTTTTCCAGGCGCTGGTAAATGATGTTCTCCGCAATTTCCTAAATCGTTTTGTGTTTGTTTATTTCAATGACATCCTCATCTATTCCACAGACCTTCTGGAGCGCCAGCGTCATGTCCGGATGTTCCTCCAGTGCCTACTAAAAGCAGAAAAACGTGAGTTCCACGTAACTTTTGTTCGGTTCCTGGGGTTCATTATTGAGACGGGTCAGGTGAGTGCGGATCCGGTCGAGGCGGTAACGGAGTGGCCGACCCCCTCCTCTCGGAAGCAGCTCCAGCAGTTCTTGGGGTTTGCAAACTTCTATCGTCGCTTCATCAGGAACTACAGTAAGTTTGCAGCCCTTCTCACGAGGCTCACCTTCTCCAAGATCTTGTAATCGTGGATGCCAGAAGCCGGTCTGGCATTCCAGCTCCTCAAGGAGTGGTTTAGTTCCGCCCCATCCTGATCCAGCCCGACGACAGCCGGCAGTTCGTGGTTGAAGTGGATGCCTCGGACACAGGTGTGGGGGCCATCATGTCTCAACGGTCTGACTCCGACTCTAAGCTTTGGCTTTGCGCCTACTATAAATTACGATGTCAGAAACCGGAAGTTGCTGGCAATTAAGCTAGCGCTGGAGGAATGGAGTCACTGGCTGGAGGGGGGCCGCTCATCCATTCGTGGTCTGGACGGACCACAAGAACTTGAATACATCTGGACAACCAAGAGATTGAACTCCCGCCAAGCGCGGTGGTCATTGTTCTTCGGGCGGTTCAACTTCTCCATCTCCTACCGTCCAGGCCACAAGAATACGAAACCCGACGCTCTCCCTCGCCAGTTCTCCCCCGAGGGTCACTCCTCCTGTCCTGGTACCATTCTCCCGGCAACCTGTGAGGCGGCCTCCCTCACATGGGAGATTGAGTCGGTGGTGCAGGATGCTCTCCGGACCCAGCCAGACCCTGGAGGCGGGCCTCCCGGCAGCCTCTTTGTTCCCCCGCCTGCACGCTCCCAAGTGCTTCAGTGGGCTCATACCTCCCGTTTCTCCTGCCACCCAGGCATCAGGAGGCAGACACCAGAGCATATGTCCTTGCCTGCTCCATCTGTCCCTGCAACAAGTCGTCACATCGACCTTCTGCCGGCCTGCTGCAACCACTGCCGGTGCCACATCGTCCCTGGTCCCACACTTCATGGACTTCATCACGGGTTTGACACCCTTGCAGGGGAGTACGGTCATCGTCATGGTGGTGGACCGCTTCTCCAAGGCGGCCCACTTCCTCACTCTCACTTTTTGCACTCTCCTATTGTTTGTTGTTGTTATTTTGATTAACACCTTAATATGCACATACATACTTGCACTCTTGCACTTCTACTGTTTAAGTTTAATTTAATTCCTAAATTAATACTCTGTTATTTCATTCATACAGCTATTTTATTGTTGTTGTTATTTTTATCTTTATTCTGTTAGTATTATTATTATTGCATATATCTTTCATCCCTGTTATTTTTATATCTTATCTTATTTTCTGTGTAAATGGCTTCTATGCGACACTAAATTTCCCCATGGGGATTAATAAAGTATATATTCATTCATTCATTCAAAGGGTGTGGCTCTCGGCCAAGGATATTCCACTAAAGACCGAATCCTGGAAATTGTCCCCCCGGTTCATCGGCCCATATGGGATCCAGGGTATGATCAATCCGTCCGCGGTTCGGCTGAAACTCCCCTCATCCTTGAAAGTCCACCCGACGATCCACATGTCGCTGATCAAACCGGTGTCCACCAGTGCCCTGTTTTGGGATGTTGCTTTGGTGATTTTGCCAAACTTGCTTTGTTGAACCGAAAAGACTGACTTGTGTAATCTAATCCTGAAAATTATCCGGCTAACTCAGTTAGCCAGGTACGAGGAACGGGACCCAGGAGTTTTTTGTTTTGTTTTTGGGGGCTTTCCGGGCTGCAACTATACAAGAAACAAACTGCAACTTCTGCTGTACGTTCACTTAAAATCCTCATTGCAAAATTAACTTTGTTCCAACGATGCTGCTAACTTGATGACCTGGTGGCCCAGATCGGTGCCAGGATATCTCGGTTTGTATCCTCCAGTTTCTGATTCAAGAAAGGCAGGACGTCAGTGATGACGGGCGGAGCATCTCAACGCTGATTGGCTTTCGCAACACAGTATCACGCAAAGTTTTCGCACCGCACCATTTGCGTCATCCGCGCCGCCCGGCGGAAATTCTCTTATTCGCATCCATTCGCGTCTGTGCATTGGATATGTATGTAATCTACTCGCGTGAAATATTAACACCGCTTTTGGTGTGAATGCAGAGAGAATGACAGTTTGAATCAACATTGTGTCTACAGCTACAAGCAAAGAGCAGTATAGAAATGTTGGGGGGAGAGAAGTTTGGTTGCTGGTATGAATAGTTTTGATGCAAAAGCCTTGTACAGGGGTCACTAACAGGCGGATCACAGTCCGAAGTTCGTTGTATCTGGACCCTCGACCTTAAACGATTGATAATTATTCAATTTTGACGGAGCGCTTCTATTTTAACTACCTCAGCTTTTCCAGCCTTTACGCCACTCATTCAGGAAACACACCGACCAATTACATGCGTTGAAAATCATATCATGCGATGCAGTGTCTCATATGTTCAGAGACCATGATGATTATTAAAAGCGGTAATGTGAAGTGCCACTACGAGAAAGCACAAATCTATGAGCAAACATATCGACTCACATCGGAAAAGAAGGCACAGAAAAATAAGAGAACATTTATTTGAAAACTGACGATAAATATTGTTTCGATGTTATTGAACTGAACTTGTATTTGATTTATTTCATTGTCAGTGGTTGATTATATACAGCCGTTGATATAACTGCTAGGCTACTTCAATATTTATGGCACTAAATCATAGTGCAACTTAGTTGCCTGGGCTTACTTTTGCAACTGGACCTCGTTGAGCATTAATTGAATACCCCTGGTCCAGTAGTTCATATATATTTTTTTAATCTGAGTAAACCAAGAGCAACTCATGAGCCGATCATCATCAAAGGCAACAAACGCAGATAGACAACTCTCACTTCTCTTCGGTGCTGCCACGGTTACGCTCCCTCATTAAAGCAGACGCTTCGGTGTGATAATGGATCTCGCCTCCCTCACACCTCAATTAACAAGTTTCCTGCACGCCAAGAATAATTGTCCCCAATAAAAGGTTCAATTACTTGCTGACATTCAATCACTTTTTAGATTAATCTCATTTCGAGGGGCAATATCAACACCATTAATAATATTATGCACCGCTGGGGGGGTTATCCAGCCTGCAGTGACTCAGTCACATTATCAGCAGGTCAATTACCATTTCTGCCATTTAGTTGGAGTTGAGTAGGGTTTTCTAAATATGCTATTTGTCAGATATGAAGATCTGACAAAAAGCTGTTTTTACTTTGCCACTGGTAATACTCGTACCACCAACTTTCTAGATTGGTCACACCAGCATAATTTGCTCGCACCCTATTTTTAAGGAAGCATGATATTCATCGATGACTCGCTGGCTCAGTAGTCTGAGTCAGAACCTTATTCCCTGCCCACCTGCCTTCTCTCTCTCCCCATCTTAATTTAGTCCTACACCGTTCCATACATCCATCGCCCGCTTTCAAGGCCTTTTGAAATCAGTCTGAAAAGACACGCGCACATACAAATCTGGGGTGTGCATGTGATACGAGCGCCCAGGGTTCATAAAAGCAGGATGTGTATTAAGTGGGATTTTAGCCAGCACACTCACGAAAGATGATCACATTCGCGACCTTTTTGACAGCGGTCTGGAGCTCTGACCAGGCCTGTCGGAAACGTGTTTTTTTTTTATGACAACTGCTACAGAGTTGTACTGTAGTCACAACTGTATCAAATAAAGGAATAGTTCAACATGTTTTCTCCCCAACTGGGCTCCTTTTTCTATTTTAAGTACTACAAGGAACTTTTCTTTTGGGTTGATTTTGGAGGTCCCTGTAGGCGATAGTGATGTTTACAAACACCTTTTAAGTCTTAAGAAAACCTTTTGATTTGACTAGAGCAGGGTCTGAGAGTCTGCTCCACTGGATCTGGTTCTCCCGTGCCTCCCTCTTCTATAGGAACTCTCCTCCTGCCGCCTCCGTGTCTGGGTCTGTCTGCGGCGGGCTGGTCGCTCTCAGAGCTGAGTCGGAGCTGAAGGAGTTCCAGGTGAACCTGCATGTATTCAACTGATTTGACCCGGTGTCATCAATGAGACATTAACAATAGCTCTATAGAAATAGTCTTCTCGCTGATGGTCTCATTACTTATGAAGGTCACGCAGAGACATCAGTATTACATTTGAGTCTGTTTCATATCCCGATAAAAGTTCCTCACAGACAGATAAACATGGTTTCGACGGATAATGATTGGGTGTATTTTTCACCATTTGTAAAGGCAAATCATCAATATAAGACTTTATGGCCACACATACAATGTCCTTTGTAAAGAATAATACGATGCCAAACAACAGAAACAAGTAAAGCTGTCCTTTTACCTTAACATCTTTAATAAAGCTGTCTATGCATTTTGTGTTTCATTGAAAAACATTATGTCAACTCCACACACAACTCCTCTGCATGAATGAATTCTGTGCACGTAGTCAGTGTTCTGCATTACATTACAGTCACTCCAGAGCAGATGATTAAAATATGCTCTTCCTGTCTGCAGATTGCTGCTGTGTGCGGGAGGTCGCCTGGAAATTGGTCACACGGATAGTGTGACCAATTTCCATTTCATGTCTCGCTGTGACACAAACGGGAATTACTGTGACCTCGCACATTGATTGGCCCGGGACATCATCTTTCAGGCCTCCCGCAATTAGGATTGGACTTAATCCCTCTTCGTCTTGTCCCCTGCTGTATTCTTTCCCCCTTGCGAGAGCTGACCTCTGTCAAAGATAAGGAGCGCACACCTTCCTTGTCTCACTCTCGTCTCCTCTTTTCACACGAGCGCTTCTGAACCGGACTGATAAACCTCTTCTTTTGATGAGGCTTTTCGTCAGAACCTCGCCGTCCATTTCGTCCTGGCCTTGTGGTCTCTGTCAATCAGCAGCTAATTAAGAATACCTCATGCTGCGTCTCTCTGCCCTCAACCTGTCCATCTCACCATGTGGATATCTTGTCCTAACATTCAAGTTCACTCATGGCTGTTAGCAACGCTTTTAAAAAGGGAGGCCATAATACATTCAACCTGTGAGGTTGTAAAATCTTGGTAGGAGATTTAAAAGATGAAAAATTCTAGCCTGAGCTAAATTTAAATAGTTATCGGTGCCTTTACTTTTATAATCCAGTTTTAATCAGTATGTGCGAATGGGTAAATTCTGAAATAAATCTGAAATAAATGCAGGGTTGGAATTGACTTACAATATACTTAATATACTTGACTTATTATACATAATAAACTGCACTGCACAAGGTAATAATAAAATGTGTATTTAGTACAAGAAAATAATATTAATAAAAGAAATGATGCTACAAAGTCCAGTTTAATTAAGTGAGTTATCAGCTGCTTTTAAAAAAAGACATCAATGGAGACCACAGATGGAATGTCAACAGGGAGCGCTTTCCACAGAGTCGGACCTGGAATCATCCCTGGTACTCTAGTCCAGTGCAGGGTGGCATCGCCCCGTCCACTCCACATCCCCTCCCTCAAACCTTGGTACCCTATCACTGCCATTCAAATGCTTTGGATGGGCCAAACTGCACCGACCACATTGTGAAAGTGAAATGTAATGTAAACAAAACTAGTTGGTTAGGTTTCGGGCAAGATCATTTGGATTCAAATAAGTAAGCTTATTATGTAAATTACATAACATGACGTTATTGAAGTACGTAAGTTATGTAACAAAAGTACAGTAATACAGCTGTATTTGCTTGATACATCATGGCCCCCAACCACTACCTAACGTGGGCTTTGACCTTCTTTAAATGTCACTTGACTTCCTCTTTTGCTCCTGTCATAATTATTACGGCAACTATTGGTCGGCGTCTTTTCCTCGTATCCGTGATCCACCATCTGAATAGACGATAACGGTTCTGAATGACGATAACGGCATAGTAGCAGGTCACTTCTAAACCTATGAGGCTGATAACTGCTCATTCAAAGCAGGTGGTAATGGGGTGGAGGCATAACTCTTCTACATACAAATTTTTTTCCGATAAATGTTACAATACTCTATATCAGGGGTGGGCAATTATTTTTCCCAGAGGGCCAAATGAGCAACTGAAAATATTTTGGAGGGCCGGGCCAAAATCAATTATGCGTAGTATACGTTTTTATTTCTATATAAAAAGCAGTAAATGGCATTGTTTTGACTGCTGGTAAGAGTGTATGTTATTATTTGCCAATTAAAAGGCGTGGTTAGCTTTCAAAAATATAATTTATTCAAATAGAATTTCCTAAATGATAATTATTAGTCACATTAATAACAAAGGACATTTTGAGTTCCATATACTATTGAAACAAGAATTTTCTTAGCTTTCTAAAGACATCACATCATCTTTGTAGTCAAAATTAACAAGACATGTCACTGAACTGTGTAACTGTGTAAAGAAAAATGTCCCAGTTTTGTAGCCTTTTTGACTTTACATGCCTATATTAAACATATTAAAACGTTTTCAGAACTGTGAAAAAAAAGATAAATGTCCCATTTAACTTGTTATATTTCCACATTTTAGTGTTCTTCAGTTCTTTTTTTTTCATTCAGTGTGAGAAATCCAGTCTCTGTTCAGCTTTAACAAGTCCATCAAAGTCCAGTTGAATGTCTGAGGTGGAGATGTGAAGCACAGCTGACAGATGTTCATCAGTGAGAGAGGATCTGTACCTGGATTTGGTAAACTTCATGACTGAGAATGTCTGTTCACATATGTAGGTGGATTCTAGGAGAACCAACATCTTTTGAGCATGTCTCCTCATGTTTGGAAACTTAGAACTCTAGCAGTGATGCTGACTTAAAGTGCTCTTTCAGTAGTAAATCAGACTGCAGGTCAATGAGTTCAAGCTGAACATCAGTGGGTGCACTATCAACACTGCAGGTAAAGGGAAAGAAAACCAGCTGCATTTCATCCTCAACCTTTTTGAAAAAAATTTCCATGTCAAATTCGGACATCCATCCGTAGTGATACCTGCCAGTCTGTTCCATTCGAGTCCCAGTTTGTCCATGCTTGCGTTTACCTCGGTGAACAGATCACTCCCCGTTGTGGTTCCTTTTATTGGCCGCATTGCTGCCAGCTCATCCGTAAGCTTGTCGCGCGTTATCCCCCGGAGAAAAAAAGTCGAAGCTTCCCACTTTACTTTGCAGCTGAAACTCAAGATTCTCCGCGATGTCCTCCACCCTCCTCGTCACCGTGCGGCGGCACAGCGGGACGTTTTCAAACGGTTCTTTTTTCTCTGGGCATAGCAGTGCTGCAGACTCGACCATGCACTCTTTCACAAACTCACCCTCCGAGAATAATTTTTTTCCCCACAGAATAAAAAGCCAGTCGTCCATATTGTATATATTTGAAAGTTCGGCTTTCGGCATCCACTTTCTTCTTTTTGGCATGAGCCGACATTTTCGCATTTTTCAGGGGTGACAAGGAAGGTAGACAGGTTCTCAATCACACACATTTCACGTGCACAGTGAGAATAAATGGGCTTCAAAATAATAGCAATGCGGTTTTAGTTTACCCATAAGATATTTAGAAAATGTTTTATTTTGTAATTATAATGTAATCTTTCGCGGGCCGGTCAGAATCATCCCGCGGGCCGTATTTGGCCCAGTCGGGCTCAGCCCGAAAAAAGATCATGGACCAGCAACCCTGTGGACTCATCACCCGCAGGGGGAAGCATCGGGGTCGGGTGCTATGCAGACCGGGCGGCGGGCCAGGCAGGAAACCTGGGCGAGCCGATCGCCTGCAGCATAGACTAGCTCTAGGGACGTGGAACGTCACCTCGCTAGCGGGGAAAGAGCCGGAGCTGGTGCAGGAGGTGGAGCGGTACCAGCTAGATATAGTTGGGCTCACCTCCACGCACAGCATGGGCTCTGAAACCAAGCTCCTGGAGAAGGGTTGGACTTTGTCCTTTTCTGGAGTTGCCCTGGGTGAGAGGCGCCGGGCGGGAGTGGGGACACTCTCGAGCCCCCGGCTGAGCGCCGCTGTGTTGGAGTTATCCCCGGAGAACGAGAGGGTCGCCTCCCTGCGCCTACAGGTTGCGGGGAGTAAGGCTCTGACTGTTGTTTGTGCTTATGCACCGAACAGCATTTCGGAGTATCCGGCCTTCTTGTAGTCGGTGGGAGGAGTCCTGGAAAGGGCGCCGCCTGCCGACTCCATAGTTCTCCTGGGAGACTTCAATGCTCACATGGGCAATGACAGAGAAACCTGGCGGGGCGTGATTGGGAGGAACGGCTTGCCCGATCTGAACCCGAACAGTGTTTTGTTGTTGGACTTCTGTGCTAGCCACGGTTTGCCCATAACGAACACCATGTTCGAGCATAAGGTGGCTCATAAGTGTACCTGGTACCAGAACACCTTAGGCCGGAGATCAATGATCGTATCATCTGATCTGCGGCCGTATGTCTTGGACACTCGGGTGAAGAGAGGAGCAGAGCTGTCAACTGATCACCACCTAGTGGTGAGTTGGATCAGATGGCGGGTGAGTCGGCTAGAAAGACCTGGCAAGCCCAAACGTGTAGTGAGGGTGAACTGGGAAAGTCTGGCAGAGGATCCTGTCCGGGAGGTCTTCAACTCCCACCACCGGAAGAGCTTCTCACACATCCCGGGGGAGGCTGGGAACATGGAATCCGAGTGGACCATGTTCAAAGCCTCTATTGTGGACGTGGCCGCTAGGAGCTGTGGCCAGAAGATCATCGGTGCCTGTCGTGGCGGCAACCCGAGAACCCGGTGGTGGACACCGGGGGTGAGGGAAGCTGTCAAGCTGAAGAAGGAGGCCTTTCGGGCATGGTTGGCCCAGGGGTCTCCTGAAGCAGCTGACAGGTACCGGCAGGCCAGAAGGGCTGCAGCTGTGGTTGTCGCGGATGCTAAAACCCGGGCATGGGAGGAGTTCGGGGAGGCCATGGAGAAGGACTTTCGGTTGGCCTCAAGGAGGTTCTGGCAAACCATCCGGCGGCTCAGGAAGGGAAAGCAGGGCGTAGGGTGGCCGGGCTCAGCCTTAGAGATGGGTAAGGAGCTCGGACATCAGGAGGGAGCTTGGAGTCGAGCCGCTGCTCCTTCGTGTCGAAAGGAGTCAGCTGAGATGGTTCGGGCATCTAGTCAGGATGCCTCCTGGACGCCTCCCATTAGAGGTTTTTCAGGCACGTCCAACTGGTAGGAGGCCCCGGGGAAGACCAAGGACACGCTGGAGGGATTATATCTCCCGGCTGGCCTTGGAACGCCTCGGGGTCCCCCAGAATGAGCTGTAAAGTGTTGCGGGTGAGAGAGAAGCCTGGGTCGGCCTGCTGAACCTGTTGCCACCGCGACCCGACCCTGGATAAGCGGTTGAAAATGGATGGATGGATGTTACAATATTAGTGAACTAATCCTTTAGTCATTATACGAGTGGTTGTCATTATCACATTATCAAGATATAAGTGATTAATACTGTATCAAGGAACAGAAGTTTTTTTGTATTTCACACATTGAAACCAATCTCACGAATCACACATCCAAACACTGACTGTTCTCACATTACATGAAAACTGCACCAAGGCAGATGGGTGACATCACAGGAAAAAAGTATCTTTTCTTGAGCAGAAAAGGTCATGTTTGCATTGCTGAAGCATCTGACACTGATGAAGATGTTGCTTCACAGGCGGGCAACAACTGTTGCCGGCTCAACAAATCTTGTGTATGTTGAGTGAAATGTTGTTTGTGTGGCAGTTCTTTCCATCTTTGACTCAATCAGATTGCTGTGAAATTTGTCGCGTTTCTTGCTTTTTAACGAGCTGGCAGAGTTTGATCTCTGCCCCATAGCTCCTTCTTAGGTTGATTTGACAGATGGATTATGTAACTCAGAAAAAACAAACTTCAACTGTAAATAAATCATTCAACATGAGCGACAGAACTATGTCTACTGTTTCATTGACAACCAGCTTCATCCCCGTCTTGTTACTTCCTATTAAGTTAATTTAAATGATGGATTATATCACTCCAAAAACAAACCTCAGACATTAGCGACAAATATGACTCCGCTTTTGGGCAGTAGTTATGAAGGGAGGCAGCCAACACCTCCTCCCGCTGTCTGTTAATTCTTTATTATTTTCCATTCTCTATTTGTGGTGTTTTACAAAACAAAAATATCATTTGTTTTGAAGCAAGCTGCTCGCTACCCATATGGCATGGGTAGATATGATGGTACCCAACAGCATGTGTATTTTTTCCTTGCTTGCAGCGCACTAGCAATAGCAGTAGTAGCATTAGTAGCAACAGCAGCATTGATAGCATTAGTAGCAACAGCAGCATTAGTAGCAAAAGCAGCCGCAGCATTGGTAGCAACAGCAGCAGTAGCACTAGTAGCAACGACAGGCAATAGCACGCACCAGTGAATCGCAATACACTTATAGCTTCTCTTAACTAGTCTACAAATAGGACTAATATGAGAGGAAAGAAACTAAAGTTTCAAATTGAAGAGCCCAGAAATACATGCCAATGTTTTTGAGATGGTGTAAAGTAACTTGCTGCGATTAGTTAGGCATAGAAGATATAGGGTTTCACATTTGCCTCTATTCTGTTGTAAGAAATGAACATTTCAAAATATCCTAAAATACGTTTGCTGTGTTCCTGCATATTAAATGGTAGTGTTTATATCTCAAAAACCTTTAATGTCTTCCTACATTTGATGTTTTTTTGGATGACTCATCCGATACTGGGGATTGTAGAAATGTAAATAAATTTATTTTTAGAGACTTGTTAACCTCCTGGAGAGACTCTTGATGGACCGCTGTGACCTGCAAAGGTCACGTGACAAATGACGGTAGCTTAGCTAGCACTACTGCTAGCAAGCTAATTTGTGAACATATGTACTGCCAGCCAACCACAGCTGTCTGTACAATCTATTACTATGTTATATACAAATAATTTATAAAAGAAATTATACTAGGGACAATTTCAGTAGAAAATGACATGTGTTGTTGTGGTTTCATTAAAATGGCACTGTGCTTCAGCTGCTTGAATTTCAGGAAATTTCTCCAGACACACATTCTGAACCAACCCGTTCCCTTTACTTGGTCAGAGCCCCTTTGTGTCCGATACTGATGCACACTTTAGTGTCTGTATGTGGAAACCCATCCACGACATTAGACGGTCAAAGGAACTGACGTAGTATAAAGAGCTTGAAACTCCACCTAAGGAGGATGGGAGTGGATGTTAGCAGTTACGTAACAAGCAGTTATTTTATAAAATAAACGTAATTATTTGAAACCTGATCTGACCTGGTCTTTTCCTAAGGCTTACGGCCTTTACGTCGTTTTAATGATCAAGTCAAGAATGTTGTCATGTCATCCAGTTTAAGATAATTTCCCAAATTAGGTCATTTTTATTAATTGCTGACTTGCTTTTATTTATTCTTGGCTTGCTTATTGACTGCTCTGTCCTCTGGTTTCAGGCAGTGCTCCCTCCCCCATCTCCAGTCGACTCATTACTGGGACAAAGAGGCGTCAATACATCATGACCTTGCGTGCCTCCTTGTTAGTTTTCAAATTGATTTTTTATAATTTTACATTACTCACTTTTGAGGCCTTAGATGGCCTGGCCTCTAAATACATCTCTGATTTATTGACTTGGTATGTGCAATCTTGACCATTAAGATCCGCTGATGGCCTTGCCCTGCAGTTTACTCCAAGGTCTGTGACACTGGGTGATCAGGCTTTTGCTATTAGAGCCCCCACACTATGGAACTTGCTTTTTTACTGAGCTCAGACACACAGAGTATCTCCAGTTTTAGTTGGAGATCTTAACTGGGACTGGCTTATGCCTGTGTCTAATGATTTAAAATATTTGTGATTTTGTTAATCTTACCCAGTTAATAAATTCACCAACTCGTCCAAATCTTAAGTACCTTGAGAAGTCCACATTAATTGACTTGATTTTAACTAATGTTCCTCATAAATTCTCAGCTGTTGGTGTTTTCTGTAATGACCTAAGTGATCATTGTGTTGTTGCTGCAAGCAGGAACACTAAGGTCCCTAAATTAAAACCACGTATCATTTATAAGAGGAATCTTAAACATTTTAATGAACAAGGGTTTTATCATGATTTGTTTCTATTTAATTGGAGGAGGATAGAACTAATCCATGATGTGGAAACAGCCTAGTCTTTTTTTAATGATGGTTTTACACAAATCATAAATACACTCGCCCCTTTTAGGAAATACAGGGATGTGAAAATCCCTGGTTCTCCTCTGATCTAGCAGACAGTATTCATGAGCGAAATCTAGCTTGCGCTAAGGCAGTGGTTCTCAAACTGTGGGGCGCGACACTCTAGTGGGGCGCAGAGGTATTACACGTGGGGCGCAGGGGGGTGATGCTGGGTTTTTATATATATATATAAATATATATATATATAAATATATATATATATAAAATACAAATATTATTTTTATATTCATTTTTATGTAATCCTTTATTAATATCACAGTGGGGAAATTATTCTCTGCAATTTACCCATCCTTAGTAATTAAGGGGCAGTGTGCTGCTGTGAAGCACTGGGGCTTCAGTGTCTTGCTCAAGGACACTGAGACATGAAACTATGGGGATGAATCGGCTACCTTGTGGTTTCAGGATGAACACTCCATGAACATGATAACTTTACATAGTACAAAAGTACAAAGTAACACGGACATAAAACGTCATTAATAAATACATGGAGATATGCCTGTACTTTCGTGGAAATGTTTACATTACGCCGTTAACAGGCTACGATTGCGCAACTTGACGATTCTTGGCGTTTTGCTAAAAGCCTCGATGAGATCTCCGTGAGGTCTTTTCTGCTGTTTCGTCTCTCAAAACAGAATATAGATCTATGCTCAACATTGAGCATGAATTAAGAGAGGCCGTATCAAATCTACCATCTCATTTAAAAAATATTTATAGAGGAAAGCAGCTCACTGCAGCCACTGATACAACGTGATGGCTCACACATCTGCACTCATTTTGTTTTGTACAGGTTGAACGTTATTGTTATTATCTTGAAAATATATTCAGTGCAAAACAGGTTATTTGGAGCCACAATAAATATTTTTTTTGCCAAATATTAGTTATTTTTTGCAGAGATAGAACGCTATTTGCATTGTTCTAACAAAGTGATTGCACATGTTATTAGTTTTTGTCTGATGGCGCGATCTGGTTTACTTGAAAGGGATTGTAATTTTCTTTGTTGTATTATTTGAAAAAGCACGGAGGGAGGAGTCACAAAAAGTTGGACCATTTTGTTACAATTTTGTTGGGGCCCGAACATTTTTCTTCCTCCAAAGTGGGGCCCGACAGAAAAAGTTTGAGAACCACTGGGCTAAGGCAAGAACAACAGATTATGCCACTGACTGGCTTGTGTTAACGAAGGAAACTAAGAAACAAATCTTCCTCTTTTATCAAGAAAGCATGAATCATATCTTCTGGCTCTCTGTTTGACTCGTGTTGTCCAAGGTCTGTGAAACCTTGTACTTGTGTTCCAGTTTATACTGGTCAGCCTTTTAATTTTACCCCATTTCCTGCGGTCAAGTCCAGTTTTCAGCTGACTTCAAAGTACACACAGGAAGTCACAGAAAAAATGACTTCTTGTTAGTTCCGAACTTTAGGCTTCTTGTAGTTTACAAATCACGTTTGGATTTATTCATATGTGTTTATAAATATATATTTATGTAGAAATGTGTGTGTAGCTGCATCCCTTGTTCTTTTTATGTCTGCCTGTGAAATACATTACTACTTGTTTTATGTGTTATATAAATAAGATTTTGTATTATCAACCACACAAGATATGTTTTTAGATTAAACATGAGACTAATAGTCAACAATCCAGCGTTAAGTATTACAACTACACATAAAATAAGGAGTTTCTGCAACACGTGTTTGCAGGTACGGGGTTCTTCTTCGTGGGGAAGAAGGACAAGTCACTTAGGCCTTGCATTGACTCCAGGGGCCTCAATGACATTACCATCAAGAACCGCTACCCACTCCCACTCATCTCTTGTGCCTTTGAGTTGCTGAAGGGGGCTACCATCTTCACCAAGCTAGACCTACGTAACGAATTTCACGGCTCTTCTGTCTTCTTCCTGGGCTACATCGTGGGACAGCGGATTGTGCAGATGGACCCTGCCAAGGTGTCAGCTGTTATGTCCTGGTCCGTCCCTGACTCACGTAAGCAGCTGCAACGATTCCTGGGGTTCGCCAATTTCTATCGGAGGTTTATTTGCGGCTATAGCACCGTGGCTGCCCCACTCACGGCCCTCACCTCATCTAGAGTGCGGTTTCAGTGGTCATCCTCGGCTGAGGAGGCCTTCCAGAACCTTAAGCCCGGTTTACTTCTGCCCCTATCCTCCAAGTCCCCGACCCAGAGAGACAGTTTGTGGTGGAGGTGGGGGTAGGGGTCATCCTGTCTCAGCAGGCTGCCAGTGACCAGAAGCTCCACCCATGCGCCTTCTTTTCTAGGCGGCTCTCACCTGCTGAAAGGAACTATGACGTGGGTAACCGAGAGCTGCTTGCCGTTAAGCTGGTCCTTGAAGAGTGGCGTCACTGGCTTGAGGGGACCAGTCTGCCATTTTTGTGTTGGACTGATCACAAGAACCTTGAGTACATTCAGTCCGCCAAGAGACTGAACTCTCGGGAAGCCAGATCGTCTCTGTTTTTTACCCGGTGTAACTTTTCCCTCTGTTACTGGCCCGGAACACGTAACGTCAAGACGGACGCCCTGTCCCGCCAGTTTGTGGACAAGGGGGAGTCCACCCCTTGCAATGACAATATCCTTTCTGCCCCCGTCCTGGTTGCCTCTATCACCTGGGAGGTAGAGGAGAGAATCAAGGCTGCCCTGGAGGCCCAGCCCGGTCCGAGCTCCTGTCCCCCTGACCGTCTGTTTGTTCCCCAGACCCTCAGGTCCGAGGTCCTCCAGTGGGCCCATAGCTCCAAACTCACTTGCCATCCTGAGAGCCAGCATACTAGGGATGCCTTGGAGCAGAGGTTCTGGTGAGCTACTCTGGAGAAGGACACCCGGGAATCCGTCAACGCATGTCCTGTCTGCAACCAGCACAAACCTTCCCACCAGACTCCCGCGGGTTTCCTGCAACCTCTATCTGTGCCCCATCGGCCCTGGTCTCACATCTCCCTGGATTTTGTTCCTGGTCTCCCACTGTCCAACACGCATACCACCATCCTAACAGTGGTAGATCGGTTCAGCAAGATGGCCCACTTTGTTCCTTTGCCCAAGCTCCCCTCGGCCAAGGAGACTGCTGAGCTGGTTCTAGTGCATGTCTTCACGGTCTCCCCACGGATGTAGTCTCTGCCCGGGGTCCTCAGTTCACGTCAGTATTCTGGAGGGAGTTCTGCACACTCATCGGGGCCACAGCCAGCCTGTCATCTGGATTCCACCCACAGTCTAATGGTCAGACTGAGCGCAAGAACCAGGAGATGGAGACAGCTCTACGGTGACCAAGACGTCCGCATCCAGGTCCCAGCAGCTCCTGTGGGTGGAGTATGCTCACAACACCCTGACCAGCTCTGCCACTGGAATGTCCCCATTTTAGTGTGCCTACAGGTTTCAACCTCCATTGTTTTCGACCCTGGAGACAGAGGTTTACTGCCCCTCGGTCTAGGTTTTTTTTTCCGCCGCTGCTACCGTACCTGGGCCAAGGCCAGAGTTGCGCTCCTCAGCTCAGCCAACCGTTACTCCGCAGCGGCCAACCGGCGCCGCTCCAAAGCCCCCATCTACCAGGTTGGCCAGAAGGTGTGGCTGTTGACCAGGAACCTACCCTTGCGAGTGGAGGCGAAGAAGTTGGCACCCAGGTTCATTGGACCATTCGAGGTCCTGAAGGTCATCAATCCTGCAGCGGTAAGGCTCAAGCTGCCCCGGGCCATGCGGGTCCATCCGTCATTTAACGTCTCCAGAGTGAAGCCAGTTCGGGAGTGTCCACTGGTCCCTGCTGGACAGCCTCCACCGCCACCGTGGTTCATCGAGGGAGGTCTTACCTACACGGTTCGCCACCTGCTTCGTTCCCGCCGTCGTGAGAGAGGGCTACAATACCTGGTTAACTGGGAGGGCTACGGCCCAGAGGAGAGATGCTGGGTCCCGGCCCAACACATTCTGGATGCCCCTCTCATGAGAGTTTCACCGCAGCCACCCTGACCAGCCCTCCAAGGGCTCTGTGCCCATGGGGGCTACTCAGCCAGACTCTGTTCCCTCTCTTCCTTCGGCAGCGTCAGACATCAGGGAGGATGAGGAGGAGCCATCTTACGATCAGGAAAACTCACCCGCCGATGAGGAGAGGGGGAGATGTCTGAGGAGTATTAGCCCATCTCCAGATTCCCTCCGCCTTCCCGGCGTGGCGATGGTTCTGGGATGTCAGGAGCTGTCCCTTAAATGGGGGATTCTGTTACGGTTCAGCTCCACACATTTCACTAACTACAGTGGCTTGCAAAAGTATTCATACCCTTTGAACGTTTCCACATTTTGTCACATTACACGCCACAAACATAAATATATTTTTATTGGAATTTTATATGAAAGACCAACACAAAATGTCACACAATTGTGAAGTACAAAGAAAATTATACATGTTTTTAAAAAAAATTCACAAATAAAAAACTGAAAAGTGCAATGTGCAATATTATTCAGCCCCCATGAGTCAATACTTTGTGGAACTGCCTTTTGCTGCAATTACAGCTGCAAGTCTTTTGGGGTATGTCTCTACCAGCTTTGCACATCTAGAGACTGAGATTTTTGCTCATTCTTCTTTGCAAAACAGCTCAAGGTCAGTCAGATTAGATGGAGAGCGTTTGTGAACAGCGGTTTTCAGATCTTGCCACAGATTCTCGATGGGATTTAGGTCTGGACTTTGACTGGGCCATTCTAACACATGAATATGTTTTGTTTTAAACCATTCCATTGTAGCCCTGGCTTTATGTTTAGGGTTGTTGTCCTGCTGGAAGGTGAACCTCCGCCCCAGTCTCAAGTCTTTTGCAGACTCCAACAGGCTTTCTTCCAAGATTGCCCTGTATTTGGCTCCATCCATCGTCCCATCAACTCTGATCAACTTCCCTGTCCCTGCTGAAGAGAAGCACCCCCAGAGCATCATGCTACCACCACCATGTTTGACAGTGGGGATGGTGTGTTCAGGGTGATGTGCAGTGTTAGGTTTCCGCCACACATAACGTTTTGTATTTAGGCCAAAAAGTTAAATTTTGGTCTCATCTGACCAGATCATCTTCTTCCACATGTTTGCTGTGTCCCCCACATGGTTTCTGGCATACTGCAAATGGGACTTCTTATGGTTTTCTTTTAACAATGGCTTTCTTCTTGCCACTCTTCCATAAACGCCAGATTTGTGGAGTGCACGCCCAATAGTTGTCCTGTGGACAGAGTCCCCCACCTGAGCTGTGGATCTCTGCAGTTCGTCCAGTCACCATGGGCCTCTTGGCTGCATCTCTTGTCAGTGCTCATGTTTAATGTATATAGTAATCATGTATAATTTTCTTTGTACTTCACAATTGTGTGACACTTTGTGTTGGTCTTTCACATAAAATTCCAATAAAATATATTTATGTTTGTGGCGTATAATGTGACAAAATATGGAAACGTTCAAGGGGTATGAATACTTTTGCAAGCCACTGTAGTTGTTTTCATCCTGTCTGCCTGTTTACTAACTGTCCTGTCATTTCAGATCCTGCTTCACACCCTCCTCATTCTGCCAGTCACTCCCTCCTCGTCAGCCCTCATTCCCTTCACCTGGTCCATGCCCGTCTCACCTGCAGCACTTTTCCTCATTAGTTCCTCACTACTTAGGCCCTTTCTGGCCCTTTACATGAATTAGGCAGTAGGCCAGATTTGTTGGAGTGAGACCTCATGGGGTACATCATTTTTCTGCATGAGTATTATATAGTGGTGATTTACTCCTTTACTACACCCACTTCTGAGCAAACAATGCATATTGGTTCATCAAGTACTGTCATATACTGCTCTTTCTTACAATATATAACTTTAATTCATATTGTTTCCCCTGTTATCCTCTCTACCTGTCCCTGTAGTCATGGCCTCCTCATTGCAAATGTCGGGCTCATCATTTTCAGCAGGAGACTTATCTGCTGCTCTGAAGCTACAAAGAAAAATTAAGTCATATTACTGCATACTTCAATATCAATATTATATATCAATATTTGCATAATATTTGCAAAGTCTATGGATTGCCATATTTTGGGTGATATAAAAAGGCTAATATTTTAATTCAATTTAATGTATCGGCTATTGGTAGCTTATCTGAGAGAAATTTTTGGAAAAGACGACCGAACCAACTCTATTTGGGAGAGGTGAACTTCCTCGCATGGTACAACCCATGCAGAGGCTGCAGTGTCAAAATGCGGAACGTGTGTAGCCCACTTTAAGAGAAGATGGACAAACGTGACAAATGTCAACAAATAAAATTCTCGACCGGCCCAGAAGTGAAGCAGCCCACCGGGAACTCTCCCGATTACCCGCCTGGAACACACTGAGGGCCAGTATTACGGGGAATGGGCAGGATGTGGAATGACAGGTAAACAGTCAGAAGGAAATGGGCAAAAATTAAGACCAGCTGTGCTCCATTTGGCCCTGTTGCTTTTTATGTAGTGGCAATAGCGGGGAAACACGAGTGCAGCCAGCAGATGAGAGAGTTATGGTGTTGAATCTCTCTCCTCCAACTCCAATAGCAGCAGGTCGTGGCGACGCTGTGGCACATTTGAATCATTCCTCAGCCTATAAGTGGAGGCATGTTAAAAAACATATTTCATTTGGATTCATCTTCTCCAGTTTCTAGCCTCCACTGAGGCTGAAGAGATGTCTGTCCGTTGGTCAGGTTGACAACACATTCAGAATCGTGATTTGCTTTGTTTTGCATTAGAAGGAAATGACATCTGAATTCATCAACAGCGGTCTACAAGCACTGTGTGTGTTTTCAGGAAGTAAAGATGGACACTGATATTCCATCAGAGTTGACAGAAGTCTCATCTGTTTGACCTGCTGTCTGTGTTTTTGGAGTAAAATCATGAAACACACAACTTCTTTTGTCATTTTAGTTGTGAGATCTTTTTTTAAGAAATGACAGCATTCGATATCAGACGGTCAGCTACAGCAGATGTTTGCCAGCAGCTAACGAAACTGCTTGGAAAGCCAGCAAGCACAAATAAAAAATTCGCAGGTCTGTTCTGGAGCATGTGGAAGACATTTGCCTTCATGTTTATTTCAACCTAAACCCTGACCTTTTCCTAAACTTAACCAAGGAGGATTGTTGTTTAAACCTACGATTTCTGGCAGATAGTCCTGAAGGCAAACTTCTTCTGTGTTCACAAACACACTGGAACAATTTAGAAGCAGTTTATACGAACACAGAGCACAGAAATGGTGCATTCAAATGCTCCTGGTTTCATTTCCCAAGTTGGGAAGTCGTTCCTCCAACTTCGGTGAGCTTCGTGGGCTTTAACACTCTGGGGTCTGGGGTCATTTTCTTGATTTTACATCATTTTAAAATTTCTCTTTTTAAAGTCACTTGCATATGATACATACATACAAAAATTACAGAAGAATCTCAGCTATTAGTGATGTGTCGGTCGCGAACGAAACGGCTCTGAGAGCCGGCTTTTTGACGTGAACGACGGGAGCCGGCTCCTGATTGGGAGCCACTTTTTCTCTCTCTCTCGCTCTCTTGCTCGCTTGCTCGCTCTCTCGCCGCATTTAATTGGTCAATCATGTGATGGCACGGAGACTGTGCATTGTAGCAACTTCAGTCCCCTCAGAGAGAATGTTCTCCAAAACAGGGCAGATAATTACGGAGAGAAGAAACAGGATCAGCCCCTCAAAGCTGAGGCACTTGGTCTTTCTCAATGTAAATCTTCAATGAAGGACAAAACTCTAGGTGCTGATTTTTTTTTTTTCTTTTTGTTTTACACATTTTAATTTATATTTTGTGTGATTCTGTAAGCTTCTGTATGTTGTTTCACTTTAAATTTGTTAAGTATTAAAAAGCTAAAAGTTTAAAATAGTTAAGTTCATTTGAAAATAGTTAAACGTTTGTTTTTGCACTTTCTAATTATTTTTTATCACTCTGTAGAGTGTATTTATATAATAAACATTTGATATAGTGCATGTTTTTTTTACATTAGTAATTGATATTGCGCATAATTTTACATTATTGTTGGTAATAAATTAATTTAAGCACCAAAAAATCTGAAGAGCCATTTGGGAGCCGAAAGAGCCGGCTCTTTTTAGTGAGCCGAGCCAAAAGAGCCAGTTCTCTAAAAAGAGCCGGAATTCCCATCACTATCAGCTATCTATATAATGAGGCACCATTGTCCCAAGGCACAAATGTAAAGAGAAAATATGACTAAAGCTGAAAAATTGAATCTTGATTTTTACTCATGTGGTATAGCGGTTTTGGTGATGGAAATTGGTTTACCAAAGGTCTTAGGTTCACAAACGCAGTGGAATATATGAATAAAATGGTAGACACATGTAGATAAATGTTAAAAAACCAAATGTATTATTATATGCTGGGGATGATGAGCTGTGGCTGGCTTTGAGGCCTGCTATGGTGATGTGTTGGCAGGCAGACGGACTGGGAGACTGCTGCAGCTGCATGTTGTCCTCTGGACCCTCGCAGCTCTGAATCCATTCTGTAAAATACATTAATACAAGTCAGTATGAGTTCACTGAAATAAAGTTAACGGTGATAGAGACAACAGTTGATTACCCACCGTTCATAGCTGTAGTCAACTATCTCCGCTAGCTCTCGTTAGCTCGCGCCGTGTTAGCACCACCAAACGTGACATAAACACTACTGTAGTAACGATTAACGGAGATCCAACGCTACTAGGCTTACTAAGTTCACTGTAAGAAAGTTAACGTGATCGGTACAACAGTTGAGTATGCACCGCTCAGTCGTAGACACGTAAGGAAACATCCAACACGGCACTATGTAGTGACGTGCTATCGCTAAGCTATCGTCAACAAACGCATGTTAGTTACGGTCTTACAAACACATAATGGAGGTCCAACACTACTGGTCGTACTCGGTTCTGAAAAGTATTCGTAGAACCCCGTGTGCTCATGGCAGAAGAAATACAGGAAAATCAAAGAGTTATGATTAACGGTTTAATTAAAGTTCAAATGGTGATACAGTGTACATATACTCAGCTGAGGGTCTCCGAGCTTCCACTCCACAGACCGTTCCTGTCTCGCTTCAGCTCAAAGACCTCGAAACAGGAATCTACAATCTGGTTTTAACATCCCAGCTCATTCGCCTCATTGGTTCAAATCTACGGCATGCGATTGGCTAAAAGTCCCACAGGGGCGGCACAGGTTTTGAAGATGGCTCCATAACATTCATGTTTTCCGGTACCTGAAGTCCTCACTCCGCCCTCCTGTGTTAACTAACACAATATTTGACCTAGAAGGAATTGTTATTCAGTTCTATACGTTACAACTTATGAGAATCTTACTTCAGCCTACAGTCATCCTTCCCCAGAAACCTTTTATCTCGGCTGACTCGAATCCCCCTCCAGTTCCTTATCTCGTGTCATAAACCACAGGACGAACCACAGGTGGTCCATTCTCTTTGTTCCTTAAGACCAAATGCTCCTTTGTAAAACCCTCAACCACTGTCTGTGTGTAAATGACCTCTGCACTCTGCAGCACAGAGTTCATGTGACCTCAGCAAACTAGTGACTATGTGACCTGATAGACTATCTAATCTAGACTGCTAATCTATTTTAAGCATTGCAATGTACACATGGACATCATTACACAGTAATAAAAATGACCTTTTTATATGCATACAATCACAAATCCTTCATAATAATATCCCTTATTAATTATCATATTTCATGCATTGTAATCTACACATAAACAACTCATTTTACATAGATGTGCAAGTCCACATGTAACAAACTAAGCTTAAAAAACACTACAATTCCCTCTCTTTATACTAGTACATAGTACTATTACATAGTATAAACATCTGTAACAACTCTTTATTCATTACCCACAGTGCATACATCTTAATACATTCTTGTGTCATAAACCTGTGGAAGGAAAAAAATTCTACAGTTCACTGTAAGAAAGTTAACTGTGATCGGTACAACAGTTGAGTATGCACCGTTCAGTCGTAGACACGGAAGGAAACATCCAACACGGCACTATGTAGTGACGTGCTAATGCTACTAAGCTATCGTCAACAAACACACGTTAGTCAAAGCTACCAACTCTCACGGTTTCGCCGTGTAACACACGCTTTTGCATGTTTTCACACGCACTTACGCCACAAAACCAATTTCTCAAGGCAAAAAAAGAATTCAGATTTTGGGCCGAGGCTCGTTCGTTCCTTTTCAAACTCCCCGGCGATAGATGGCGCTAAGGAGCGCATCTGTAAACCTATTCGCTGCATAGACATCCTATTTATCCCAAAGAGTCCCGTTAGCAACAGAAGAAGATTTTCAAACAGACACAACCGCGGGAGAAACTCAGGAGGAGCAGAGACTAAGGCAGACCTGGGCATCTTACGGCCCGCGACTCTCCCAGTCTGGCCCGCGTGAGGTCAATCAAAAATGAAAAATAAATAATCAAGGTGCACGCCATGAATGCAATACAAATGGCACTGCTTTTACTTTGAAGGCGATTTATTTATGTGTGTGTGCGCGCACGCACGCGTCTCCCAAGGAGCCTAGCGCTGCAGTCTCCGCCTCCAGATTGAACATTAATCGCGCAAAGCCGCCGCGGATCTGACCTGCGGTCTGTCTGATCCACTATGGCAGAGCACTTTAAGTCAGGATCACTTCTGGATCTTTATTCTTCTCTCAAAGAGGAGAACTTTCCTCACATGAGGAGGCCTGCTCAGAAGATGTTGGTTCTCTTTGGATTTACCTACATGAGAACAAACATTCAAGTGATGAAGTTCAACAGATCAGATCCTCTCTCACTGATACCTGTCAGCTGCTGTCACATCTCCACCTCATTCAACCAGACTTCATGCTCTTGTTCAAGCAACACAGACGACTTTTCTCACCGAGTAAGAACAACTGAACTGGAAATCATCAAAAGCACTTATTGCTTTTGTTTGAAGTTAATAAATTGCTGGTCTTTAACATACATATTTAAGGTACGATTTACATATTTTTTTAACTTATTTTCATAGCCTTATTGTAACATGTATTCTTACCAGTAGCAGCTCAAAACAATATAATTTACAATTTTTTAATAAAGTAATAACATTCATATTGAGTTAATTGAATTAAGTTCAGACTATTGGTTCGGCCCTCCACAACGGTCCAAATTTCTCATGTGGCCCCATGGGAAAATGAATTGCCCACCCCTGGACTAAGGTATGTTAATGACATGTGGTTCCCAAGCGCTCTTTGGTGACGTGGTTGATTACGTTACTGTCATCTGTCCATCATCATATAAAGCCCGCCCTGACAATTTGATTGGTCTGAACAATTTTTGATTTTGGATCATTTCTCCCCAACGGAGCAGTGCCAGACCGAATTTACAGACCTCAAATGTTGTGGGCGGGGCTAAGTTTGGCTGGTACCAGGCTACATCTTTAGCATACCACCCAAAAATCCACTAGAATGCATGAAATAACATCTACTTCAACCAAAATGTCCTGGGGGTGGACCATCAGCTATGTCTTTGCTTCACAGAATGTAACCAATGTTGTCCATCTCCAGGAGGCCGCCCCTATCAACGACTTTGGGCCCCACAAACCACCAGAATGCAGGGTACAACATGGGTACAACATGGGTACAACGCCAAATTAATTCCAATTTCCTGATATTTGAGCCACCAACGTGTGTGGCTGCGTGCGCGGCAAAATTTGTCACTCCCGACAAAATCTCACTCCAAGGTTTTTTGAAAAGTTGGTAGCTTTGCGTTAGTTAGGGTCTTGCAAACACATAATGGAGGTCCAACACGACTAGTCGTACTAAGTTCACTATATGAAAGTTAACGGTGATAGGGGCAACAATTGATTACTCACCGTTCAGTCTCACAGAAACGCTGTAGCCAGCTATCTGGCCCGTTAGCTCCGGGTAGCTCCTTGTTAGCGAATCCTTCAGGCACTGGAGCTGCGCCGTCTGTCCCCTCCAATATATTTGCTCAGGACTCTTTGCTTGGCATCTTCTGACTCACATTGAAGCTTTGCACACGTCGTAAGACACGTCCATGTACAGATGCTCAGATGCGGAAGTGGAAACCATATCCGCCAGATTTGAAACCATATCTCTGTGACGTATTATTGTGATGATATAATTTTATTAAAAACTTAAACGCCCGCCCGCATCGCCACGGGCCCCGCCCCCAAAGGGTTAAGTCATAATGTGGAAGAAGAAGATGTGTTGATTGCTTCAACTCGATGCACACCGTAGACCCCAATAGGGGCCTGTGCCTCTTTTTCCTCCCGTTGTTCAAGTAGTTGTATGAACCCCAAATGAGTTCTATTACTTATTTTATATAATTTCTTTCAGAATTTATTTGTGAAAGAAATGTGTATTTTAAAAAAAAAACTTTTATAACATTTTGATCATAACTATGAACATCCAGCATGACCTAAGCAGGATTTCCCAAACATGTCTTTTGGAGCGGTCGCCGACTTGTATAAACTGTATGGTTCAGGCCCTTACCAACTTCCCACATACTAATAAGACACCTTTTTGGAAAGATTAGGACCTTAATAATCTAAGAAATCACAGAAAAACGAAGCTTAGAGGTGTTGCAACAAATTTTTAGTCAAAACACTGTCATTCGGTTCAAAAATGGAAAAATTACTTCTTTTTTTTGTGGGAAAAGTGTCACTGAGGGCTGCTAATGCTTTACATTTGCATAAGCCTACCCTCTTACTGTGTGGTGTGTTTTTAGAAATGTGGGTGGTACACGAAAGGCACAGGACACGGGAACGTGAGACAGAGCAAAAAAAAAACAACGTTTTGTGATCGTTCAGGTACTAATAGGTGGTTTATAAGAATATGGATTACTTTTTTTAGACTCCCACAAGCCCGTACGGTTACTGAGATGTGTTTGTTAGTGACATCTGACGTTGCAAGGGATACTTATGAAGGATCTTGTGAAACCTTTTTGGCCGCCGCGACAAGCTGACGGAGCTGACGTAGGGTCGACGGAGTTTATGTAAGTACTCAAACTTAACGGTTACTTTATTTATTTTTTACAGCAGATGTCTCTTCTCAGACGGGTTGCGGTATTGTAAGCACTTTAAAGGAAGTTAAACAATGGTGTGGTTCCGGAGATAATTAACGAAACGTTAAAACAAAATGTTTATCTTTTTCATGTCCGATAATAGGCGCAGGGGGTTTGGTGCGCAGAAGATTAAACCACACTTTAATAGTTGCTGTTTCAACTTTATGATTCACATAATGTGTCAGGAACTTATTTTTCAGGTAATTCTAAAACCACATGAACACAGCACAATTACCCAACCTGGTAATATTATGAAAGAGAAACAATGTGAAAACGAGTGAACAGATAAGCCGAAAACAAAACCGCCTTGGCGGATGTAACTTGTTGTTTGTGTTGGCCACACGTTAGCAGATGTCTCTCGTTGGAAATGCGATCATGACAGGTTGTTGAATGTGGGTTTTGGCAGGCAGCTCTTGCTAATACTGCGGACCAGAATCTTTTAGTGGTACAGAGTGCCGGCATACTTTCATCCCTCCTGTTTGTTGGTTGGTCCACTATCTTGGTCCAGACTGCATTGAATGGACTTCTATAGTACAAAGATTCATGGTCCACGGAGGATGAATCCTAATGACTTGGTTTATCCCTTGTCTATTCCTCTAGCGCAGGGGTGTCAAACTCATTTTAGTGAAGGGGCCACATGCTGCCCATTTTAATCTCAAGTGGGCCGGAACAGTAAAATCATAGCATAATAACGCATACATAACGACAATATTTCTCTGTTTAAATCATTGGTGAAGGTTTGTGTATGATAAACCCGATTTGAAGGTCTTTCTACAATAAACTAGAAACATAAAGACCAAAAATTCAGACATCAGCTCACTGTTTATCTGCCTGGGCACTCCTCTGCAGATTCCCTCGCAGTTGAACAATATCTTTAGTAATGTCAGTGCTCTAATCAATTGTGACTGTGTCTCAATAGTAACCATGCCCATCTTTCAATCAGAGGATCAGTGGTTTGAATCCCAGCTCGGCTTGTTTTTTTTTCTTGTTTTTTTCCCCTGCAATATTAACAATTATCCCGCGGACTAGACCCCCTGGCGGGCCGTGTTTTTTACACCCCTGCTCTAGCGCCACCATGAGGTTGACTTTGTTCAAAGTGAAAGGTCTTTTGATCTATTGGTTGGATTTGCACCAACGTTGATGCTCACGGTTCTCAGACAATGTATGTCAATGTCTTCGGTCCCCCTAATTCCTTCTCACGGTCCCTAGAAGGACGAATTATAAGCACTTTAAACCAGTAATCTTTCATCAGTTCCATCCCAAGGTCAAGAGATCAATTTGTGGAAAATACTTTGATTTACAACCAATGCTAATTAGCGGAGGTTAACATTCTAAAAGCATACTAAACATCTACATGCTAGCATTATCCTTGTGAGTACTGCTGTGTTTCACTACGGCTCCACAGAGCAATGGATCTGGACTCTTTGAGTGATTTTACTCTGTGTTGTTCGCAATGCTTTTGGGACACGAGCCATTTTGTTTTCTTCTGGCCATCATGTTCCGTTTATATGTGTTTAAATTTAAATGTGGAAACCATGTCCAACCAGCACAACCCTAGCCCAGCGCTGGTTGTGTTTAGGAGCGTATATCACTGACTCACATCACTATTGTTAGATATGATGAAAGCAACGTGTTGTTATTTCACTTTTTGATCTTCCTTTATGTCTCATGACGTGGCACAACATGGCATAATTATGGCGCGCGTGTGTGTGTGTGTGTGTGTGTGCGCGTGCGATGTAGAGCAGCATTAACCTGCGAGTCAGACGGTGCTCCCAGCTGAGTGAGGATTTAAAGACAGCTTAATGAACATTGTAATTTCTCTCCCTGCCTTGTCAGCACTGCAGTCCGTTTCTTTTTACTGTCGGAGTGACGGTACAGCTCCACAGTACTTGCTAAACTTTTAAACCTAGTTTTTATGAGTGCAGACATCCCTCTTATCCCTGACTTAATATGCTAAAGCATTGATTTTCCTGTATTCACCCCTGAATAATGGATAGTTCACCCTCCATAAAAGGGACACACTGTACCCAGACAGTTAAATTCTGAACAAGTTCGTAAAGGCTTTTTAAAGTTGTCTGCTTTTGTAATGAAAGGACAATGTGTTCATTACAGTTGAGTTGTGTTGGCACGGCAATAATAGGTACTAATACCCACGTTTAATTTGATATGTCATTGTCAATTATTAGAGGTTTACTTCCAGAAATGTACCGCAGTGTGTGTTGTCTCACAGCTTTGTGCAATTCTAGCAAAAAAAATTAGATGAGAGAAATTCCATCAAACAACTGCTTCTTCTACAGGAACTGAGGTTAATTTGACCAGAGGACATCCTGACATTTTGGGAAATGATAATAATTCAAACCTATATAGCGCTTTACTAGATACTCAAAGACGCTTAGATAGAGTGTAGGTCAGTGTAGTATTGATGAAAACATCAATACTACTCTCTAATTTATTTTAAATATGAGGCTCCAGCTAGCAGATGGTTAGCTAACATGCCATCCTGAAGTTTTGTTCTCACCATGAGGTTGCCAAGTCACTATACGCCCAGCCAAGAAATAGTCCAGACCCCTCCCCCCCCTGTAAAACTGTACGATTTCCTTCCAGGAAAAGGCTCACCCACCCACAACCTCACTATTACTTTCAAGTGTTGGCACCGACCCCAACTGCCAGAAACCTCGGTGTGACACTCGACAGTCCACTCTCCCTGACTGCCAACATTACAGCAACAACAAGTTCCTGTAGGTTCATGCTGTACAACATCAGGAGAATACGTCCCCTTCTCACCCAGAAGGCGGCACAGGTTCTCGTACAGGCTCTGATCATCTCACGCCTTGACTACTGTAACTCCCTCCTGGCAGGTCTACCTGCTAGTGCCATTCGATCTCTGCAGCTCATCCAGAATGTAGCAGCTTGACTGGTCTTTAACCTCCTGAAATTCAGCCACACTACTCTGCTCCTCCGCGACCTTCACTGGTTACCGGTGGTCGCCCACATCCGCTTCAAAACATTGGTACTTGCGTACCGTGCTACGAACAGATCAGGTCCAATCTACATCCAGGACATGGTAAAACCGTACACCCCGGCTTCGCTCCGCTCGGCTTCTGCCAATCGGCTTGTAGCTCCGTCACTGCAAGCTAAACACTCAACAAAATCACGACTGTTTGCTGTCCTGGCTCCTCAATGGTGGAATGAGCTCCCCATTGACATCAGGACAGCAGAATGTATCTACATTTTCCGTTGAAAACTAAAAACACAAATCTTTTTCAACTATACCTTGAATAGGGAAGGTAGCGTAGTAGCACTTTAGTAGCAGTTAAATGGCAAAAGATAATGTGGTCATCAGTGAGCTTCAGAGGTACATGAGGCGCAGAGACAGGCAGCTAGAGAGCACAGGCAGCTATGGATATATCAGTTTTTGCACTTGTGTCCTCAGAAAATGTCCAGTTTTGACCTCAATGCTTAAAATGTATTTTCATCACCCTTAATCTGCCATTGGTATTTGCTAAACTAGTCAAAAGAAATATGACAGTAATGTTGCATAACTTGCTAACACACAGCATATGTTTAGAGTGCATGGAGAAATTAAAACTCACCTTAGAGGTAAATGTGAACGCTATTAGCCCTATTTATAACATGGGTGGTGCTCTTCAGCCTTTTACGGCCAAATTGAGAATTAAAACAACAACCACTTTTGTTTTGCTCCAATGGTTTCACAAATGAAAAGTTTTTGAACAACTTTTACATCTTAAATACAGTAGAGACAACTATTTAAATCAGACTTGAAAAATAGATCACCAGAATATTTTGTCTCACTTTCCTCTCAGGGCCTCTGTAGAAATGTGCTAGACTTTTGTCTCCTTGATAAATGAACATGCCATGCTGCTGTCGTACCATTTTAAATGGTGCATGTACATCTGCTGGACTTGGCAGATCTTTTATCTGTATAAATACAATATATATCTTATCTCCGTTATTTTGAACAGGCAGAATAATCATCACCCTCTAAGAATGAAAATACTGCAAACTAATTTGCATCCCTGATGGCGGTACAACCATCACTTGTTCATGCGCCGGCTCTTTTCATGTGAAAAGTATTCGGAGAACCCTGTGTGCTCATGGCAGAGAAGAAATACAGGAAAATCAAAGAGTTATGATTAACGGTTTAATTAAAGTTCAAATGGTGAAACTGTGTACATATTCTCAGCTGAGGGTCTCCGAGCGTCCGCTCCACAGACCATTCCTGTCTCGCTTCAGCTCAAAGACCTCGAACAGGAATCTACAATCTGGTTTTAACATCCCAGCTCATTCGCCTCATTGGTTCAAATCTACGGCATGCGATTGGAGTCTGTCTTTGGCACAGGTTTTGAAGATGGCTCCATAACATTCATGTTTTCCGGTACCTGAAGTCCTCACTCCGCCCTACTGTGTTAACTAACACAATATTTGACCTAGAAGGAATTGTTATTCAGTTCTATACGTTACAACTTATGATAATCTTACTTCAGCCTACAGTCATCCTTCCCCAGAAACCTTTTACCTCGGCTGGCTCGAATCCCCCTCCAGTTCCTTATCTCGTGTCATAAACCACAGGACGAACCACAGGTGGTCCATTCTCTTTGTTCCTCAAGACCAAATGCTCCTTTGTAAAACCCTCAACCACTGTCTGTGTGTAAATGACCTCTGCACTCTGCAGCACAGAGTTCATGTGACCTCAGCAAACTAGTGACTATGTGACCTGATAGACAATAATCTATCTTAAGCATTGCAATGTACACATGGACATCATTACACAGTAATAAAAATGACCTTAATATGCATACAATCACAAATCCTTCATAATAATATCCCTTATTAATTATCATATTTCATGCATTGTAATCTACACATAAACAACTCATTTTACATAGATGTGCAAGTCCACATGTAACAAACTAAGCTTAAAAAACACTACAATTCCCTCTCTTTATACTATTACATAGTATAAACATCTGTAACAACTCTTTATTCATCATCCACAGTGCATACATCTTAATACATTCTTGTGTCATAAACCTGTGGAAGGAAAAAAATTCTACTCCCTCTCTAGACCATATAATATATACGGTCTCAATAACGCAAAATATATCAGTGTGGTTCTATTCATCACACAGGTAAAAATCTTAAAATCAGGAACATTTATGTATTCTATGTCTGCATATCTGTCTACGTGTATGTGTGTCTCTAATGTTCTCGGGGGTGTTGATGCATATCTCACTATGCATGTCGTGTAAGCCCTGAAACCCTTCGCTCCTCTTCAGACATCTCCAATTTTAGTCTCTCCTTACAGCCGGTCACGCTCGCACTTCTCCATCGTCTCCCTCTGGTCTCTGTCGACTCGTTCATCTGACTCCATGTTTCTTGCTCCCACCATCTCCAGCTCCAGCAGTCTCCATCTCCAGTTATCTCGAAAAAAGATCAGAACAACAGGTTCAATCACTGCATCATGATCATTTAAACTCAAACCTCAGTGTGTTGTTCTATTACTAAAGTTGTACGATACTCCTTCATACTACCTGCTCCCAGTGGATTGCAGCTCTCTGATGTGACACCTGGAGTCTCTGGTCTGACGGTGAAGCCTTCTCGTAATAGAGGTCGGTGATGAAGTGACGGGTGTGGCTGTGGAAAGAACTTAGACGCATGGAGAGATCTCCGAGCTGGGCTTCTGCTGCACAGGATATCTGTCTCAGGGAATCACTCACATGTCAATACAGTCCTTCATTAATCACTTCCCATTCTAATGAACCAAATATTGACATCGCATTCCCATCATTTCCCAACCTTAAAAAATATGCACAAGTGTTTCTCAAAAGTATCAGAAGTACTATGTGTCAAACGGTATAACTTGGTATTTGGCGTGGCCTCTCTGGAGGGCGTGTGAAGCCTTTGCAATGACTCCAAACAGCCCTATTCCAGTGTCCACTTAAACCCCAAATCATTTGTTGACCCATGCGTTTATGCTAAAATGTGTCATGTCAGGTGGTGCATAATATTACACGATATGAACTCAACGCAAGAGCGCTCATCATATTTACAATTAATATTTACAAGATCAAATCAAACCTCTTCTGTGCAAACACTCAACCTTACCAGTCACCTGGTTCCACTGATGACACGTTCTCATCAGCTGGTGTCTGGTTGGCTCCTGAAAGACAAAAAACTCAAACCCGATTGGTTAATTTAAAAAATCTCCCCAGAGTTTGATCTCGCTCGATATTTTAGCTAATTCAGACTTCATCATCTGATTAGCTCTCTCGACTACCCTGGAATATGGGTCATAGTCTGCTCCGTGTGACTATGTCATTTCTAAATATGTCCCTCTCATGTACGTGTTTGAATGCAAAATGTGTGTGCATGTGCCATTCTCATCCTTCTTGGAAACCTGTCTCATTGGCCCAGACATCTTGAAAGAATCAGGTGCTAACTTTGGCTTATATAAGGAAATGTGAATGTAGAAGTAAAATAATAAACCATCTGTGTCGAACGTGCAAATGTGGTGTAATTGGAAGAATACAGTTGGTTAAGGTTATGGGGAGAAAATACTTCACACAACAAATCCACTGCAACTGACCTGAACAAAGGAAAAAACAATCTCACACTGCGATAAAACTGGCAAAAAGGAACACAATATCACACTGCAACTGGATGTTCATGCATGCTAGTATAATGAAGTTATAAAATTACAATTCTGTTAAAAATGAAAATCTTAAGCATTGCAATGAACACATGTACATCATTACACAGTAATAAAAATGACCTTTTATATGCATACAATCACAAATCCTTCATAATAATATCCCTTATTAATTTTCATATTTCATGCATTGTAATCTACACATAAACAACTCATTTTACATAGATGTGCAAGTCCACATGTGACAAACTAAGCTTAAAAAACACTACACATGTCTTCCCTTGTTGTTTTTACATTTTCTTACTAGGTGTTTCTTTGATTATTGAGTCGGGTGCCTGCAGCTCGTATCTGTTGTTCCACTGCTTTATACATTTGGACAGATGGAGAGCACTTAAAGAGACTCTTTTACTGTTTCAAAAGTTTGGGGTTCCTTTTAAAACGGGGATAAAACAAAGTAGTTGGCCAAAGAGTTCCTGTTTGGCCTTTGTCAGATCCAGCAACGTTTTACTTTTGTGAGGCCTTTGCTCTTCTTGTCACTGGACCCGTGCTATTGTGCCTCTGCTTGCACATAATTTACAGTACAGTAAACCCGATTATCCTCAAATGAGCTACTCGACCATACAATTTTCATTGAATTAAATGCCCATTGTTCAGCTGAATTACTGCTCTCTAGCTGCCTGTCTCTGCCTCATGTCTCTCCATCCCTGTCTCACGTATTGCCTCTATATGATCAAAATACATTTAGGAGCTGGCCAGGTGTTTTGTTGAGGGGCTTATTGGGTCATACAGATGATGCGAGGCTGAAATGTGCAGTGCAAGCCCAACACAATGGACACAATCAGGCTACAGCAAGCTGCTTGTTATCTGCACTTCAATCAGTGCCGAGTTACAAATATAATGATATATTTCTCTTCAATTAATAGCATGTCATGTTACTTATAAGCAAACAATTAACTAATATTTTACAGATTTATTGGTCATCAAAAAGACAGTGATGTTGGTTAAGGTTGAGTCATACAAAGAGCAATTGCAGTAGGTGGCAGTGTCACCTCTCTTTTCTAAAGGTGAACAATTGTGAGGTGAGGCAGTTTCTAAAGAGCAACATTTTTCCCTACCTTGACCGTAGGTTTGAAAGCATGGTGAACTGATTTTAACTGTAGCTCTCGCAGTCTCTGGCATGCACATGTTCGCATGTAAAAGGTGTAGGAGAGAAAAGAGTGGAAACTAATTTTCATGAATACATGGCATGGCTTATAGAAACAGAGTTGGGCATTTAAAGGTTCTCTGTCCTCTATGATATAGTGGCGTTATGTCTGCCTGAGCACAGAATGAAGTTGCTCTCCCTCTGAGGGTGTTGTAATACGAGTTTCTAAAATCAAGGCATTTGTTCTTGCAAATATTAATGCACGTAAACGTTCCCCAGTGCGACACACGATGACACTCGGTCTGGACGCCAGTGTCGGAGATACGTAGCACCCACCCTCCGGTTCCCCCTTGGGTTAACACTGTTTCCTCCGTCAGCACTGTTGCCGTTCTTTGCTCTGTAAGCCGCAAGCCGCCAGCTCATTGGTTGCCACGTTATGAGCCGTGTGGAGGCAATAGATATGCTCAAAATGTTGTATTGAGCACATTTTGAGAAATTGGATTATTGCAGTAAGCCAACTGTTACCTGGTGACTTAAGTGCATGCACACCAAGCGTCACTGCTTGTCCATCACACTTTAGTTTGTGCAAGTAAACTATCAAAAATATAGACACGTCCAACACTGCTCAACACTGTCATAGCATGTGGTAATAACTGAATGGGCCATCAAAAATAATATCTGGGATTTCAATATTTCAGTAATGAGAAAATGTTTTGTAGAACATACTATGTGACAATCCACGTATATGGTCATCGGGCTGAGTCTAAAAATGAATGGGACACTGTTTTAGAGATTTCTTTATAATAAACGCTGGTTTCTCAAGACGCGTGCTTTGTGTTTCAGAACACCATTAATTGCAATTACAATGACTGCGACACCACCGTCAACCAGTCTTTACCTTCATTAACCCAGCAGCCTGATGCAGCGTGTGGTTACGAAGAGGCCCCGGCCACCTCTACCCGACCCTGCTGAGGGGGAAGTGACTGCTGAAGGCATCTCCTTCCTCTCGGGGTGATCTCAGCAGTTGCAGAGGTGATACTTACCACACATCATTAGACTATTTGGTCCCCTTGAGCACAGGAAGGTGCTAGTTGAAGAACCAATTACAGCAGGTAGAGTATTGTGATGGAGATTTTTGTCATGGTAAATGTGTACTGAGGGAGCAAGAGGGAAATATAATTTGGAGACAAATAACAACTTAGGTATAGAAGACATGTGAAGTGTGATGAATCATCCAGCAATGATGCCGCTGCAGCCAGACAAGTGGATGCTGTCCAATTAAAACCAAGGTGCTCGCTGTACAAGTGCAGTCTTTCTGCCACTTCTGGTATTTTTCATTAAAAGCAGGTCACATCAAGGCAAAGTGGCTGCACTGCAGAAAACGAGGACCTGCGGAACATGTTGAGAAAGTTACAACGGTTTCCATCAGCGCCTTTTATATTACTGAAGTTTTGCTGTCTTGATGCATTTGCTGTCATCTCAAAGCACCCGCAAAGTGCTCAACCTCACCACGTATGAACCAGACTACAAGGCCATCAGCAAAACCATGTAGCACCAGAAGTCGCATTAAAAGTAAGACATATTTAATTTATTATACGTTAAAAATACTATATGGCTCTCAATGAAATATATTTAGAAATATTTGGCCTTTATGGCTCTCCCAGTCAAAAAGGTTCCCGACCCCTGCTCTATCCTGTCAGGAGGAGGAGAATCCCATGTCCTCATCTTTTCTCACAAGACTGGAACGTGCAACGACCAGTCTGCTTTCCTAATGTCAATATACTGATAAGCAGTTGTGGGTGTTGAAGTGCGCAGGCGTGTGACTGACTTCCCTTGAGAACTGGACATTTCATAGACACAATAACCTCCAGCTGTATAGCTGTGTTATACTGACCTCGCTAACCTGAACTTTAACAGACATGAAGAGTAATGGAGAATATCTGCAGAATATAAGGATTTATATTATCAATCCCCCTGACAACGGTTCACTAGTACGAGGGATATATAAATTCCTGGATATAGGTGATTTTAGCTTAGCTTTTTATATAAAAAATTATTATAACATAGGTGTGATGTTGTGTCTGTTTAGAGATTTCCACTCTGTGAGATAAGTAACACACACATAGTTATGAACTGATATAGTCCATTGTAACTTTATATTATTGTTTAGTTTACATAATAAATTATGTAAAAAGGGGGATTGATAATATAAATCCTTATATTCTGCAGATATTCTCCATTACTCTTCATGTCTATTAAAGTTCAGGTTAGCGAGGTCAGTATAACACAGCTATGCAGCTGGAGGTGATTGTGTCTATGAAATGTCCATTTCTCAAGGGAAGTCAGTCACACGCCTGCACACTTCAACACCCACAACTGTTTATCAGTATATTGACATTAGGGAAGCAGACTGGTCGTTGCACGTTCCAGTCTTGTGAGAAAAGATGAGAACACGGGATTCTCCTCCTCTTGACAGGATAGAGCGAATCAGATGTTAGGACGAGGCGAGACGAACCTGTGACGATAACCTGTGTATGAAAGGCCCCACTTCCGTTTGTGGGGCAGTTGTTCTTTGCCCAACCTGGGTGTTGGCTGTACCACTCACTGCTTTTGCAACTGCAGCATTACTTTGCTTCTGATCATTTAGTAAATCAATTTAGAGAACGATAGAAGTTGTTGAACTGAGTTCTTCCGGAGGCTACACCAGGCATCCAATAATTGACACACACTATCAGCACTGAAGTTATTGGAAATGTTTAGATCACACCAGTCTGAAACGATCCCACGCAGCCGCTGTGGGCAATACACAGAAACAACTTGTTTGAGAGTGCTTCAAAGACCCGGTGTGAGCGGTTAGGCGATGCTCACTGTGGTCTGTGGCTCTGCTCACATACTAAAAAAAAAACACCTCTGCTCATTACTTCCAATTTTATATATAACTAAAAGAGCCAGGCAAACTGTTTACCCCTGTGTATGCTAAGCTACGCTTATCGTCTATGGGCTCTTGCTCCATATTTAACGTACAGTTGTGAGATTGCCGTTGATCTTCTCAGCTCACCTTTAAAAAGACAGTAAATCACTGAATTCCTCTAAACCAATTTTCTTTAAAAAAGCCATGCATTCGATCTCATTTCACAGCAGTTCAGTGAAACCAGCTCAACTGTGTGTTTTTCCTCCCACGTACCCTGTATGCTGCCATCACTACCCTACTGTGTCTTTCTGAAAGGAATTATTCAGTAAAATCTGTCTGGTTCTTACTGTGGCTGCTCCCACATCCTGCCTCGTTTGTTTCAGCGCCGTATGCTCTTTCTTTTTTAACTGGGACATGTTTGAACAGCCTTTTCGGATTACAGCTGTAGTGGACAGCCCTCCTACAAATATCACATTGTTCTTCTAGGTCTGTTTTCAGTAAGCCACTGTGGGGGCTGAGGGCTGCAGACGATGGCTAATCTCCTCTTAAAAAGTAGGTGGTGACAGCCAAGCTGTCACAATGCTGACACAGTCATTGTTCAGCAGTAGTTTAAAGAAGACAAATCTATTTTGCATATGAAGCTTGAATCACAAAAGCAAGGTATCACAGTATTGCTACTTTTGGTATCAATCCATTCATCAAATACTGAGAGCATGAATGAAATGAACCTCCACCCCAGGACTAGCCCTCTTTCAAAGAAAATAATAACTTCTTTTTTTTTTAAAGTTTTTCTTCAAACAAGCATATTTCATTTAAATGTGTATGTGTTCCTGGGTTTCTGGTGAAGGAGTGACTGCAAGAGGAAAACAGAGTTTGAGCATTGTTGTGGGCCAAACATATTTACATATAGGTCATGAGGTATTATTTCAGGCACATTTTCTTTACCTCCATGTTGATGATTTACAAAGTTGAGGGATGTTAAACTTCATGAAAGTGAGACTCAACAACAACAAAAAATCAGACTGCATTGGCTATACAATGTTGTGTGTAGATTTGTAACTTTATGGCACTTAAACACACATTTTAAGTGCATTTTACATTTTTATGTAAAAAAAGAAGTTAGAGTTTTTCACTCCATACATTTTATATCAGCTGAATCAGCCACATCATGCCCACGATGAGGGTAATGGCAAAATGTCCTTCACAGACATTAATCATGGTGGACACATATGTATTAATCATGCAATCCAAGTATGAGAGTGTAAGTGGCAAAAAAAAGGGACATTTATGCTTAGCACATGAACACTTTATTAATCAAATACAGAAATCACAGTAACTATAAGCTTTTTTATTTTATAGTTGTACACAAATTCCAGTCAACTTCAATAAAACCAACAGAAAGTACTTTATTACTTGGAGTTGTGAAAATATGGAAGTCTGCCACTTAAAGCGAGGTCATACTGTTTGGGGGGTAAACTGTGTGCAACAGTGGGGGTAAAAGTCACCTTGTATTGGTAAATAATCAATATTAATTAATTTGCAGCACTAAAGTACAACATTTCAGATGGCTTCTGCATTTGCATCTCATGTTGTGGTCATGTGAGGTTATTAAAGGGGGCTCTATGTCTTGTTTCGACCGTATTATTTTAGTTTATAATGTGCAGATTTACGTGGCGTAAATCAGGAAATAATGTTGCATTTAATCAAATTACCACACAGAAAACCTTAGGCCAGCATTTGCATTTCCTTATAATACTATGTATATATTTATTTCACGATATATACACCTAGCATCCTGGGCACAAAATGTTCCCCGTCAGGATGAATACACCACACTACATGACTACTCAACAATGTGTGACTGACGAACACTGATCATTATTCCTTATCGGCCAATGGTAAATGGACCTACACTTGTATTGTGCCTTTCTAGTCTTCCGACTGCTCAGAGTGCTTGATCGCTACATGACATCATTCACCCATTCATACACTGATGGCAGTGGCCACCATGCAAGGTGCCACCTGCCCATCAGGACTAACTAACCCATTTACACCCATTCAAACACCAAAGGCACAGCAATTTGGGGTTAAGTGTCTTGCCCAAGGACACAGCGACATGGACTCGAAGATCAAACCAGCAATCTAGTTGGAGGACAACCCTTTCTACCTCTGAGCTGAAGTGGTGTGTACAGTCTTTGACCTGGGTGGCTAAAGTTGTAACAATTCGCCCTCTGCCTTAAACTGAGGGAGAAATGCACAACGCTAAATTAAAAAGGTCATGGGTGGATCTATCTGTTGTCAATACTGGTAAATCGGACTACCTAACCCATGAAGACAAAAACACCCAGAAACAAACAGGTGGTTGAGCGTCTCAGTGTTATTAACAAACAAAATTCAATGCCACAAGGCAAGACATAAAACAAACAATTAACCCCTCCCCTAACACACAACTTAATCCCACAGCTCCCCACAGTCCCAAAGTCACCCGGAGTCCCGGAGGAAGCGTCCAGCGGCGAAAGAAACCCCCCCAAAGTTGGTATACACCGCTACGCGTCGGGCGGAGACGTGACGAGCGCGCCTCGCCGCGTCCACCTACCCCGCGCTACCTTATGCCGTGCTTCCGGCAGCTGGGCTTTGTGCTTTGGCTGTCTGCGCAGTCCTCTGCTCTTACATCCACCCCCGCTGGGTCTGGAAAATCGCGCGGGGCAGCCGCCGTAATCCCATCCAGGAGCACCCGAGTGCCGTATGCCCAAAATCCGCTCGGGAAGACCAAAAAAAACCCCTTGCGTCACTTCCCCCCGGTCACCTTAAATACCCATGTCACAATAAAAGTAATAACAATAACAAATAATAAACGGTCCCGTTTAAACCCGTGTCCTGGTTCAGGGCGCCGATAATATCATCGGTACAGCAATAACGTGTAAAAGAAAAAGAACAACCAAGGTGCTTCTTTTAGCAATGCCGTATCCCAGGCGGACCTATGCGATCTTTACAAAGCGACGTTGATTTTTGATGACTGCGGCCGACTGACAGCTGATCACAGCTGATCACATCTGATCAGCTGGGGCTCCTCGATCATGGCTCCTCCGATTTCCCTCCTCGATCCTCGCTCCTCCGAGTAGAATAAGAGCTTTGGGACGGCCATCAAGATGGCGGCGCAGAACCATTTCCGATTCAATCGAGGAGCGAGGAAACGATAATTTGAAAACTTGGGATGTACCCACTGTTTTACCTGATGGGAAAAAAAGCTTTTCACACACCCTCGCAATAAAATGTGTTGCAGTAAAGCTGCTTGCCCAATGCAAAGATCATTGTCTATCTATTGTCCCACAGTCACCCTCATACTGAAAAGCAAGTGGCATTGGAGGAGTGAAGCATTTGTAGCCGGTGTGAAGGGTAAAGAAGGATCTTGTTTGGCAGCATCTTCGCCGCCCACAAAAGGGGGAAAATGTTCTTCTACGCTGCTAATAGTGCGTTGGAGGAATCTATGGAATCAAGCGCAGACATAGTTGAACAGCTGATGGCAGCGTGCAGCAGCTTCAAAATGTCAGGTACAGGGTTCAGAACCCCATGTAGGTTTTTAAATGTTCTTTTTTATTTACCTGTTGACATTTTGCACTAGCTGATTCTCATACATTTCTTTCTTGCAAGGCAACTTTGTGTTTGCTAGTTTTATACAAACAATGATTTATGCAATAAGTTATCTTTTGTTTGTTAAGGTGTTCATAATTTGTTCAAATTTATTCAAGTAATGAGCAGCTCCGCTATGTCCTTAGTGCATTGTATTGTTGGAGTAAAGTGTAGATCAAAAGCACACTCAAAAATCAATTTTCTAATTTTCTAATACAATTTTTCTATGTATACCAGTTGGTTTTGGGTGTGCTTTTTGACCCCTTTTACAACTTGTATTACAATGGCTTTTGCATGATCAGATTGCACTCGGATAGTGTTCGAGCACACAAAGTTACATGTGCAAATGCACCTCAAAGGTGTCGAGAACGGGATGTGATCCGATCAGCCAAATCACACAATCTGTTCCAAACCAGCAGGCAAGCTGCCATTTGCCAGCTAGTGGCTAAGCTACTTGCAAGAAAGCTTGTCAAACTGGATATTTAAGACGCCAGTGGATGGAGGCAAGACCAGACCAAGTGTCTGCTTTCCATTTTTGTCCAAAAAGTATAAAAGCTAATGTAGTTTTTATATATATAACCGGTCCTGGCTGCAATGCCAATGAAAGGAGGATGTGGTGTTTGGTCAGCTAAACTGGACAGAGCCATCGGACCATGTGGACACTGGAGACACATAATACCAGGTGTAAATGTAATCAAGTTAGATCACATCTAGATACAATCTGGGTAAGAGATGCATTTCCATGCAAAAGGGGCTACATGTTGTCACTTTTCCATTGATTAGATAAGAAAACTTGTTGTGAGCACATATTCACACCCTGCTTAGAATTATGCATACTCCGCTGTAGCTCTGTTCCCCATCAGCCAATTCCCATATCGCCGTGATGCTTCGTCACATGCGCCCTTGAGATGGCAATGAAACAGCACACGAACGAGTCAAACGAGAAATCCCTTCTTCTTCAATGCCTTTTTTGATTGATTACACAACATCACACCAAACACATTTCAGAGACACTGATCGTCCACCTTCAGGGAAGAGTCCAACAGTCTGTTTGTAGCCCTTTCCATGCCGCCTCTTTCAACCCCTTCCGGTATACTGTGCTCAGTCCAGGCACTCACCTGCCGCCATCCGCTCTCCTCCTGATGACACTCGTCCTGTCCTCTCGGGACAAGTTTAGTGTCATTGGGGAGCGCTAATGATTTGTATTAATTACCCCAGGACTCTACAAATCACACGCTTCTGCAACACAAAATCCCAGTTTAGACGGCATGCTGTTTTTGGAGCGAGCCCCGACATCCCAGGGTGATGTCAGCCAGACATTTTCTCACCCTGTTGAAATTACCCTGTTTATTATGAGAAGGGATGAATCCTAAAACTAATTGGAGTCTACGTTTAAGATTTATTAATAGGGATTCGTGATGAAATCATTACTTGGATGGGTGTTCTACCTTAAAAAAAGCAATGTATAGCAGTGTTAATAATCATTGGACACTTGATTTATGCAAAAATGCAATCTCCCTTTCTAATATTTCACAATAATGTAATTATATTGAACTGGAAGTATTACAGGCTGTTGTACCCCCGTTTTGGAATTTATCTTAATATAACTTTTCACAATGTGCGCAACCGATAAGCGCCTCAGTCGTGAAATTAGTGATTACCAATTTATGGCAAAAATTAACTGTTGAGTCACCTTTACCAAACCAATAGCCACTCTATCCATTGTCTGCCATTATCGTAGGATCAGGCTTTTTCTTAAAAAGTCTGGAGAATGTGCTTATTTGTTTTCTATGTCTGATGAATGTAGACTTCAGTTTCGGTTGAGAGACAAAGGGTTTAACAGGGCTCAGTTTGTGTCAAAAGCCTACAAACGGCATAGTGGGGAGGCGTTGGGCTTGATCAACTCACCAATATAGCTGCTTGGAACTGTTTAAACTGACTAAGCTGGGTAGCTGGAAACTGAGCAGGGTGCAGTGCAGGTCTAGCTTGCACTGTACCCTGCCTCAAGAGTGAGTAGAGTCTAACTTTATACAACACATTCAACCGTAATGCTGTTCTAACTAGGGTCATGATGTAGCATAGTGAAATAAATTGAGAACTCTTTATTAGTTTGGTCACTAGGATCTACATGTATCTTTTCAAAAAGGCACATTTGTCCTTCCAGCTTATTGTTGGATTGTTGGAGCTCTGATGAAGAGGGTTGACCATTGCCAGGACTGTATATAGTAAAACACACTTATCTGACTTTTAGTCCACATGTGAGCTTATTCCTGCAACTGTTTGATTGTGTTTTTACATAATAAATCTATATAATAAATAGTTGATTCAAAAAATGATAATCAGAAACATGCCTCAGACAAAAGGGACCAGCATTCCTCTTCCCACTGAAGAGCTTGTTTAACCCAAGCTTTTATCAAAGCTTCTGTAACTGTAGTGAAATCAAAGAATGAGGTCTGAGGCTGCAGTACAACACCAAAGAGAGAATATAAAATATGTAAGCGTCATTACTTTACAGCAGTTTGATCAGTTTACAAAAGTTTTCAGCAACAGCTATATAATGTTCATGGTTTGCCAGCAGGTTTTACAGATTATTAATAGTTCACAACGTCTAAACATTTACAAATTATGGCAACGGTTATTTTCATGGTCCTGTTATCGGGAACTGACAACTTGAAATGTTGCAAGGAATTGTGGGGTGGAATTATCTCCTTTCGTAAAGGAAGCATTGAAGCGCCTTTCCTTAGCATTTTGAGAATTTGAACAGCTCTTATCATGGCAGCCACTTAGATACTGTGGTTGATTTATTGTGTTTAACGGTGATGAACTTAAGTATAACACATCTTCCTACATATGTATATGTTTGTGACACCAACAGGATTATAAAAAAATATATTTTTATTCTTCCACAATACTTCCGGGTCATTTCACTCAGTTAGGAACATTCCTGAGCTAAAAGGACTATTCAACCACAGCCATATTTTGCAACAATAAAAAATAAAAAAAAATCATCACGGCAGTGAGTGTCATCGCTGCCCATGGACCTTTCTGACTCCACCTGCAGACAAGAGGAGGGACACGAAACATGACAGACATCATTGGTGAGACTTCAGTCTTTATCTCCTGAACAATTATATGTTGTTACTGTTACTGTTATGTATTCTACAGCCAGTAGAATACACGAATGAATATATTCATTCGTGGCTGTACCACGAATGAATACAGCCAGTTGATAGGTCATAGGTGCAAAAACCACAGCCCGCCACTGTAGTGTAAACACTAAAGAGGTATCAATCTAATCATCTAACTGTCTAAAAGAAAGGAGACAAGTATTTTCTCAAACTATTGATCTGGCGTGTAAAAACATAGAAACAAAGAAACAAAACAAAATGTATCGGAGTGAAGAGAAGTGTTATTAGCACAAAATGAAAAAAAAACATCATTCTATGTTATGAAATGCAGTTTCAGACTAATTTACTGAATCACTTTAATTTTGTGTAAATCTACCATCACCAAGTGCGACTTAAGTTTTCTTCAGATTAATTAGAAAAATAATTTTATGAACTTTTTAAAAGGCATGATGCATATGGGTTTAAATGTAAAATACATGGATTATATAATGTATATGTATAGTCAAACATAATGATCCAATACTTTTTAAAGCTCTGAAAATGAACATTGGAGAATTTATTTATATACATTTTAGTTTAGCGCCCACTTCTGAAAATTAGACAAAATAAGATATTGTCTTTAAGATGGAAGTCAAAAGATCCAACATTTTGAGCATTTTAGAATCTTCATGAATTTGCCTGCACTGTGCTCCTCCACTGCTCCACCCAAAGTCTTTTTATTAAACATTGTGTGCAATTTTCTCATTTAGTTTGGTTTTGTTCGCTAACTCACATTACTTTTTACTGTTTTACGTCTGTTTGTTGCACCGTTGTCAGCATATGATCATTTCACTGACTTTAAAAAAACATAGATTTTCCTTACTTTGTAATTAATAATACAGCACACTGCAATAATCATTCATAAAGCATATCTAACTAAAATCACTGTTATGCAATTATAAGTGGCCCCTTAATTCATTATATATTTACTTATAAATCAACCATTATAAGGTAGTATTGCGGTAGACTATCAAAGGTTTCTACTTCCCGAATGTCTAGGGTTTTACAAATCCAAATTGCTAAAGTAGCGTCAAGAACGGCCACTAACAAACCTCCACCCCCTTATGCCGTGTTCACACCAAAAGAGTTGCGAATTTTCGCAAAGCTTTTTCGCCTGAATTTACTCGCTTGACTTTATGTGGTTAATTCGCTTTTTCGTAACCATTCGCTGCGGAAAGGGGGCGGGGCTTATCTCTGTGGCTTTACTCTGTGAAAACATTTAACATTTCCGCCATTCACCATTGAAATAACCACTAGTTCTGTTTTTTACTTGTTGAGGAAGACCCACAAACGTCGGAACATCAAACGCCCCCGTGTCTGGGTTCATAATATTATCTGTAGTCGCACACAGCTCCGACTCCTCCAGGACGAGTGTCTGAATGAAGCCGCTTCCAGCGCTCCTTGAGCGGACCAGCAGTTTGATTCAGTAACGGCAGGACGGCGGTGACGACGGGCGGAGCTTCTCAACTCTGATTGGCTTTTGCAACTCAGCGTCGGGCGAATTCTTCACCAGTTGAAATATTTCAACTCCGCCGAAAAAGTGAATATTCACAACGCCTTTTTCGCCTCTATCACGCCGCCCGGCGCAACCATTCGCGTCTGTGCATTGACTTAACATGTAATCTAATCGCGTGAATATTTCGCAATTCTTTTGGTGTGAACACGGCATTACATGTATGGATTCAAACAGGCCAATCACAACCATTTATCTACATGCAGGGGGAAGTGTTTTGACGGTCTTTGTGTTTTGACTGTCTGTTTTGACTGTCTTTGACTCGTTGACTCGCCTTTAGAGACTGACCGGCCCCTGTGGCAGTGACAAAGACAATTCACAAGGTTTGATTTTGACAACTAAAACTACTTGGTGTAGATTGGCTCATGGTCGGCAAGGAATACGATTCTGTAAAAATACAATATGCCGAAATAATAGGTCCTCATCCCGGTTATATGGGCTATACTCTGGAAACAGTAAAATTTTGACTTAATTCTCACACAAGGAAGATATTGTAAAGATTATTTTATAGATGGTTTGTCCCCATTTACCTCGGCTCCATTGCTGCTGCAAGGCTTGATTCGGAATGTGGTGGTTCTCATCCTGGGGGTCGGGGGCACCACGGAGGACAGCAAGATTAATCATAAGGGTCATTAGGAAAGAAAATAATGCATTTTCAAATGTTGCTCTAATCTTGATTTAGTATACAGGGGTGGAAGTAAAACTCCTAATATACTCTTTGTTACTGGAACAAAGTGTACTTTCTATCAAAAGTATTGTACATCACTACATTTCTAGTTGCATCAATTACAGAGTAAAAGATGAAAGACATACTACATCTGCTATTGATTTAGGCCACCTGGCAAGCCAGTTAGGTATTCAAATGACACCTCCACAATGCTAAATGCTAAAATACTCCTTCAGTGAGTAATTTAGCATTTTTGCTGACTTACTTACTTTTATTGACGTATACCTTTACTAAAGTACTTTTGCCTTTACTTGAATAAAATCTATTTAGATTATGACATTCCAGTCCACTTTCCTGCTCTGAGCAAATCTAAAACACACAACAAGAATAATCACCAGTCAGTTGGTTCTAATGTGGATGTACTAACAGAAGGTAAAGTTCGATCATCACACGCCACAGAGTAAACCTTAATTTGATCCAAATATAAAATAATTCATATTTCGATTTGGTAGTGCCAATGATGTTTATAATCTGTGTCTGTGTGAATATGAAACAATGCAGTGTGACCACACAGGAGATATGATGTACAAGGTGAAGACCAAACGAGGGAAAATAATTCTACTCACTTGAAGAGAAAACTCCTCCGGCTGTATGAATCGAGTCCAAGTGTAAAACTGCAACAATATATCAAATTACAATTACAGGTTTATTTTTTTGACATTTAACATTTCACCTTTTACACTCTGCCCACTCACTTATATATTAATGATAATAATAATGTTTATTTAGTTTGTCAATTCATGTTGTACTCTAAAAAGGTATAATAGTAGGAAATGTACTAATTAAAACGTTTACTCAGAGCACATTTTCACTGAACTACTTTTATCCAAGAACGTTTTCATACAAGCAGTACAATTTTGATAAAAAATAATAGTAATTTTACTGTATGACATTATCTCACATTATCATTGGAAGTATGCCACAACCATTGACAAACACACAACAAGAAAGAATCACCAGGTACAGTCAATGCTTATTTTAATGTGGATGTACTCACAGCAGATGAGGTGGGAATATGATCACCCCAGACTACAACACCACCCAAACCAGTAGGGTCAGTCTCACACTGGACCTATTAATGGAATGGTAATAAACAGGAGAAGACATTTATTTGACTACTGCATAATATACAATAGTCCATGGTCAAACAGTACGTTTGTCCTGTCAAATATATTCATAATGTATCTGTCTGTCCTTGTGCTTAAAACGGAAACAATGCAGAGAACAACAGATATGATGTACAACATGAAAGCCAAAAGAGACTAATATACTGACCGGGAGAGACAACGCCTCCTTGTCTATGACTTGACCCTGTGAGTGCGAAACAGTACAACAATGATATTTTACATCAGATATACAAATTGTCATTTGACAACAATTCATGGGCCCATTTTTAATGAAGTTTTTGAAATGAGCAAATAAGGAAATCTAAATCACAAAACACACTATTCCATTCCATGAGACTTCTGGAAGCTTCCATGGAAGCCTCTGCAGGCCTGCTCTTCGAATGAGCGTAATATAAATGTTGCAATCAAGTCTGTCCGTTTGATGGAATTAACTTTAGCCGGACTAGAAAAGCCAGTTCTTTAAGAGCTGGGTCACGCTGTAATGATAATAATAAATCAATACCATAACATCGCTCAACAATAAACAGACTATGCTAGCAGGCTAACTGGTTTGTCAACGGTAGAAACAACAACAGGTTGAATCTCTGCTATTGTATCTTTAAGCGTATGAACAAGTATTGAACACAATTATATACCAAAAACCTCACCATTTTAGCAGTTATAAAAGTTAGACGGCAAGTTTTTGCTTTCGGTGAAGCAGGCCTTTCCAACTTCTTGGTTTACCCTTGAGGCTAACTTACTTCCCTGCTTTGGATCGGTTGTGACGTCTTACAGGAAGGCGTCTACAACACGTCGCCTAAGCCCAGTCTTGCATCGTTTTACAGTATCATTCATTTTAGATTATTTTCCATGTTTGATTTCAAATTTCAAGATTTCTAGCAACATAATTGCCATTGCCTCTCAAATTCGTTGAGAGCTCCCTCAAACAGCAAAGCTTTTTTGGCTGAATCAAACTGTATAATCATTTACAAAATGGATTTCCTTATTCAACCGTCTGACGTAATTTTAAGAAAAGCAGACACCTCTTAAATAATAAAAACAATCCACTGTCTAGTGTTAAAGACTTTCATGTTACCTGATATGTTAAGTTGTATCTCTTGTCAAATTAATCTGGTTCTTTTTGTTTTCTATCGGCTGAGTTGGTCTTCACTTCTTCAAAACTAAGATAGTTACAAACTAACTTTGTAACTATCAATATTCGTAGTCCATTCCATTTGTTCCCATGTCTGTAAGAAAATGAATAAAATGTTCACGTTAATTTTACGTATGTATTGTATGTAAGTATCCAGTATGACTAGAAAAAAAACAATGTAATTAACCTGCTTCTAAAATATTTTAACAAGCTAAACTAACCCAGTTGGTTGTCTGAGCTTTATTAAACCAGATGGGTGACTTCTGAAACCAAAATGAATGCAATGTTTTCTATTGCTGTCAACTGAATGCTCCCAGATGCCATCTACTGTATGGGCGTGGACCTGGCACTAATACAGCCGGATGAGTTGTAAGACAACATTACATCCACATTGGTTTTATATAACTGAGTGAAGTGCAGGTGAGTAAAATGAACTCTAAAGTACTCGGTAGAGATGGAACTGTTTAATTTGATCGATGTATCCTTTCCTTCTAACATCTCGAATAACCAGAAGAGCACTCCGAGAGTGCAGACCTCCACCAAGGCACGATCTCGCAATGTAAACAAGCACAAGATAAAGTGTGCATTCTCCCAATAAATGGATCTGCATCACATTTCACTTAATTTCCATAAAACTTGGAAAGTAAGCCAACAAGCAAACCAAAACTAAAAGATAACAAATACACTCTAAAATGTCCGAGGCAATTACATATAAAATATACTTCATATACTTTGAATGTGGTAGGTTTACCTTGTTGGGAAGCTTCATTGGTACTGGCAGTGTCTGTCAGACGACAGCACATCTTGACTTGGGTTTGGCAAATCTCAGTAGATAATCAAGTTTCACTTCCCTCACAACCAAACCAGTTCAACCAGTCTCTGTCCCTTCCTGCTCGCTGTACTTTTTATATTTTTACTAATATTTTGAGATTCCAAATTGAACTACAGTATCTAGGAATAGGCCAATCATCTACAATCAACACACCAGTACAGTCCCAGACATTTCAAAGTCATCACTGATACCACCAGTTAAGCCCATCAGGTGCTTCAGCAATCAGTTCATCGCTCATGTTGCAAGAAGCCAATCATGAGGTGCCAATAATGTTTTCTTTGAATTACAAGAATGAACTAGTTTACTTTCACTTGATGAGTCATCAGTCAGGTACATACTCCACACGACAACCATCCCAAGCATGGCATGTTGTTGAAACTAGTCCGTCTCGGTTGTAGTGATTACATTGATGCACAAGGGTGTAGTATCAAATGAGTCACAAGGACTTTGTAGTTGGTTCTTGTCTTGCCCGGCCTGGCTCTCTGCCTTACAACTGGTGACCCACCAGTCGTAACGCAGAGAGCCAGGCCGGGTCGTGCATTTGAGTTCTGCTTTGAGCAGAACTCAAATACACGACCAACAACACAGGATAAGGTGGAGGAAAAACAGTCTCTACTGGGAAGTAAAGGTTCGGTACACGAGGTGCAATAAGATCACAGACATAAGCAACAACAGACCTTAAAAACACTCAACACTACAAACACTAGAGGGCACAAGGTGTCACAAAGTCAAGTTTAAATATGTGAACCTTCAGCTGCTTTCTTTGCAAAGGCATCAACAGCACCACAGATCCAATGTCTGAAGAGCGTTCCAAATTGTCGGAGCCGGAGGAATTTGCATCCTTACTTAAAGCAGTGGTTCTCAAACTTTTTCTGTCACGCCCCACTTTGGAGGAAGAAAAATGTTCGGGCCCCAACAAAATTGTAACAAAATGGTCCAACTTTTTGTGACTCCTCCATCCATACTTTTTCAAATAATAGAATAAAGAAAATGTAAATCTCTTTCAAGTAAACCAGATTGCTCCATCAGACAAAAACTAATAACATGTGCAATCACTTTGTTAGAACAATGCAAATAAAGTTTTATCTGTGCAAAAATAACTAATATTGTGGCTGCCAATAACCTGTTTTGCACTGAATATATTTTCAAGATAATAACAATAATGTTCAACCTGTGCAAAACAGAAAGAGTGCAGATGTGTGAACCATCAGGTTGTATCAGCATTAGTGGCTGCAGTGAGCTGCTTTCCTCTTCAAATCTCTTTAAAACAGGGTTGTAGATTTGATACAGCCTCTCACAATTAATGCTCAATATTGAGCTGAGATCTGTATTCTGTTTTGAGAGACGCAACAGCAGAAAAGCCGACCTCACGGAGATCTCACAGAGGCTTTTAGCAAAACGCCAAGAATCATGCGCATCGTAACCAGTTAACGGCATAACGTAAACATTTCCATGAAAGTACAGGCATTTCTCCATGTATTTATTAATGACGGGTTATGTCCGTGTACTTTTGTACTATGTAAAGTTATCATGTTCATGGAGAGTGGTCGTCCTGAAACCACAAGGTAGCGTTTCATCCCTGTTCTCCATAGTTTCATGTTGAAGTGTCCTTGAGCAAGACACTGACGCCCCAGTGCTTCACAGCAGCTCACTGCTCCTTAATTAATAATATAATATATTTTAATTATTAAAAGCAGCACCCCACCACTCTTTTTTAATTTAAAAAAGGTAGCTACCCGAAGGTTTACCTGTCCCGATTGAAAGAATTGAGTGATTAAATAATTGACCATATTAGATGTTAAAGAGTCCGACCACAGACAGCTTTCGGTTAAAAAACAATTGGTTTACTGTTTAAATCATATCTACCCTTTTGGGGAACAATAATACAATCAAAGCAAAACCAAACTTTTCAAACTAAGAAACCGGACTTTTCAAAACAAATCCGTAATACTAATGTCCTACTACTTGGGTGCACCCCCCCCCCCCCCCCCACACACACACACACACAGCTCAGGCCTGTGTAGCTCCGGTGCAGTGTTGGCTCTCGACTCGCTCCGCAACTTCTTCATTCACACCTGTCCATCCACACCTGTTAATTCACACCTCACGTTGGCGCTCTCTCTCTCCTCCCTCCTTTTTCCCCCGCGCTCTGGCCTTCCGACTTTTCTCTCCTAAACTCCGCCCCCACCTGGTCTGCTCACCAATGATCACTGGTGAAACAGAATGACACCTGCCTACTCAAAATGACACCTGTGTACTCAATCAAGCAAGATATATATCTCAAAGAGTTATTTAATACAACTAATTATTATTAGTAGTAGTATTAACCCCCAGGGCTACATTATGAAAGGCAAACTCAATACACACCCGGTTCAAATGCTACAACATCAGCATTCAATCAGTCACCTTTGTGTTCACCTGATTCATGGAAGTCGACTCACTTCCACTTCTTTCAGCTTTGTTTAGGTCTTCGATTAAAATCCTGAGTAAGATATCTTGGTGTCTCGCTGCCAGCTTGACTTTCTCTTCGGGCTATTCACTAACTTTATCTGTTGTTTAGTGTCCAGCTGGTGTGCAGGGGATTTAAAAGTGCTACCAGGTGATGGGGACTGAGGTTTCTCTTTGGTACAATGACCTCAGTTGTCTCTCACCAGTGGGCCAAAATAATAGGTTATCATCCCGATTATGCATCGGATCTTAATAATTCTCACACAAGATATTGTAAATGAGTTTTACCTCAAGTACCTCGGCTCCATTGCTGATCAATTTGGAGGCTGGTGGTTCTCATCCTGGGGGCTGAGGGCCTTTCTTAGGAAAGAAAAGAATGCATTTTCAAATGTTGCTCTAATCTTAACTAATCTCTTGTTACTGAAACTCTTATTACTGAAACAAAGTGTTTTGTTTTATTTAAACAGTGCGCTCTCTCTCTCTCTCTCTCTCTCTCTCTCTCTCTCTCTCTCCTTCCCCCCCACACCCCCTTGTCCCCTGCCAGATTGTCTTTGTATACCGGTATGTGTGCATCGCCTTCAAGCCTGTGTTGTATCGGTTTCCAGAGTACGTTTTGTTTTCCTTGTGTTTTTACTTTGACGAGTAAAGGACCTTTTTGATTTTTCCCCTAACGAGCCTCCTGTTGTGTTTCCTCTGCTGCTGAGTCTCTGTCCCACCACACACGGTCGTGACACCAGGGGCGGTTTTGGGCACGGGCGACCCGGGCCGCCGCCCGGGGCGGCACTTTTTCATGACACGTGGGGGGCGGCACGACCACTTAAAAAAAAAATTAAATAAAATAATCATCTGGACCGTGAAGCGGTTTTCAATATCTATCATGTCACTGTGTGGGGGGTTGGCAGATTGGCGCCCCCTGCGGCTGCTTGCTGGGGGGGATGGGGGGAGTGCCGGCTGTGGGTGGTGTGTGTGGCGGCGCGCGCGGGTGGGGGTGGTGGGCACGCGGGGGTCTGCTGTGGGCTATGGAGCCGAACTCTAATGCAGTGGTACCCAACCTTTTTTGAGCCACGGACCGGTTTTGTGTCAGACAATATTTTCACGGACCGGCCTTCACGGTGTGGGCGAAAAATATGACGTAATAAATATGACGTAATACAACCGGCATGAAGACAATTATAAAGTGCATAAAGATACATCTCACCATGACACTGCATTAGTGGAGCCCTGAGCTTGTTTCTCTGCTACGAGCCGGTCCGTCTCGGGGTGACGGGAGAAAAAGACCGACCCCCGACGTCTGTTGTTTATGTCCAGTCTACTGACTCTACTCCGTACCTTAAACCTTTATGCCGGGGGGGGGGGGGCGCGCTCGGAGGAGGGTCTCGCCCGGGGCGCAATTACATGTGGAACCGCACACAGCAGGTACGGCATAAGTTTGAGCACCATGGACCATGACTCCACCAAAACCAGTAGGGTCGGTCTCAGCCTGGACCTATGAAGGGAATGGTAATAAACAGAACAGGAGAAGACATTTATTTGAAGGAAATGTAAAAATTAAAACGTTTACTCAGTGCACATTTTCACTGATCTACTTTTATCAAAGAACGTTTTCATACAAGCAGTACAATTTTGATGAAAATAATAGTACTTTTACTGTATGACATTATCTCACATTATCATTGGAAGTATGCCACAACCATTGACAAACACACAACAAGAAACAATCACCAGGTACAGTCAATGCTTATTTTAATGTGGATGTACTCACAGCAGATGAGGTGGGAATATGATCACCCCAGACTACAACACCACCCAAACCAGTAGGGTCAGTCTCACACTGGACCTATGAAGGGAATGGTAATAAACAGAGAACAGGAGAAGACATTTATTTGACTACTACATAATATACAATAGTCCATGGTCAAACAGTACGTTTGTCGTGTCAAATATATTCATAATGTATCTGTCTGTCCTTGTGCTTAAAACAGAAACAATGCAGAGAACAACAGTTTTGATGGACAACATGAAAGCCAAAAGAAACTAATATACTGACCGGTAGAGACAACGCCTCCTTGTCTATGACTTGACCCTGTGAGTGCGAAACAGTACAACAATGGTTTGTCAAATTGATGAGCCCATTAGTATAATAACTCGCTTTGGATAAAAGCGTCAGCTAAATGTAATGTAATAACTATCAATTATATAGTGAAGTTTTACACACACACACACACACACACACACACACACACACACACACACACAGAGTGAGAGACCGTCAGAGAAGTTATTTCACGTGGTGTGCTCCTAAAAGAGAAATGTGGACAGCAAGACCAGAGCCTTCAACCAAGAATGGATGAACTTTTGTTTGTTTATTTTTCCCACGTCAGTTCAAAACCAGTATGTCTCATATGTTTAGAGGCCATGGCCATTATTAAAAGCGGTAATGTGAAGCGCCACTAAGAGACAAAGCACAAATATTTTGAGCAAATGCAGGCTTTGACCCCTCCCCATATTTGTGGCTAATGGGGTAGAGTGGTTGTCCTGTCACCACCAGTGGCGGGCTGTCAGGGCCTTCTGAGCCTTCTCTGCTGGCATGAACAGAAACACAAAGTTCTAGCTATTTTATATATATTTTTTAAATAATTAACAGTTATAGCTATTTTATAATGTTAACACCCATTAACAGCTGGATGCTATGACTCTTCTGACGGTGATCTCCAGTCTGAACTTACGCTAGAGCTTCATGTGTTTTCATGTGTAGAGAAAACGTGTAGAGACGCCTCCAACCTTGAGTCGTCCGACCAAGAGGCGCTGCGTAATTGTGCGTTGCTCGGTGGGGGAGTCCGCTGGTGGTGGAAGTGGCTTCGTGGGTTGGTCCCCACTCCCCGTGTGACCTCCCTCCATGCTTGTGGTGGTGCCGTGTGGCGGAGTGGGTGTTTGCTGTCCACACATGGTGGGCTGTATGAACGCGCTGTGTATTGAGTGGGTCAGTCTGTGACAGTAACTCCCAGGACACTTTCCCCCCCAGTCCGCCCGTGATGTGGACTGGGGGAAATCACCTGGTTGCAGTGAATGGAGTGGCTTGGAAGCTGGAGTCGGTAGGGCTCCTGATACCTGTTGCCTAATCAACCCCAATGTGAAGAGGAGTTGCAAACAAGATTTCAAATGGGCTCAAACCTGTGCGTGTTCTCTTCCTCATTCTCATATACATCAAAACAATGGGCAGAGCCTTGGTCCAGGGAAGACCTGTGTCTTCACAGCATTTTGCTAATTTTGCTGCTCCCTCACTGGCTGGATGATAGGCACAGTGGGTCCTGAGATCTATACCTAAGTAGGTGCTCAGCTCTTGGATAGCCTGGTTAACAAAATGGGAGCCGTTGTCACTTGATAATTTTGTAGGAATTCCCCAACGAGGAATAATCTCTTGAAGCAAGGCCTTTGCCACAACTGAAGCTGTTTGTTTAGAGGCAGGAAAAACTTCCACCCACTTCGACCACATGTCCACTATGACCAAACAGCAGCTCAATGAAATCCAGCATCATATGTTCAAAGGGTCTTGTAGGAGGTGGGTGAGCTGCCTGTTGAGAAACTTTAACTGGTTTGCCTACATTATGCGTTGCACAGGTGATACAGGCTTGACAGTGTTTTTGTGCATAGGTTGAAAAACCTTTAGTGAACCAAGTTGTTGTTATCATTTCAACCATACTATCTCTTCACGCATGGTCTTTACCATGCGATCACTTAGCATAGTGAGAAAAAAAATGTTTAGGGAGACAAGGTTTACCATCTGGGCCCCACCAAATGTTGTCTCTGTTGTCACCAGAGTGAACGCTCAGTCGAGAGTGACTGGAGAGCTGAGAGAGAGAAAGGAATTGAAACCATGACATGTGAGTGTGGAGACGGATGTAGTGAGGCGGGCAGAGGAAGGAGAGCCGCTGTCTTAGCCGCTGCATCCGCTCTCGCGTTACCTTGTGAGACAGTGTCAGTGGCATGTGTGTGAGCTGTATATTTGCATACGGCAATGGCAGAAGGGAGCAAAATGGCCACTAACAGTTGTCTGACTTTGTCGTGATGGAGAATGGGCTTGCCGTCGGATTTAAGATATTTACGATGAGCCCAGAGGGCGCCAAAATCATGAACAACGGCAAACGCATAACGCGAGTCAGTGTAAATGGTGACTGTTTTACCCTCTGCAAATTTACATGCTAGAGCGACCAATTCGGCTGCCTGTGCAGAGAAATGGTGAGGAAGAGAACATACACAAGGTTGGCACAATCTGAATTAACAACAGAACCAACACGATTACGTCCTTTGGATGGATCACGTGATTTGGACTCATCAACCTAGAGAATGAAATCAGGGTTAGGCAAATGAGTATCAGAGAGGTCTGAACGAGGAGTGCACATAACTTGGAGTTCTGCCAAACAGTTCTGCCATACAGTTCTGCCATCCTCAAATTCTAGAAGAAGAGATTCAGGGTTAAAAACATTGTAGCACCCAAACGTTATGATCGCATAACCGACAATATCTCTAAAAGGCTTTTTCAGCCACAGCACGGAGACAACGCGTTTGTACTGCTGCGACCAGATCTAGCTTACTCGAGAACTATGCTACATGACAAAGTCTGTCATCATGAGTTCGCCATATGAGGAGAGGCCTTTATCGTGGATTAGGGTGCAAAGGGAAGTCTCCAGAGGAGTATAAATGTTCCAAAAATGTTGTCTGTTGCTACACAAATTGTAACTCGGAGTTACTAGCTTCATGTCTTTCAGCAGCAAGATGTCTCAAAAAGTGTCACTGGCTCTGTCCCACACTGTTTCTGTGTGGGGGGGCAAGCAAAAGGTCATTAACATATTACACCCATGTGGTGTCTTGAGTCAACACAATAGGCTCTATGCTATCTCTAAGGGCCCTCTTTATAGAGATAGGCGACTCACCATAGCTCTGATGACGCGAGCATATGAAAGCAAATCAAAATTGACCCTCTGAGTCCATAGAAGACAAAAAGATGCATTGGAGAGGTCAATGACAAAAAAAACATGTTGCATTTGATGGTACTTGAGACAAAATGGTATATGGATTTGGAACAGTGGATGAACCCTTGGATGAACTGCTGCATTAACTGCCTGTAAGTCTTGGACAAACCTCCACTCCGTTGGTGCTCCTTTATCTCTGATTTTCCGAACTGGAAAAATAGGAGTGCGAACAGGTGAGTTATTGCAGGGGTTAATTACGCCTGCCTGCAAAAGAGAGTTAAACACCGGAGTTTATGCCATCACTAGCTTAGTGATGTTTTGCAAAGCCGAAACAAGAATTTAGGTGTGATGACCACAGGTTGTGTATTTCTGATGAGTCCTACGTCATATTTACCCATCGCCCATGAAGAGGAGCTTCCTGTAATTGGTGGGAGAGATTGCAGGCGTCAGCAAGAAATGAGACAGTGTGTGGTTTATCATTATCAAACAAATACACAGAACGTAAGGCAGATATGCAAGTATATAATAGTTTCTTGTAAATACCTGTGAATACATCACCTGAAGATCACCTGTCGCTTTCCAATCTGTGATAGACTGAAATTTCAGCACAAAATATCCCAAGTCTCTCCACTGATCAATCTGACACTGACAAGGAGACGTGTGGGTAGGAGGAGTCCACTTTGAGCAGCTGTTCTAGAGGGACTGTGAGGATAACAGAAAACTGTACATCTCCGATTAAACAAATGTATTCATATGTAGCATATTCTCTAAAGGAAACATATGCTGTACACGGCATGTGTGTGGAAATCAAACTTCTGCAAGATGGGAAGAGAACAGTGTTGTTCCAGGTCTCTTGCCACTAGAAAAAGGATCAGCCTCTGATACACATATCAAAGTGTGATGGGCTACACTGGACCTTGGTCATGTTGGTGAGAGTGCGTACGACTTTTAAACCTTTTATGTGTGGAAATTAAACTGACAAGCTTAAGAGCCATGCCCACACCACCCACACACACACACACACACACACACACACACACACACACACACACACACACACACACTCTGAGACAGAAGAGGGAAACGCAGGGAACAGGAGGCAGAGTCTAGCTGTGACAGTAAACCTGAATTTACATTCTCAATCTCTAGTTTCAAGTCTTCTTCAATACAGCATATTTAGTAAATTATGGTCCATTTAGAGTCAAATAGACCATAAAGCAGAGGATGCTTTAGGAGAGTGTCGGAAAGCTGAACGCAGGTGGCGAAAAACTAATCTCTAGGTTCACTGTGGTATCTATAAAGAGAGACTTCACAATTATAATTTGGAACTTAGAAATGCAAGACAGGCCTTCTTCTCTGACATCATAACCAAAAACAATACACGGGCCTTATTTGCTACCGTCGACAGGCTAACAAACCCTCCGGTGTCGGTAACGGCTACGCTCCAATCCACCTGGGCATGCAATCAATTTGCCTCCTATTTTGCTGATAAAATTCAGAAAATTAGACAAGCAGTCGGTGGCTCCACACCAACCACAGGATATGTGTTGTCCCCATCTTTAAATAGCATCCATTCAAATATAATGACACAATTTCACTCAATTAACCAAAGAAGACCTAGAAAACATCTGAAAACATCCTCCTACTGCTTGGATATTCTACCAACACACTTTTTCAAAAATATTTCACACTGCATGACCGCTGATCGTTTACAAATTGTAAACATATCCCTTCTCTCAGGTGTCTTCCCACAATCCCTAAAAACTGCAGTTATTAAACCACTTCTAAAGAAGGCTAGTTTAGACCCCGAAATATTGAAAAACTATAGACCAATATCAAACCTCCCATTCTTAAGTGAAATAATGGAAAACGTGGTTTTTCAACAGCTGAACGGTTCAATACTGGGGCCTCTTCTGTTCAACATCTACATGCTTCCACTGGCTCAGATTATGAAAAACAACAATGTGTGTTATCATTATGCAGATGACACACAACTCTACATTACTATATCACCAGGGGACTACAGTCCCATACAAGGGCTGGCTAAATGCATTGAAGAAATCAATAACTGGATGTGCCAGAATTTTCTTCAATTAAATCAAGATAAAACAGAAGTAATTGTTTTTGGTCCCAAGGACGAACGATTGAAAGTCAGCGCTCAGCTTCAATCACTAATGTTAAAAACCTCAAACCAAGCTAGAAATCTAGGTGTAGTTATGGATTCAGACCTCAACCTGAACAGCCATCAAGACAATTACAAAATCAGCCTACTATCACCTGAAGAATATATCAAGGGTTAGAGGACTTATGTCTCAACAGGATTTGGAGAAACTTGTCCATGCATTTATCTTCAGTAGACTTGACTACTGTAACGGTGTGTTCACAGGCCTCTGTAAAAAGTCAATCAGAAAGCTGCAGCTGATTCAGAACGCTGCAGCTCGAGTCCTCACTAAGACCAGGAAAGTGGATCACATCCCTCCAGTTCTGAGGTCTTTGCACTGGCTCCCTGTCAAACAAAGAATTCACTTTAAAATCCTGCTGCTGGTTTATAAAGCACTGAATGGTTTAGGGCCTAAGTATGTTTGTAATCTGCTGCTACCTTATGAACCATCCCGGCCACTCAGGTCGTCTGGGACGAGTCTACTTTCTGTTCCAAGAGTCAGAACTAAACATGGAGAAGCAGCGTTCAGCTTTTCTGCTCCACATATCTAGAACAAGGTCCCTGAAAGCTGCCGATTTGCTGAGACCCTCAGCTCCTTTAAGTCCAGATTGAAGACTTTTCTGTTTGCTGCTGCCTTTTATTGAACCAGATTCAATTACTGTATGTCACTACTGCATCTTATTTCTTAAACTGGACTGCAACTTTTATTCAACTTTTATTTTTTATTTTGTTTTTTCAACTTTTATTTTTTAATTTGCTTTTTGACTGTTTTAATGTTTTATTAACTGTTTTTAAATCTGCATTATGTTTTTATGCTTTTAATGGTTTTATGTGAAGCACTTTAAATCGCCTTGTTGTTGAAATGTGCTATACAAATAAACTTGCCTTGCCTTGCCTAAAGCAGAGGATGCTTTAGGGCGCGGCTAACTTGTGATTTACTTGATAAGGTTACAGAGTTCAAGGTTTTTATTTTGCCATTTGTGCCTAGACCAGGGGTCAGCAACCTTTCCTATCCAAAGAGCCATTTTGCCCTTTTTTAAAAAAAAAAAAATTGTCTGGAGCCGCAAAAGCTATTTGATATCACTGCTTATAAAGTTGTATATATAGTCATATTGTATATACAAAAAAACTATAGTTTGTTGTATTTATGAAATTATAGAACAAAATAAAGACAATGTTTACTTTGTATTGCTATTTTACCTGTTTATAACGATCAAACAAAAATAGTCATGTGTCGGCTACATTGAGATCCATTAAAACCACAATCTTAAATACTGTCTATATTAGTGGCTAATGTGATAGCGTTCACCCTGTAACCACGAGGTAGCAGGTTCGATACCTCTCCTCTCCATGTGAGTTTTACATTTTAAATGCATATCTTTTGCTTCGTTTACACTGAGCGTCCTCACTACGGACTTTTAGAGCACCGCAAACGAAGGAGGACCAATCCGTTTTCACTAGCGGACGCCTCAGTGTCTCATGAGCTGCCACAGCAGCAGTAGTTGGAGACGTGATCCACTTCTTGAAAGTATATTGAGTTTGCTGCAGCACTTGAGGAATCGCTCTTCTGCAGCTTGATACTTTCCAGCAGAGTGTTTGTTCTGGAAGAGTCTTTCAACATTAAATGTTTTGTTGTTTGCTAATTTCTCGCCACATATCAAGCATACAGGTCAGCCAGCATCCTTGTCAGTGAAAGAAAATGAATACGTCCACGCAGAATTAAACACTCTACTTTCCTCCGTGACTTCTTTTTCTTTATTTATCCGTTGATAGTTTAGCGAGGGCGGGGCTCTGAATCACGAGTAGCCACCTGAAGGGGAAGGTGCTTGACAGCGACGTGACAGGATGTGATGCACATTTTAGTTAAAGACATATTTAAACATTTATTTTTATTTCCAGTGACCCAATATCACCTAAAACTCCAAGTTAAGAGGAATTCTCTTTGAAAGTTTTTCCACTGGGCAAAAAAAAAAAAAGACTCAAATAAAAACGTCTTTAAAAAAAAAAAAGTCAAAGCCTCAGGGAGACGCAACAGACGGGCTAAAGAGCCGCATGCGGATCCGGAGCCGCGGGTTGCCGACCCCTGGCCTAGACCATGGCCGTTTGTCAATATGCGTTCTTCTCTGTACTTGTGTTCTCGTGGACTCGTGAAACGTCATCAGTCGCGGCCCAAGTACTGTTCCAATTCAAAAGTCTGCTTCTCGCCGAGCACGGTGAAAATGCCCGGATGTGACTTGATCCTCCCATTTTACCAGGGATGCATCAGAGCAGACTGGAGCGTACTTGAGAGAGCCAATATCCCAGAATGCTTTTCGGACCTACGAACGGGGAACAATGGCAGATGAGAAAACTCATAACTGAAAGTTGACATTCTATGAATACTACCGTTGTTGAGTCACAAAATGTAATTTTAGGATGTTTTCATGCGAGAAGTTATTTGTTTAAGCATCAAATCTGTGGCCTGTTTCTCAAGAATCAGATTAATTAAAAAGATACGCCGACGAGTTGAGGTCGTGCTCGCAGGACCGCTGAGCACCAGGCCGTCAGCGCTCTGCTGGCCGCCGAGAGCAGTTTGATCTCAGCTGGACTTTTTTAAATGATCCGCTGGCTCCGATGTCTCTGTATCGATTAAACATGAAATATAATTTGGTTTTGAGGATCTAGCGAGCAATCTTTATTATTTATTCACAGTCACATTAAATCAGTTTGACCGAGGGAAAGATTAAGATTTATAACTTAAGATTTTGACCGAATTGTTTGCAATTATATGTGTATCTATATAAATATGACTGTGTAGAGGATCTAGGCTAGTCGAATACACGGGGCCCCTTTAAGAGAAAGGGCGTAACCTTGGTGACACGGGAGGTTAAAGGGCACCAGGAAGGGGATGTTGTGATTATCTTGGTTGGGATGCAAATACACGGCCAGACGCTACGGCCAAAGAGAATACTGGCCTCGTTGGTTGTTTTGCACTCCCTACAGTGGTGACCCTGACCTCTCTTGGACGATTCCGGAGAGAAGATGGCAACGCACGCGGTTTCACTCAAACTGCCTGAGTTTTGGGAGAAACAAGCATCTGTGTGGTTTGCCCAAACGGAAGCGCAGTTTGCCCTAAAAGACATTACAGCGGACGCTACAAAGTATTACTATGTTGTGGCGGCCCTCAGCAGCTCAACGGCAGGCAGAGTGGTGAGCATTCTGGAAGATCCACCAGAAAGGGACAAGTACACTGTTTTGAAAACCCAGCTGTTGAAAAGGTTTGGGCTGTCTGGCTCATGGCTGCCGGGGGAGACGCCGCAGCGGCAGCAGCGAGCCAGCGGCAGGGATCTACCGGCTTGTGTTACTATCATGCAAGGTTTGGGCCGAAGGCTGCAAGGTGCCGTTCCCCATGTAGTTTCGGCGGGACGGGAAATGCCAGAAACCGGCGCTCAGTAACAGCCATGAGCATCGGTCGGGAAGGCAGGCTGCTGTTCATCCAAGACGACGTCTCCGCAGAGTAGCGTGGTGCCTGCCTGCGTGGTGGACATGCTGACAGGCGGGCAGGGCTCCCCCCTAGAAGCCGCGAATGGTACCCCCATACACACATTTGGGACACGGTGCCTGGAGCTGCGGTTCATGGGGCAGCGTTTCAGCTGGGACTTTGTCACTGCCAAAATTGCCGTTTCCCTTGGTGTGGATTTTCTATGCGCTTATGGATTGTTGGTGGATGTCAAAGGCCGCCGCCTGATAAATGCTGTGACTTTTTGTTCATACCCTTGTACGCTAAGTGAAGCTGGCTCCACTGGGTTGACTAGCCTGCTGGCGGCGGCTGAGGAGTTTCTACATCTGCTGGCCAAGTTCCCTCACACAACCCACCTTCTCATCCTCCAAGGTCAAGCATGGGGTGGAGCATCACACATCACTACCACCGGCCCGCCAGTATATGCCCGGGCCCGGCGCCTGGACCCAGCAAAGCTCACCAACGCCAAGGCTGAGTTTGAAAACATGGAGCGCCTGGCCATTACTCGCCGCTTCAACAGTCCGTGGGCTTCACCTCTGCATATTGCACCAAAGCCTGGGGGCGGGTGGCGCCCATGTGGAGATTACCGCCGGCTCAACGAAGCAACAGTCCCAGACCGCTACCCGGTTCCACATATTCAAGACTTTTCTGCCCACTTGGCGGACAGCGTGGTGTTTTCAAAAGTGGACCTGGTGCGAGGTTACCACCAGGTGCCCGTGCAGCCACCGGACGTTCCCAAGACGGCGGTGATCACTCCGTTCGGCCTGTTCGAGTTCCTGAGGATGCCGTTTGGCCTCAAGAATGCAGCACAGACTTTTCAGCGCCTAATGGACACGGTACTTAGGGACCTGCCAATCCTGTTTGTGTACCAGGACGACATCTTGGTTGCCAGTTCGTCAAGGGCCGAGCATATGTCTCACCTACGGATATTGTTCGACCATCTCAGCCAGCACAGGTTGATCATCAACCTGGCTAAGTGCCAGTTTGGATTAACCTCCATTGACTTTTTGGGACACCGCATCACGGAGGACGGGGCGATTCCCCTCCCTTCGAAGGTGGAGGCGGTGAGTTGCTTTACACGCCCACTCACGGTGAAGGCCCTGCAGGAGTTTTTAGGGATGGTATATTTTTACCACTGCTTTATTCCCCGAGCAGCGCAATTGATGCGGCCCCTGTACGAAGCCCTGAAGGGCAAGGCCAGCAGACAGGCGGTGGACTAGAACGAAGAGAGGGAACTGGCGTTTGTGGACACTAAAATGGCTGTGGCAGACTCAACGATGCTGGCCCACCCGTCACCGAAAGCTCCAATCGCCATCACCACGGACGCTTCGGACTGCGCGGTGGGCGCGGTGCATGAACAGTGGGTGAAGGGGGCGTGGCAGCCGCTCGCCTTCTTCAGTCGGCAGTTGGCCCGAATGAGCGGAAATACAGTACGTTCGATCGGGAGCTCCTCGGCCTCTTTCTGGCCATTCGGCATTTTTGATTCTTGCTGGAGGCCCGGCAGTTCACCGCGTTTGTGGACCACAAACCGCTGACATTTGCCATGGCGAAGAGGGCTGAACCATGGTCTGCGCGGCAGCAGCGCCGGCTCGCCTTCATTTCGGAGTTTACTACGGATCTGCAGCATGTTGCGGGCAAAGAAAACCGAGGTGGCTCTGGCTTTTATTTCGACCTGGGTCGCCCGGTTCGGAGCTCCAGCTGATGTCTCCTTGGACCGAGGTCCGCAGTTTACCTCAGAGCTTTGGAATGCTGTGGCAGGAAGCCTGGGGGTGAAGCTCCATCGCACTACAGCCTACCACCCGCAGGCTAATGGTTTATGCGAGCGGTTCCATCGCTCTATGAAATCTGCTCTCCAGGCCAGCCTCAAAGACAGCGGTTGGGTTGACAGACTTCCATGGGTCATGTTGAGCCTGAGGACAGCCCCCAAGGACGATCTCCAGGCTTCATCGGCCGAGCTGGTTTACGGACAGCCCCTGCGGGTACCAGGGGAGTTTATCCCCGAAGTCACCGACTCTTGGTCTGCAACCCAGCAGCGGGAAACACTCCTGGAAAAAGCCAGGCTGTTCAAACCAGTGCCCACGTCACAGCACGGCCGGCCACAGTCGTACGTCCCGTCCAGCCTCAAGTCAGCGGAATACGTGTTTGTGCGCCAGGACTGCCACAGGGGAACCTTACAATCCCCCTACGTCGGGCCGTTTCGCGTGCTGGAGACTGGAGAGAAAACCTGTAAGATCGACATGGGCGGCCGGCTGGAGTACGTTTCAGTGGACCGCCTTAAACCGGCGCATCTGGACCTGGACCAGCCAGTAGGGTTGGCTGAACCACCACGGCGGGGGCGGCCTCGTGCCCTCCCACCTCCCAACGACAAGACTCGAGGGGGTCCTTCAACGAGAGTCCTGCCGCCGGCCCCAGAGACCCGGAGTCGGGCTGGTCGATTGGTTCGGGTCCCGAGACATTTTGGGGATTAGGTGAATTCTGGGGGGAGGCATGTAAGGGATCTAGGCTAGACGAATACACGGGGCTCCTTTAAGAGAAGGGGCGTAACCTTGGTGACACGGGAGGTTAAAGGGCACCAGGAAGGGGATGTTGTGATTATCTTGGTTGGAATGCAAATAAACGGCCAGACGCTACGGCCAAAGAGAATACTGGCCTTGTTGGTTATTCTGCACTCCCTACATTATTTATATATATATATAGTGGCATCACAAGGGGACAGGTGGTGGACGGACGCTACATCCCCAATCAAGAGCAGTGCCCACACCACAAAAGGGCCGCTGGGCTGGAGACTACATCTCCCAGGCTGCCTCATCACGCACACAGCTGCAGGTGCTTAAGGCCCCTAATTGAGGCAGGGCTGGGAAGCTGGATAAAGGGCAGAGTGGCGAGCACATGGAGAGAGAGCGGGACAAGCAGAAGGTGCAAGAGGCTGAAGAGGGCATGAGGACTATGAAGAGGAGGACCTTGGACCCTGGACTTTTCCGTGTTGAGTTTTGTTTTGGGTTAAATAACCCCTTTCTCCTACGGGACGCTTTATGTTTGTGAATGGACTTTTGATGTTATTTTTGGAAATTACCTTGCTGGTGGGAGGGAAAATAAACCTTTCATTTGATTTATACCGTCTGATTGTCCCTGTTTTCCACTCTCTGTTGCACTGCCCCACGCTAGCCTGCCCAAGGGACAACCCGTGACACTACAGGCACTACAATATATATATATATATATATATATATATATATATAAACACGATGTGTGTGTGTGTGTGTGTGTATATATACACACACACACACACACACACACACACACACACACACACACACACACACACACACACACACACACACACACACGGATATGTGTATCTGTATATATAGTGGCTTGCAAAAGTATTCATACCCCTCGAACGTTTCCACATTTTGTCACATTACACACCACAAACATAAATATATTTTATTGGAATTCTATGTGAAAGACCAACACAAAGTGTCACACAATTGTGAAGTACAAAGAAAATTATACATGTTTTTAAATTGTTTTCACAAATAAAAAACTGAAAAGTGCAGTGTGCAAAATTATTCAGCCAATACTTTGTGGAACCGCCTTTTGCTGCAATTACAGCTGCAAGTCTTTTGGGGTATGTCTCTACCAGCTTTGCACATCTAGAGACTGAGATTTTTGCCCATTCTTCTTTGCAAAACAGCTCAAAATGTCAGAGTAGATGGAGAGCGTTTGTGAACGGCGGTTTTCAGATCTTGCCACAGATTCTCAATGGGATTTAGGTCTGGACTTTGACTGGGCCATTCTAACACATGAATATGTTTTGTTTTAAACCATTCCATTGTAGCCCTGGCTTTATGTTTAGGGTCGTTGTCCTGCTGGAAGGTGAACCTCCGCCACAGTCTCAAGTCTTTTGCAGACTCCAACAGGTTTTCTTCCAAGATTGCCCTGTATTTGGCTCCATCCATCGTCCCATCAACTCTGACCAACTTCCCTGTCCCTGCTGAAGAGAAGCACCCCCAGAGCATCATGCTACCACCACCATGTTTGACAGTGGGGATGGTGTGTTCAAGGTGATGTGCAGTGTTAGGTTTCCGCCACACATAAGGTTTGCATTTAGGCCAAACAGTTCAATTTTGGTCTCATCTGACCAGAGCACCTTCTTCCACATGTTTGCTGTGTCCTCCACATGGTTTCTGGCAAACTGCAAACGGGACTTCTTATGGTTTTCTTTTAACAATGGCTTTCTTCTTGCCACTCTTCCATAAACGCCAGATTTGTGGAGTGCACACCCAATAGTTGTCCTGTGGACAGAGTCCCCCACCTGAGCTGTGGATCTCTGCAGTTCGTCCAGAGTCACCATGGGCCTCTTGGCTGCATCTCTTGTCAGTGCTCTCCTTGTTCAGCCTGTAAGTTTAGGTGGACGGCCGTGTCTTGGTAGGTTTGCAGTTGTGCCATACTCTTTCCATTTCCGGATAATAGATTGAACAGTGCTCCGTGACATGCTCAAAGCTTGGGAAATCTTTTTATAGCCTAACCCTGCTTTAAACTTCTCCACAACTTTAGCTCTGACCTGTCTGGTATGTTCCTTGGACTTCTTGGTCCTGTTTGCTCCCCAATATTATCTTAACAAACCTCTGAGGCAGTCACAGAACAGCTTTATTTGTACTGAGATTAGATTACACACAAGTGGACTTTATTTAGTCATTCGGTCAACATTCAATCATTCAGCAGTCATCAGGCAACTTCTGAAGGCAATTGGTTGCACTCAGAGAAAAGGGGGCTGAATAATTTTTTAAATCATGTATAGTTAGGGCCCGAGCACTGACGTAGTCAGAGTCGAGGACCTATTGAAATGCTAATGTTTATTTATTTATTATTATTATTATTATTCTTAGCGACCAATGCGCAGGGAAAAGAGGTGCTTGGGATAAACCTACATTCTTCAAAATTTGCACACCCATCCGACTCGGCGAAAATTTTAATATAATTTGGGTGTCGACCAAAAGTCTGAGAAAATGTCTCTATAGCGCCCCCTTTAGGCTGAAAGCCCACCGTTTTTGCGAACTTTGACCGATTGACTTGAAATTTTACACACATGTCCGGGTGGGACTGCTCTACAAAAAATTCATCCGTGAAATTAAAATACGCCTAATTAGATTTACCGCCATTTTGAATTTTGTAAAAAACACATTTTTGCCTACTACTCCTAAACGCTAGGTCCGTTTCTTACGAAACTTCCTGTGGATCATCATTGGCAGCTTTAATTTTCTTTATACTTCACAATTGTAAGGGGTATGAATACTTTTGCAAGCCACTGTGTGTGTGTGTGTGTGTGTGTGTATATATATATATATATATATATATATATATATATATATATATATATACACACACACACACACACACACACACACAATATTGTTATTGTTGAAACACAATATATATATATATATATATATATATATATATATATATATATATATACACACACACAATGATATGTGTATGTCTGTGAAACCAGTGCAAAAAAAGCAGGGTTGTCATATTTTGTTTGACTGTAAAAATACTTTACAGTGAAGAATCAGAGGAAACTCATGACAACAACAGCTGAGGTGGTGACGTCATCAAGTCAGCTGCTGTTCAAATTGCAGAAAGATCGTCCTGTGTCCTCCCGTCCTTGGGAGTCTGGACTCCAAAGTCCAAACTCCAAAAGTACACAAGTCTGGACTTGGTACTTGGTATTGAGAAACGGCCCAACAGTCCAGACACATTGGAATTTTCAGTCAGGCTCTCCGAGTCAACAGTTTGAGAAAAAAAAATGTTTTTGTCTTAGAACTTTTAACCTTTCACAGTGCGTTTTCAGTTTAGCAAAGTAACATGTTGGTTGCCTGAAATAGATGAGAAACTTCCACTTTTACATTGCTGTTTCAACACAATACAGAGAACTTTAAGTATACCAAGTGGGATAAAAAGAAAAGTGTGGCATTTATTTGTATTTGTAATTAGAATTTTCTGCTGTATCATTCACATGACAACCATCGCAAGCATGGGATGTTGTTAAAACTATGGCATCATGCCTCATTCAGTACATAATACATGCCAAGTTTGTCTCAGTTGGGATGATTACATTGATGCACAAGGGGGTTGTTTTTAAACGCCATTTGAATGTGGACGAACAGCCAAAACGCATAGAAAAAATGACATACCTGTAGAAATGTGTAAAATACCCTTCAACCTGTGTTTTGTTAGCTCACTTGTGTATGAACCACAGTGTCCACATGAGCTAAGTAATTGGAAAATCAACATGATCGTTCAGCTGTGTTTTTGTTTTGTGTCAAAAAAGGCTCCATTTGCCGTTTCATACGAAGAAGTAGAGTTTGGGATAACTGGCATTGCAAGCAACCTTATGTTTCTGCTTTTTTTGTACAAAGTACAAAAAAAAAGGCAGCACTATAGCAGCTCATCCACGCCGGGTTGGCAACATAGCTTTCCATTTCTGAATCTTCTTTTTGCACGCTAGCATCGCCCAACTTGTCGTACTCCAATTATTCCCTCAGGTCAGCCAGCTAATGCTAATTAAATATATGAATTGAATAATGAGACTGCTGCACTGCTCAAGATACTCCCGCAGCTACAGTTGATGTTTGAGCAGAAGTTAAATGTCGTATCTAATATTTGCTCTGCCTCGGGCCTTCCACTGCACCTCTGGGATTAATTCAGAACGGATTAGTAATCCAGAAATCCCAATTTTTATCAAGTGTGAAGAGACCAGACATGGGTCACAGAGAGAACAGACCCGCAGTGTCTCACACCGAAGAAAGGACACAGGATTTGAGAAAAAGGACAATGGCAAGAACATCTTTTCACCTGCTTCAGCTACCATTTTGTACAGGCCAATCCAAACTCCACTACATCCTGCCCACAGCTTCATGGTAGCGAAGCAATCCCCATTTCTGATGATGTCCAAGACACGACGTTGAAAGGTCCAACAAAAACAGCAACCTTGTGTTCAGATTTTGTTTGACGTATAACAATACACTATATACAGAAGAAGGCTATGTCGTCTACACTGTGACTAATTACTGAGGACAGCCCAAATAATTTGGCATCTGGCTGATGTCCTTTGTTAATGTTTAAAACATTAACTGCTTGATTCCATTACGGTCATGATTTCAGCAGCGGGCATATTAGCTGCAAATCGATTTTACTAATGATTAATAGGTAGATAAGTCTTTTTTTTTTGTCCGCCCGTCTCTGAAACTGCCGAAAGCATTTTAACATTAAGTTCATTTGGCTTCATGGTAAGGTAATGGCCCAAAAATGATCTCACATACAGCCATTAGCAAACTTTGCCAAGGCTTCAGAACGGCTTTTTGTCCCACCGTAAATCAGGGGGATACAATTGATGGTCACTGATACAGAGTGCTTGAATCAAATAAGTGCTGGGGAGGAAGGACACACAAATTGTACTTTAAAAAAAGTAAATGGTCTCGTCAAAATATAACAATAACTATCATGAGTTTGTCATTGTTGTAGAAGGTCACTGAGCCGACTGACGCAAAGAGATTAAGAATAGGACATTCATCTCTTGATGAATAAACTATTAAAGCCTCTTCACTGTTATTGAGAGGGCTGGCCACCTCAATTACTCTGACGGGTAACGGCAAACCTATTCTACCAAATGAGAGCACAGATGTCTACAGTCATTAAAGGCATCGTGCTTTGTCAGACTTCACCCATGATATAATTTCAGAATCATTTCCAGAACCTGTCCAGCACATCAGTCTCCATCTCCGGCACGCCCTTCACTCCATCCTCGTCTTATCTGGCAAACAGCAAATTCTCATATGAAGCTTCTGTAACTTAGCACGAGATAACATGTAATTTAGCATGTAATTATGTGTAACATGTCTTCATCAGTTTCCAAAAATCTGCCTCTGAATTATTATGCCGCAGGCACAGACTGGCAATCTGGGATGAATTCTATTTTTTTTCTGAAGCCTAATGGACCTGTGAGTGTGTATAGGGCCTTTACTCTATAACAATGTATCATATTTTAAAGCAACCAATAGTTAAATGAATATAATGGAGTCAAAAGCGAAATAATAACCTGGAAATATAGAGTAGATGGATATGGTAGCCTAAATTGGCAGTCTATCGAGCTGTATTGGTCAAAGTACAAGTAACTCAAAATTGTACTTCAGTACAGTACTTGAGTAAAAGTACACAGTTACCTTCCATCAATGCATATCACATGCAATGGACCTCATTATGATAAACACTGCTGGTTTAAGTTCTAATTTGGTCTTGGTCTCACTATTTTTCTCTCTAACGAAAGAAAAACGGTAATTAGATGAAGTCTAACGATCAACCACAAAAATATTAAAGCTGTGATGTCTATATAATATTTATGAAGTTAACATATTGCACACAAAGACGAGGCTCGCTTGGATCACATTCCAGCATCCTCAGCAATTGTATTTGATTGTACTGCTGACAAGTCTTTCTTTGCCTCCTTTTGTAGTTGAAATGTTCAAAATGCGTCTCACATAAACACTTCACTCCAGAGAGGCCATTCACTTCATACATTCTGATGTGAAAAAGGACTATAATCATACAAATGCTTGTTTTTTTGGACGCTTGCTGTATAGTTTGCTGCTCCTGGGAGCCGAGGCCACCTGCTAGATTCTCCTAACGCACTAATGTGATTTGGCAAACGGAGATTTGTCAGCCGTTGCAGGCACATGAATAATAAATGAATAAATAAACGTTTCCTTCCAGCTTGACATCAATTAACATTGTTTTTCTGTCGCCAATTAAATACTTTATACTAGCTGATTAAATGTAACCCGCCCCCTCCCAAAATAAAAAAGCACATCAACAACAACCACGTTTAACCGAGGCTGCCGTCACCAAGTATTGCACGCTGTCACATACAAACAGTGTCAGGGGGATGTGCATGTGCTCTGTGGTGGGAACAGGAGAGTTTAGCCCAAAACCAAACCATGTTTGAGTAATGAGTAGAAAGGAGTTCTTCTTTCCTTCCTCCCACAATGCAAGTTGAGTTGGTAAGTGAACACGTGATCCAGCAATGCCGATGTTACCGGCAGCTTTTGAGGTGAAGGGCTGTCCCCCAGGCTTCACACCTGCTGACCCGTAGACCAGAAAGACAATCTGGTACCTTTCTCTTCAAACAACAATATGGGGCAGAGTGGATGGAAAGCCGGGGTACACACATGGAGATCTGGGGGAACACATACTTTTTTTTGGCCAGAGATGTAGGAAACATAAACAGGGACAGTAAACTGCAGAGCGCCATCCTATCATCCATACATCTAGTTTCAATGCTTAACATTGGAGCAGCATCTTTGTTAAATTCATTAATGAGAGAAATGCATTGTATTTGCCATTTTTCTTTCTTTGGAGAACTAGTCGCCCTGTCTCACGGATCTTTTGTCTATATCAGGGGTGCCCAATACGTCGATCACGATCTACCAGTCGATCGTGATCTACCAGTCGATCGCGGAGGTAGTGCGGGTAGATCGCAAAATAATAATAATTTTTTTTTTTTTGACAAAACCTAGCTCCCAGTGTGCAAATTAATCTCAATCACCACGGACGATGCGTCCGCAATGGTTGGCCGCTTGAATGGATGTATTGCCAAGTACAGGACGATGTTTTCCCCAACTTCTTTAATTCCCACTGCATAATACAGCAACAAGCATTCTGCGCTACAATGCTAAACATAAAAGAGATCACAGATGTGGCAACAAAGATCGTCTATTCGAGTGAGAGCTCTACAAAGACGGCTGTTGCATGCGCATCTGGAGAAGGACTGCAGCCACTCTGACTTCTTGCTGCACACTCATGTGAGATGGCTTATAAAGCTCTGTCCGGAGATAAAGGAGTTTCTCCATGTTGTTAAACATGCAGAATATAACCAACTAAGAGCATGTCAATATGCGCACGTTTCTGCATTACAATTTAAAATGTGTGTAAATTGTGTGTTCCCCTGAAGGAGGGAGCAGCAAGACGTGGGACTGCAATAAGTCATTTAGATTTACTTTTAAACCCTTGCACTTTAATTATCGGGTAGGATGGACAATTTTTTTTTAACTTTTGGACTTTGAATGGCACTTTCAGCCCAGTTATTCTTTAGTTATTTTGCACTTTCAGAGGCTCGATTGCTATTTTGAGGTACCTTTAAAGCTTTATACTTTTTTTTTTACTTTAAAAGTATATTTGCACTTTAATTTGTATTACTATTTAATTTATTTGTTCCGATGATGTTCTGATGTTCAGATCTTGTTACTTTTTTTTTTTTTTTTTTACATTTGAAGTTCAAATTCCAACATTTTGAGTTATTTTTGATTTGCTATGGGAAATAGTCGATAGATTAGTCGATTATGAAAATAATCATTAGTTGCAGCCCTAGATTCAGCCTTTTCCCACATGAAAAATATTAAGTCCAAACACCGTTCCACCTTGACTGACGACCATTTGGTCTGCTTGAGGCTGGCTACCAGCAGCTACTGTCTGGACTATGCAACCCTGCTGGTTCCATGCAGTGAAGTCATCAGAGTAAAATGTAATGACCAAAAATTTACAGAATTGTATTGTGTCATAAGGGTTCATGCAGTTATGCAAGGTACGCCACTATTGTGTGTGTGTATGTATGTATGTATGTATGTATGTATGTATGTATGTATGTATGTATGTATGTATGTATGTATATATATATATATATATATATATATATATATATATATATATATATATATAGCATTATTAATGTAGGTAGATCCTTTTTGACTTGTTCATTTTAAAAGTAGCTCGCGAGCCAAAAAAGTGTGGGCACCCCTGGTCTATATTGATGTTTTGTGACATCATGCCCGTGCTTATTAAAGAGATGCTGCACTGGAGAGGCATATCATGTTCGACAAGTTCCAGTCAGGGTTTCGAAAACAACACTGCTGAAACCCAAGGGCGTAGGTTTGGTCTCAGCATTGGTAGGGACACTGCCAGCCACCTCCCTCGCGCCATAATTAAAACTTAGTTGATATTATGTTGAACAGGCAAACTTTATTCAAATATATTAACATTTGTCACTTGGAACTGATTTAAACATAATAACAGCAATACAACATAAGTTTAAATAATAATTAAATGAATAAAAAACGTTTAGCAAAAATGCCAATATACAGTATATTCTATATCCAGTATATATATAAAACGTTTCCCAGTTGTGCAGTGAAAAAAGACAAAATAAATTTAAAAAAGTAGAATTCTGCAGCACTTAATAGGCTATACATGAAGCGCTTTACTCCTTTATGCAACCATTAGCTACTTTTCTTTCGATGTCTTGTTTAAATACACCAAAAAGATACCTCCATCTATCATTCACAGAGATGAACTGTTGGCCTACATCTTTAAGATAAATCTTGTCCAGAGCAGCTTGATGCACATGGCATACCAAGACATTGTGCAGCCACTGCTGGGCCATGGTTGACCTCAGCCAGGTTTTTAACCTTTTTAATGCACTGAAACTCCGCTCAGCTTCAGCTGAGGAAACAGGCACAACCATCAAGATTCTGATCAGCTTCTCTACTTTGTCAAAGAGGCCCCTTATTTCTCTTGGCATTGCCCTAAGAATTTCTACAGCTTCCCTCGTGGATGGTGTATGCTTTGACACACTCAAAACAAAGTACCTTTTTCAATGTAGGCTATGAAGCAGTCACGGATACTGACTATACCACTTTGCCTGAAACCGTAACTTCTTGTGCTGAAGTTGCTGTATTTCAAGGAATTTCAGATCAGACTGGTATGGTTCACTCCCCATGTCCAGGACACTGCTACACTGTCTTCCTTGACGGTCACTGTCGCTAAACGGACTGTTCCCTAAAAGGGCAAAGAAAACTTAGCCTAGTCTGCACATGCATGTTTTAACATAATAATAATTCACTTAAAACAGCTACACAATGTTTACACTGTCAGCAATGATAATACACCTCAACACAGAATCAATTTAAGACCTCACCTGAAGCCCTGATGGTCCAGCTGCTGCTTCTTCAACCTGCACTGCACCTTCACTGGATTTCTGAGTTTCCTGAATGCATTTCAAAGTAATGCAGGTTTGCACTGTGTTGGTAGTTAGCCTACTACTAGCTAACTAACAACGACCTAGGCTTCTTGATAACTTACCCTCTGGGTGAAAACACTTTGTATATCCCTTTTCATTTTGGGTGGCATTCTCCTATCTACATGTGGCACCACCCATGCTAACTTCCACTATTGGGCATTCCCCTATGAGTTCAGGTGGACGTTCTTCCTGGTTACTTGAGCCTGAGAGCCCCCCTCCTGGTGACTGACTCCTCCCACCAGAAGGTTCTAGTTTTCCGGCGGCCAAACTGAGGTGGCTACCGCATCATTTGTCTGTACTGTTGCATGATGTCCTGAGCTGTTGCTGGGCCCTACAGAACCATACTATGTGTCCTCCCTTATTACATCGGCGGCAAATTGGTCTACCATCCTTTTGAAACCAATAGTGTTTGCGTGTTTGGGCTTGCATTTAAGATGCCTATATGTTTCATAATAGCATCTAGCTGTACCTGCTGGTTCCTAAGACATTCTTTAAGCTCGGCTAGATCGCTACAAGGTGGCACATTTATAGCATTGGACACAACTACATTGATGTCCCCTGAATTGGTATATGTATTGCAAGAAAAAGCACGAGCCTTTTTGTAACGACGCGTCGCCGTTACCAACCACTGATAGCGTATAGTGGTGATATAAGTGAACTGAAATTGAGATAGATATAAAGGGCCAGAATATTTGTGTGGATATATTGCAACAACTTACCTCTACCTGTTTCTTCTTTCCAGGTTGTTCGGGCAAAAGACTTCCCCGGGGCCTGAGCACCCATCTATAGTTCCGGGTGGTACCAACTGGAGGAAGCGGGTCGGGGGAAAGTGAAGTTATGTGTTGCTGTGTGTAGTTAAATAAATCTATAGGGATTTATAAGTTACTTTATTTATAAGTTATAAATAGAAGTAAATTACGAGGAATATGTTTGGTATGGGTAAAATCATGGTATTAAGTAGTGCACTTATTTTGTTATAGAGAGGCTGACCTCTCGATGGCAGGTCTGCTGTAATTAGTCACCAGGGGTATATAAAAGAGGCTCAATTTGTTTGCAAAGAGACGTGAGGAGACCGGTAGAAATGGGGGGGAGAAGAGCAAATAAAAATGAAGTGCAATCGCACGACTTCTTGACTTATGTTGTCTCTATGGCCACTCGACACTGGAGACACTTGTTAGAATGTCGAGTGGCCATAGAGACAACATGAGTCAAGAAGTGAAGTTGATGAGGTGGAGGATCTGTCTGACGTGAGAAACATGTTCCTCCCACGTTTGGCTGAAGATGACGATATCGTCCAAGTAGGCAGCTGCAAACTGTGGAACGTCCCTCAACACCTGGTCCATAAGCCGTTGAAATGTAGCCGGTGCCCCCTGGAGACCAAATGGCATCACCCTGAATTGAAACATACCATAGGGTGTCTTGAAGGCTGTCAGCTCCTTGGTCTCCGGTGCCAGCGCAAGCTGCCAATACCCCTTGCTCAGGTCCAGTGTGGTGATGAACTTGGATCTTCTGACTCTCTCCAGCAACTCATCGATCCGGGGCATAGGGTAGGATTCAAACTTTGAAACTGCACTGAGGTACCTGAAATCAATACAGAACCTCATTGAACCATCCTTTTTGGGAACCAACACTACCGGGCTACACCACTCACTGTAGCATCAACTCAATTTCCTTCTTGAGCTTTGGCACCAGCCGTTCTGGGATCCTATACCACTTCCGCCGAGGGATGGCACCTTCCCTCAGGTGGACCTTATGCTGGACCAGAGATGTGAAGCCAGGCTTTTGTTGGAAAAGCTCTGAGTCGATTAGTGCTTTGATTTCCACCTGCCGGCCTGGATGGAGGTTTGACAGCTCAAATAAACTGGCTTGCAAGCGATCGCTGGGAAACGACTGCTCTCCCTCTTCTCCCTCCTCATCCAGGGCACGGATCAGGAGCTGCTGCGGGACAGGCCGCTGGTATGGTGTTGCAGGCTCCTGAAACTCCTTCAGCAGGTTAACATGAAAACACAGGCATGTAAAGCTCATATGTGACCTTACCCTGGCACTTGGTGATCTCGTAAGGCCCCTGCTATTTAGCTAACAGCTTACAGTCACTGGACGGCAGTAGAAGCAAGACCTGCTGTCCCGGACGAAACGTCCTTTCCCTGGCCTTCTTGTAGTACCAGGTCTTCTGGTTCACCTGCGCCGTTCTCATGTGTTCCTGTGCAAGAACTGTCATTTCTCCCAATCTCTCTCTCATCTTCACCACATAGGAAACCACATCCTCCTGGTCGCCAGTTTGTTTCTCCCAGTGTTCTCTCAGGAGGTCCAATGGCCTCCTCACCTGGCGTCCGTAAAGTAGCTTGAACGGTGAGAATCCTGTTGAGGCCTGTGGCACCTCCCGGTATGCAAACAGCAGGTACGGCAACCATTGATCCCAATCTGAGCCTGTTTGGGAGACAAACTTCCGCAGCATGCTTTTTAGTGTCTGATTAAACCTTTCCACCAGCCCGTCCGTCTGGGGATGATATGGGGTGGTCTTAATGCCTTTTACTCCTAAGAGCTGATACAGTAGTAGTTTGGACAGAAAATTAGTGCCACAATCTGTAAGGACTTCTTTCGGTATCCCTACTCTTGCAAACAGCTGGACTAGACAATTGGCAACCTGTCTGGCCTTAACTCATCTGAGGGGAAAGGCTTCTGCATAGCGGGTGGCATAATCACAAATGACCAAGATGTACCTATTGCCTGATGAACTTTTCTCAAGGGGCCCTACTACATCCATGCCTATCCTATCAAACGGGGTAGCAATGATAGGTAATGGCTGAAGCTGAGCTCGGGCTACTCCCCTATGTGATGTTAATTGACATTCCCGACATGACGCACAAAAACTCTTAATCTTGCCATACATGCCTGGCCAAACAAATCTCCTGGCAATCCTGTTTAGGGACTTTTGAAATCCTAGGTGGCCTGCCCAGGGGATAGAATAACCCAGCTCCATGACTTTGACTCAGACTCTGTGGCAACACTAAGGCCTCCTCCTTCCCCTGTCGCTGATACAGGATTCCCTTTTTAATCACATAGGTAACCTCGGCTAAACAGTCTATCTTGTCCTGACTCTCACCCTCAACCTCTGTGACCTTTCCAAACCAGGTTTTCAGGCTCTGGACCTCCCGCTCAGCATTGTAAAATGGTAACTCCTCCCGAATATCCCCGTCTTTCTGTGCCCTCGTTGTGACCATGTTGCATGCAGTTACTGTGGGTGGATGGTCCAACTGCTGCTCAACCTTCTGCCTCAACTGGTGCCTCTACCGTTCGCTCTACCTGCACCTCTGCGGCAGCTTGCCGCAGAGACTCTCTTTCTTCCTTCTTCCGCCCACCTGATGGCAACACTACAGAGCTTAGTAAATGACATAGTAGAGTCTTGATTGACGCTGCGTTCAAGTTCCCCCCGCAACATATCGTCATGTACATGTTCTGTGAACTGATCACGCAAGAGCTGGTCAAAGGTAGGAATGCCACTGGGTGTTTTACGAATGACCACATCCATAAGTGACTTTAACACATGAGAATAGTCTCTGAGAGATTCTCCTTCCCTCTGACTGTGCTGGAAAAACTGAAGCTGTGCTGCAACATAAGACTGGGAGCAACTATAATTTTCAGCAAGTATAGAAAATATCTTTTCTGAGCTGTTTGTGTCTGTCGGACAATGAAAATCAAGTTCTGCTTTACCTTTGCTATGTACCAAACATAAGACTTTATTGACAAATTGGGTAAACTATAACTAAATCAAAAGTGCACAAACAAGAAAGTAAATCATGTGGGACTAAAGCTGCACAGTCAGGGAGGCCAGTGTAGAGCTAAATAAACACAGTAAATAATCACACAAACCAAATAAAATAACACAATAATAAAATATATATGGCTGCTCTATCACTGTGTCCCTCTCTTCAGCACAAAACCCCACAAGCTAAAATCAAACATAAAAAGGCACATGTAATTGATGACTTTAAAAAGGACATGTAAAAGGCCTGGGAAAAACAGTGGTCGCTCCGTTAAGGACTCTTTAAAAAGAAAAGGAACAAAAGATTATATGACATTGCTAAAATCATGCGTTTAAAACCTGCATAAGGAAGGAGAGCTCACCAAATTAGTCCCTCAATTTGGCTGGACTCAGCTGCTCTTAGGTGTGTGTGTGTGTGTGTCATTAGGCAGAAAGTCGCCGGTGAGCTTCCCACCCCCTTTTTAAAGGCTCTGCCCCTTTGCCTGGGTCCTTAATTGCAGGCTGCCCGTGACCTACCTTACCACATACAAAGCACAAAAAGATCAACAATACCAATGCTGAGACCAAACGAAATACTCATATGAGGTTTTATTATTTCCTGACGTATTTTACTAGTGAAAAGTATTCTTTAAATCCCGGGTGATCATGGGAAGTAAAAGTCCGGAATGCGATGAGGTATAATTAAAAAGTATTTAATAAAAGGTTGATCAAAAAAACAGCTTATGCATTCTAGATTGAGGCCCTCTTGCTCACAGATTCAAGGGCTGTTTTTTAATACCAAGTACGCTAAGTCCAGACTTGTGTACTTTTGGAGTTTGGACTTGGGAGTCCAGACTCTCAAGGACGGGAGGACGCAGGACGGTCTTTCTGCAATTGGAACAGCAATTGACTTGATTTAAGCAATTTTGAGCATGGCATGGTTGTTGGTGCCAGACGGGCCGGTCTGAGTATTTCACAATCTGCTCAGTTACTGGTATTTTCACGCACAACCATTTCTAGAGTTTACAAAGAATGGTGTGAAAAGGGAAAAACATCTAGTATGCGGCAGTCCTGTGGGAGAAAATGCCTTGTTGATGCTAGAGGTCAGAGGAGCATGGGCCGACTGATTCAAGCTGATAGAAGAGCAACTTTGACTGAAATAACCACTCGTTACAACCGAGGTATGCAGCAAAGCATTTGTGAAGCCACAACATGCACAACTTTGAGGCGGATGGGCTACAACAGCAGAAGACCCCACCGGGTACCACTCATCGCCACTACAAATAGGAAAAAGAGGCTAACAAAGCTCACCAAAACTTTCTTTTTCTTAGAAGTTGTCGGCTCTTCTTCTGTTTTCCCCTTTCCAAAGAAGCTCTCCAAAGACGTTTTTTTTACAAATTTTTGCTAGCTTGTTAATTTTTGGGTCGAGGCACAGACATCCGCTCATTTTTCAAAATAAAACATCTGTCAGACCTTGATAATCAGATATTTGTTTCATTTATGCTTGGTGGTTGGGGACCGCTGCTGTAGACCGCTGCTGTAGACCGCTGCAGTAGACTGTAATTGTACAATAACTCAAATCTAGCAAGCCACTGAAGTTATTTCCATGATTCAGGGCTTGCCTTCTACTGGTAAGTGACTAGGTTTAGGCTAGGCTATAAATATTGCATAGTTAATTTGTCTTTTTAGTCAGCATTTTAGCCAATGAAAATCTCACTTGAACATAATATTAATAATCATAATGTAACTGTTTAGGTGTGGTGTTTTCAGGGACCCAAATGCAGCTACAGGACTGCATAGTTTTTCTCAAATCAGGATTTATTGACAGGCAGGGGAAAACAGGAAACAAACAAAGTCCAAGTTCTGGAATGGCCAGACAACCAAAAGAGAGTAAAGTCAATTCACGGTCTCTCTCCTCCTCCGAGGGGGGGTCTGTGTGAGGCCTTGTTATGCACAAACGAGGTACAGGCTAGGACATAAACTTGGGTGTCATTGTCCAGAGATGGCCACCATAAGGAGCGCCAGAGCCAGTTAATAGTTTGTCTTATCCCTGGGTGGCCGGAGAGTCGGGAGCCAATTGTAGGACACGGGAATGGACGGAAAGAGGAACTAACAGAAGCCCAGGAGGACCACCTCCTGGATCTGGCTAGGTCTGCGGAGCCTCCCGTACTGCAGACTCAATCTCTTAGGTGATGACTACTAGGACACAGACGGGGGGGAGAATCGTGTATGGAGCTGGATCTACCTCATCCGAGGGGAACTTACGAGAGAGGGCATCGGGCTTGATGTTCTTACTTCCTGGGCAGTAGGTGATAGTAAAGTTGAAACGGGCAAAAAACTGAGCCCAGCGGGCTTGGCGGGAGTTTAGTCGCCAGGTAGAATAGATTTATTCAAGATTTCGGTGGTCGGTCCACACAATGTACGGGTGGACTGACCCCCCTCCAACCAATGTGCGAGAGAAAAAGGCGCACGGACGAAGCCTGGAGTCAGTGGTTGATCGTTGTGACACTGCTCCTATTCCGGTGTCGGAGGCGTCGACCATGAACTGGCAGCTCTCGTCTGGGACAAGGATGGGGGCTGAAGTGAATAGTTCCTTGAGGGCATTAAACGCTGGGTCCTTGGGACCAGGAGAAATCCACCTTTGAGGAGGTGAGGCCGGTTAGGGGTGACACCGTCTAACTGTAGTTCCGAATGAACCGGCGGTAGAAGTTTGCAAACCTGAGGAACTGCTGGAGCTTCTTCCAGTTCCTCCACTCGGAGGCTGCTTTAACCTTCGCCAGGTCCTTGCGAATCTGACCCTCCTCAATGATGAATCCAAGGAACTGCACGGAGGTGACATGAAACACACCACATTTCTCGGCCTTGATGAAAAGTTGGTTCTCCAGTAAACGCTGAAGGACCTGACGGACATGGTGACAATGTTCCTGAAGGTTTAAGGAGAAGATCAGAATGTCGTCGAGGTAGAGAAACAAACCGGTTGAGGGAAATCCCTGAACATGTCGTTCACCAAAGACTGGAAAACGGCTGGTGTATTGGTGAGTCCGAATGGCATGGCTAGGTACTCAAAATGTCCCAGGGGGATGTTAAAAGCAGTCTTTCACTCGTTAAAAGCAGTCTTTCACTTGCAACGCCTACCACTTTGTATCCGAAGTGGTAGGCGTTGCGGAGGTCTAGCTTTGTAAAGACCGTGGCACCGGGTAGGGATTAAAAAGCAGAGTCGAGCAGGGGTAGAGGGTACTTGTTCCGGGTGGTGATCTGGTTTAACCCTCGGTAGTCTATGCACGGACGCAGACTCTTGTCCTTCTTGGCCACGAGAGTGATGTTATGCTTTTTCTTCAGCAAGGACTTTACTGCAATGAGGAAAAGATAGTGGCTTACCCAGAGGTATGTGGGCGGAGACTAAAGCAATCAATCTCAGACTCAAGACCACAATGTAGCTCATAGTTTAACTCTATTATATCTTAAATTGCACAATAAAGAACGAAATAAACAATGTAAGAAAAACATCATATTAGTCTCACTTATCCACATGTTATTTATAAATGATCGTTTTAACAACGTCATCGATTTTAGCATAACATACCATGAAATTATCATTTTCTTTAACTTGTTCAGAGTTCATATTTTACAATTTGTCACATTAGCGTCCATTCTCTTCGCCGCTTCAGCAACTCTGCATTTGTAAATCCCCAGACATTTGGTAGGTATAAACCTCCAATGGTGTACTACCACATTACTACATTATAATGGTTGATTTATAAGTGAATATATATAATGAATATAGGGGCCACTTATAACGCACAACAGTGATTCTAGTTGGACGTGGTTAGAAATGCTTTATTAATATTTATGGCAGTACGCTGTGTTATGGGAAATAACAAAGGAAAATCTGTTTTCTTTAAACTTTTAAACTTCTTTAAGTAAAATTATAGTATGATGACAAAACTTTCCAACAGACTCATCTCTGGTGGGGAGTAGTCCGCCTACAGGTGGGAGACTGACCACCTGGAGACCTAGTGCAGCCAGAACAACCTGGAGCTCAACGCTCTGAAGACAGTGGAGATGGTTGTTGGCTTCAGAAAGAATGCAGCCCCACCCGCCCCTCTCATCCTGTGTGACTCCCCCGTCAACGCTGTGGAGTCCTTCCGCTTCCTGGGCTCCATCATTTCCCAGGACCTCAAGTGGGAGCTGAACATCAGCTCCATCACAAAGAAGGCCCAGCAGAGGATGTTCTTCCTCAGGCAGCTGAGGAAATTCAACCTGCCAAAGAAAATGATGGTGCAATTCTACACTGCCATCGTTGAGACCATCCTCTGCTCCTCCATCTCCGTCTGGCATGCTGCAGCCACTGCCAAGGACAAGGCCAGGCTGCAGCGCATCATCCGCTCTGAGGAAAGGGGTGATTGGCTGCAATTTGCCATCCCTCCAGGACTTGTTCGCTTCCAGGACTCTAACGCGAGCAAGAAAGATCGCAGCAGACCCCTCTCACAACCCTGGTCACAACCTGTTTGAGTCCCTTCCCTCTGGCAGGAGGCTGAGGTCCATCATGACCAAGACCTCACGCCACACCAACAGTTTCTTCCCGTCAGCAGTCGGGCTCATCAACAGAGCCAGGGTTTCCACTGACTGATTCTATCACCACAGGACTATTTTTCACCACAAAACTATTTTTCGGACAATTTTTCGGACTATTTTTCTTTCTTTTCTTTCTTCTTACCGGTCACTCCACTGCACACTTCATATTTAAACACTCATGCCACTTAACATACACTTAACTTAACTTAAACACACATGTCACTTTAACATACACTTACATTAACGTTATCTGTTTGTCCGAGCACTTTATCTTTATCTTATAATTGATTTAAATAATTCTAAAAAAATCAATGCTTGTATTGTGTGAATTACACCATTAATTAGCTTGTAGGTTGTGGAGTCGTCCAGGCTTTCTTCTCGCAGAGCGTTTGATGCAAGAGCTGTGACTTCAAATGCTGGGGTGGTGATTGATCCATGCAAAGGATGAATGTGAAGTTAATCAAATTTTTTTTTTAATTTTCTAGCTGTGAATTCTCATGACATTTATGAATGTGAATTCAGCATACTTTGGAAATTGCCTAAACGGCATTTATACAATAACACAAAGAAGATGCCTGCCTGTATATCTCTCCCTCTCTATCGTCATTAAACATGACAAACGTCAGTAAACAGCTGGAATCACGGATTTCGTAATGTTTTCAGCGGCGCTAATGTTGTGGTTAATTTATCACCAAACAACGTCGGGGGATTTCACAAACACCGTCATTACCTGTTTGTCTGATGGGTCAGAGAAGAAGTAGGCTGCACCTGTTTGGCCTGGCGCTCAGCACTGCATGAGCACTAAGTGGAGGAGGAGGGGGAGGAGCGAGGTGGGGGCTTATGAGCGCCGCGGAGCAAGTCGGGGCAAAATTCTCACAAGAACTCAAATAAATGCCCCGTCAGATATCAAAACACAATTGGGGGGAATTGATGGCAGAGAGAGTCATTTTTATTCTTAAATACTGAAAATTGGGCTCCAGCAGAAGGGGCATTTTTCTCGTCCAGGGCAAAAGGGCAGGTGCTTGAGCACCACTAGGGGTCTATCTGTGCACGTGCCTGAAGTGGATACATATAGTAATAAGAGTCATACTCTTTAAAGTTCAAAGGTTAGAGTTCATGCAAATGAGCATAATATGTTCATGATTTGTCAATGTGTGTGCATTCTGTCTCACAGCCTCACTTGTTTAGGAATATGTCAATCTTTTTTTTCTTTGTATTAATTGGGTTTTCCTGAAACAGCAAAGACTTGAAGTTACAAAGAGGAATTCATATTTATTCTACTTTTGATATTGTTATATATATTACTCTGTTGACATGTATTTCATAAGGGATGCCATTTTGTTTGTTGTATAAATACCAAACTGGGTTTTTAAGGCAGTTAAAGTATCTTTGGAGTGTCAAAGTTCATCACAGAAAGACAAATTCATGTTTTTGGTAAGAACTGGGCCCTATTCTTCGTACCTGGTTTACTGAGTTAGCCGGATAATTTTCAGGATAAGATGACGCAGGTCAGGCTTTTCGGTTCTTCGAAGCAAGTTGAGAAAAATCACCATAGCAACACATCAAAATCCCTTAACCTGCTCCAGAGCAGGTTTAGTGAAATTACCTGGATAAGATGGCCACTCCCACCGGACAAAAAAGGCAGCTCCCTTCCTCCTTGATGAAGGAGCGATATTAGTTATATTAGTTTTATAGGGAGCGAGTTCTTCAAGATCGCCAAGATCCGTTCTCACGTCATCATGACTTTCTGTACGAGTGTTATAGATTCTGCCGAGACCTCCTCGAGTCGTACATTAAACACCACAGGCGCACCAGAGCATCGCTCGTCTCTCATACTGTATGCAGACTGGATCACAGCCTTGAGCTTTTTGCGACTGGTACATGTTTGTACAGTGTCTGCAATGCAGAGAACATCGGGAAAGCCGCTGCATGGCGTGCTGTTCGTAGCGTTTATTTAGCGCTTAAGAAACTTATGGATGTGTTGAAAGCACTGTAATTATATGACAGTGTTATTAGTACACCATACATATCATTATTGTAGAACATGATTAAGGTACTGATCTGCCCATACACAGATTCAAACTCCTAGTTATATGGTAATCTACACATACATATACACATATATGATATACGCGCATACAGTACATATATCCTCACAAGTATATATTAATTTGTATACTATACTGCCAGCAGGCACATTTAAATAAATATAATCTGATTGATTTGGGTGTTGAGGGACTTAAAATTAGCAGATACATTTTCCCAACACTTACGCATTCAACTTGATATTTTGCGATGCTTATGTGACTCTAGCCCGACCAGCGGAGGCGGCATTATGCTGCGTTCACAAACAGGAAGTGTTGCGAATATTCGCTAAGCCTTGGATGTGAAAGCACCATTAGACTTTGCCATGATTCTGGACTTAAATTCATCATATGTAGTCATGATAATCTCCTGCTCCTCCATGGAGAAATAGGAGACTCTTTCTCTGAGTTTATTTGCCATTGTATCGTTTGAAGAGCATCAAATCTGTGTTCGACTCCTCCCCCTTTTGAAGAGGAGTGTGCACGCACAATTATCCAGATGACTGACGCCTGGTTAGAATTAACGAGACCGTTTCAACACGGATCTGCGGTGGAGAAACAGAGTTAGCCTGATGTCTATCATCTCTCTAATTTAACCTGGATAATAGGACATTTGATCGACTTTGTTAAACCACGTACGAAGAATACCCCCCTGTTTAAAAAAGGGCTAAAATACAATTAAAACACAAGATAAAAGGACTTAATCCTTCATTTTATTGGAGGCACCGCCAGTTTTTTCAATTTCCAGAATAAGAGCGCAACGGTTGAAAGAATCATTATTAATTCATAAGAACAGGTAACAGCGACATCACGTTTAAAACTACCAATGGGGCGGGTGTTACATTGAAGAAGGAGCATTTCAAAGTTGCATTCACGGACTATTTTAAAAAGGCACTAAATCATGTTTTTCTTTTTTTCTCATGCAAGGTTAAAAGGTTTCAAGGTTTTTATTTGTCATCGTACAATTTAGATTTTAGTCCCAATTTGCTACATAGGAGAGAAAACAAACAACAACTAAACACTATATTTTAAATGGGGGGAGGACGATGAATAAAGACCAAACAAAAATAAGTGATATTTCACATAACTGAGCCATGAGACTCCAGTTAATAATAATTTACATCTCTGCAGTACACGTGTGATGAAATGCGAATCACTTAAAAAGGCAAAAGAAAAGACCATATATTATATTGTCTATTTGTGTAGAGCATTTTCAGAGCATAAACAAAGTATTTTATCATGATGTATGATTCTAAATATCCAATATGTATTACATGTATTTTTTTATTTAAACTCATACGCCCTAACACCAACATCATGCATTTTAAAAACAAAGAAATTGTACTTCACTTGAGTATTTCCCTTTGGTGCCAATCCCAATTATTTTCACTTTGATACATTTTTTGGTTGATGAGGTGCCACAGGTCTTTAGACTCGGCATCTTCAGTTTTCCAAGGAAACCTTTCCTTGTGAAAAACCCAGGGAAACATCTACATGATTAAAAAAAAGAAAAAAAGATTAGTTTAAAACATGATCGTAAATGTACATATGAACTAATCAAACTACCTTTAAAACAGGGGTGTCAAACTCAGTTTCGCCCCGGGTCACATCAGCATTATGGTCGCCCTCAAAGGGCTGTTTGCAACTGTAAAACTGTATAAACTACTCCCTAACATAGTTACATAACAGTCACCCATCCATCCATCCATTATCAGCCGCTTATCCGGGGTCGGGTCGCGGTGGCAGCAGGTTCAGCAGGCCGACCCAGGCTTCCCTCTCACCCGCAACACTTTCCAGCTCATTCTGGGGGATCCCGAGGCGTTCCAAGGCCAGCCGGGAGATATAATCCCTCCAGCGTGTCCTCGGTCTTCCCCGGGGTCTCCTACCAGTTGGACGTGCCTGGAAAACCTCTAATGGGAAGCGTCCAGGAGGCATCCTGACTAGATGCCCGAACCACCTCAGCTGACTCCTTTCGACACGAAGGAGCAGCGACTCGACTCCAAGCTCCCTCCTGATGTCCGAGCTCCTTACCCTGTCTCTAAGGGTGAGCCCGGTCACCCTGCGGAGGAAGCTCATTTCGGCCGCTTGTATTCGAGATCTCGTTCTTTCGGTCACGACCCAGAGTTCGTGATCATAGGTGAGGGTTGGAACATAGACCGACCAGTAAATGGAGAGCTTCGCCTTCCGGCTCAGCTCCCTCTTCACCAGGACGGACCGGTACAGCGCCTGTTTTATTGCTGCAGCCGCACCGATCCGTCTGTCGATCTCCCGCTCCACCTTACCCTCACTCGTGAACAAGACCCCGAGATACTTGAACTCCTTCGCTTGGGGTAAGCAGTTTGTCCCCACCTGGAGGGAGCAATCCACCGGTTTCCGGCAGAGCACCATGGCCTCAGATTTGGAGGCGCTAACTCTCATCCCTGCCGCTTCACACTCGGCTGCAAAAACGCCCCAGTGAATGCTGGAGGTCACAATCCGAGGAGGCAAACAGGACCACATCATCCGCGAACAGCAGAGAGGCGATCCCGAGACTCCCGAACCGGATCCTCTCCGCCCCCTGGCTGCGCCTAGATATCCTGTCCATGAAGGTCACGAACAGGACCGGTGATAAAGGGCAGCCCTGGCGGAGGCCAACACCCACCGGGAACGTGTCTGACTTACTACCGAGGATACGAACACAGCTCCTACTGCAGGCGTACAAAGACCGGATAGCCCGTGCCAACGGGTCCGGCACCCCATACTCCCGCAGCACCCCCCACAAAAACCCCCGAGGGACCCGGTCGAAAGCCTTCTCCAAGTCCACAAAGCACATGTAGACTGTGCTTTGTGGACTAACAGTCATTGCATTTGCTACATTTTCATGTTGCACTGGAATTAAGTCATTTAGTGTGTATACATAAAAAAGTGAGAAAATGTAGTATTTAAACTAACAATGAGAATTCCAAAGCATACAGTATACCCTAAAAGTAGATGCACTTTTTGTTTTTTTATTCAAATGCAGCTAATTGAGTGTAAAAGGGAATAGTTCCATCTCTAGCATCGCCACCAGCTGCTCGTTTTGTTTCATCATTAAACTTGTTTTTGTGTTGGCATACATATTCTGTACTATCTCAGGTTCAAACTGCACCATCTTTTCATTAAATTAATTTGAGAAGTTGAGAATGTTCCTCGTTTTGGGTCGCGTTTGTCACTCATAGGTGATGGTCGATCCCGGAGCCAGACCAGTTGAGAACCACTGCCCTAAATGACACAAATGAATGAGACAATAGTTTGATTAAAAGAATAAACATTTATGGATATACTCAGCATATGCCTGCTTATATGTTGAGCTTCTTTCTTTTAACCCTTCAGGGTCTTGGGCCTTTTTCTCGATTTTACATAATTTCTTAAATTCACCTTTTAAGGCAATTGCATATGAGATATATACCCATGTGTTACATCTAAAATTGCAGAACAATTTCAGCTCAAGGCACAATTGTCATAAAGGCACAAGTGTAAAGTGATAATATGGCCCTAAAGCTGAAAAATTGAAGTTCGAATTCAAATGAAAAATTCTTCATATCTCTTGTGAAAACATACTTTTACTCATGTGGACAAAACGTTTTGGTGATGGAAATTGGTTTACCAAAGGTCTTAGGTTCACAAAAGCAGTGGAATATTTATAATAAATTTACAATTATATATTTATTTACAATAAAATGGTAGATGCATCTAAATACATATCTAATGCCAAATTTTGTATTATCGTTTTTTGAGTAGAAGTGTTGTCTGTAACTACTTTCATCAAAATGAGAGAGGGACTGAGATAAAATGGGACTGAGAAATGACTTTATAGTACAGACCAAGCTTCATGGAGTGTGTGCAAATCAAAAATTAATCAAAATATGTACTATAACAAAAAAAAACTATTCACAATGTTTACACAATGTGCATGTTTCAGTTTTGTTTTTTCAAGAACAGTTTTCAGAACAAGAACAACATATGTACTCTGTATGTATGTGTGTACTATGGACTATTTACCAGCACATGCTTGTGTGTCTCTTCCCGCAGAGTAAAACAGAACAGATGAGCGGCGCAAAGGTGCCATCTCTCCGTCATGAACATCTAACATTTCTAATGGCTCTAACTTGTCTAAGAGGAGGAGAATCATGACCTCATCTTTTCTCACAAGGCTGGAACATGCAATGACCAGTCTGCTTCCCTATTGTCAATATACTGATAAACAGGTGTGAGTGTTGTGGTGCAAAACGTGCAACCTTGAGGAACAGACAACCGGACTGTTCTCACAGAAACTTCTCACAGAAAGTATTTGTTAAATTGACCTCGCACAACGTGAACTCTAATAGATCACTGGTGTAATGCCGTGTTCACACCGGACGCGACGCGAATTTGCGGCGCGACCAGTTTATATGTTAAGTCAATCCACAGACGCGCTGCGGCGCGAATTTGTGAATTTGCGGCGAGATAGACGCGTTGGAGGCGGCGCGAACAGAACGTTTGACCTGGGGCGAACAAAGCGAAGGACGCGACGCGAATTCGCGTGAGTTGAATTATCCCAACTCTGGCGGAGAAATCGCGTGACGCAAAGTTGCGGCAGCCAATCAGCGTTGAGAATCAGCGTTGAGAATCAGCGTTGAGAAGCTCCGCCCGTCACGACCGCCGTCTCCCCGTTTCTGAATGAAACTGCTGCTGCTCCGCCTGAACCAGCGCTGACAGCGGCTTCATTGAGACGCTGTTGTGGGACTACGGATAATAGTATGAACCCAGACACCATGGAGTTTGATGTTCCGACATATGTGAAGTTTACACAAAAAGTATAAAGCAGAACTGGTGGTTATTTCCATGGTGGATGGCATAATCGGTATCGTTTTACGGAGATACGCGAGACGCAGTTCCTGGAGGAGTCGGTGAAATTCACCGAGCTGTGTGCGGCTACGGATGATGTTATGAACCCAAATACGAGGGCGTTTCATGTTCCGACATGTTTGGGACTTCCACAACAAGTATAAAGCAGAACTAGTGGTTATTTATTCCATGGTCGATAGCGGAAATGAAAGCTTCGTCGCTTGTCTCTCACAGAGGCAAGCAACAGAGCTAAGCCACGCCCCTTTGGTCGCGCCGCGAATTCGCGTTTGGTGTGAACACCCTCTTTCTACTCGTGCGAGTAAACTTCCGCGGTGGACGCGACGCCACAAATTCGCGTCGCGTCCGGTGTGAACACGGCATAAGGGCCTGAGGGGAGGTGTGGTGGATGGAATCTACATTGCAGCCAGAAGGCTCCACCCACTCATCAGGAGAGCATTGGGATCAGGTGTGGGACGAGACACACCTGATCCAGATCCCCCTCGTCAGGGAGGCTTACAAAAGCCAAGGAGGGGGAACGGAGAAGAGAGGCTTCGCTTCTTTGTGAAGGTTGAGAATTTAGCCGGTAAGTCGGCTAGCGGCCCGACTAAAAGACGGACCGAGCTACGTTTTGAGTTGTTTTATGTTTGTTTAATTAAAATCCTTTTGAAACCTGCAGAACTGACTCTGCCTGTGATTGCTGCGCTGCCCTATCTCTGGTGTCCTCCGTGCCGTCTTGTTAATAGTAGCATTAAAGCTCTGGGGAACCAAAGAGACGGCTACCAGAGATTGGGACTCTAGTCTGCAACTTGGACTTGAGACACACTTAACCCTTTGGGGGCGGGGCCCGCTTCAAAGAGGGGGCAGACGTTTAAGTTTTTAATCAAATTCATATCATCACAATAATACGTCACAGAGATATGGTTTCAAATCTGGAGGATATGGTTTCCACTTCCGCGTCTCAGCATCTAAACATGGACGTGTCTTACGATGCGTGCAAAGCTTCAGTGTGAGCCAGAAGATGCCAAGCAAAGAGTCCTGAGCAAAGCTATATTGGAGGGGACGGACGGCGCAGCTTCAGTGCCTGAAGGATTCGCTAACAAGGAGCTAGCCGGAGCTAACGGGCCAGATAGCTGGCTACAGCTTTTCTGTGAGACTGAACGGTGAGTAATCAATTGTTGTCCCTATCACCGTTAACTTTCTTACAGTGAACTTAGTAAGCCTAGTAGCGTTGGATCTCCATTAATCGTTACTAGTAGTGTTAATGTCACGTTAGATGCTGCTAACACGGCGCAAGCTAACGAGAGCTAACGGAGATAGCTGACTACAGCTATGAACGGTGAGCAATCAGCTGTTGTCCCTATCACCGTTAACTTTATTTTAGTGAACTCATACTGACTAGTATTTATGTATTTTACAGTGGATTCAGAGCTGCGAGGGTCTAGAGGACAACATGCAGCATCGCTGCAGCAGTCTCCCTGTCCGTCTGCCTGCCAACAGATCACCTAGCAGGCCACAAAGCCAGCCACAGCTCATCATCCCCACCATATAATAAATAATTTGGTTTTTAGGGCTGTCAAAATTGTTCAAAAATGACGTTTGAATATTCCCTTTAAAAAAAACACATATGAACAAATTCGACTTCCTGGTTGCGCATTAGGCACGTCAATGACAGGACAAATTAATGCAAGACATAACTACTTGTATAGGTAATTTATTTAAGTTTAAACATATTACCTACACAAAAATAAGTAAGTGAACTAATGGCCAAGAGCGCAGACGTCTCTCTCTCGCTCTCTCTCCAATAAACAAATGCTTTTGTGAGAGTTTTGTGAAAGCAACTTAAGGTCGCGATTCTTGTCCCAAATATGGCAGGCTTCATTCAGAGATTGAAACAAATATTATTTACATCCTCCTGTCGTGCCGCAGACAACGAACTTGTGGCGGATGGCGCAAAATGCGTATCCAGACGTGGCTGTTTCGGTGAAGTTCCACATTTTATGCCCTATTGTCTTGGGTGCACATTCTGGAGATGTGGCCTCAAGTTGCTTGTCGTTGAATGGTAAGCTAACTCTAGCTTACACACTACTTTAGTTGTAGGCTCAACAGGTTTGCCATCAACTGACCAAAATCCGAAATGTTTCCAGACATCACTTAGAATTTTCGGGGTTAATATCACTTTTTCTACTGCGGTCAAACTGGGTTCTGCACTTTCCGCCATTTTGCACGCAGGTCAACTAGGGTGACCAGATTTGAGTTTGTGAAAAAGAAGACACTTCGTCGCGGCCGCGGTGGGGGTTGCCAGATTCACGATAATTATCCTCAAATACTTTTACATTCGAAATTCTGTTAACAACTATTCGAATATATATTCAAATTTTGAATATTCGTTGACCGCCCTATTGGTTTTAGACATTTAATTACATGTGTCTACCATTTTATTCATATATTCCACTGCTTTTGTGAACCTAAGACCTTTGGTAAACACATTTCTATCACCAAAACCGATATACCACATGAGTAAAGTTATGTTTTCACAGCAAATATGAAAAAATTCCAAAATCAAGACTACATTTTTCAGCTTTAGTCATATTTTCTCTTTACACTTGTGTCTTGGGACAATGGTGCCTCATTACATAGATAGCTGAGATTGTTCTGTAATTTTTGATATACAACACATGAGTATGTATCATACGCTAGTGACTTTAAAAAAGGGAAATTTAAAGATTATGTAAAGTCGAGAAAATGACCAGACCCCAGAGTGTTAAAGTCTTGTACGCAGTGATTTGAGACTCAACTTGAGACTCGTCCTAAAGACTTGAAAGTCAACACTGACCCCAGATTTGGGACAGATTTGATTTTTTTTCCGCTGAAGCTTACGCGTCCTTTGCCGTTGTTGATGAGTGTATCTTGTTATATGCCAAGTGCTCCAGTAATAAAGATGAAGACAACAAATTAACACAAAATGTAGCAAAATTGGGCTAGCGCCTGTAAACACGCTTGTGACCTTGGACTGTAGCTCAAAGACCTGAGATTCGACTTGGACTTGTGAGCATGCTGGCTACTCAGGAAACACTTGTTAATGTACTTGTTTCATTTGTGTATAATGCTCAAAATTATTCTCAAATTCCCTCTGTCTCTGTTTTCCCGTCTCAATCTGTGAGTCAGAGGAATGTGGATGGAGGAGGAGGATGCGCCTGAACTATTGGATCAGAAAGGCCAGATGGGAAGGAGAGTACACAGAGCTCTTGGGGAATTAAAATGAGCGTTGGGGATTTGCTCCTTTGTAAAAATTCTAATGTTTTCCCCCTAGCTAAACATTGATGCAGACTCTTACACAGATGGACGAGGCTCAACAAACGCTCACTTAATCCGGGAAACAAACGCATGCACGCGCGCACACACACGCGCACACACACATGCTTGTTGTGGATGGCGCTCAAGCCCTTTGTATTGTGGTTTTTGCTCCAACATGAGAGGCAGCTATCCGTCAAAGCTGCAAGCTTGCCCCATGGTGCTTCAGAGGACGTTTGATGGTGTGAGAGAGCGCTGGAATAAAGATGGCAGAGACCAACTAAAAAAGAGAAACTGTATGGGCAAATTAGTCGCAACGTCTTTCTCAGAGATAAAACTGCACAAAGTAGCCAGAACCGACGGAGCCCCATGCTCGTCTCTGTCTCCCTCTTGTCGAGGACATAGTCAATTGTCTTTCCAATGTTTATTTCTGAAAGAGGGATGGAGGGAGAAGACAATTTGTTCATGTGAGTGTTTGTCTTTTATGGGTTTCACAGGCCTTCTGGAATAACAGGTCTTGGTGCATAAACATGTAGCAGCAATCATTTTCAATACTTATTTAATGTCATTCTTAATTTTTTCACTGTCTACAGACAAATAGCATCACTTCATATAGCCCCAGCTGGACTGATGAATCTGTTGAAAGCACGATGAGTTCAACACAAACAAACTTCTCTCCAGGAGGCTGCTGTTAGCGTCCAGTGCGAAACAAAAGATAAACGTGGGCATTTTTGTTACGTCACGTTACCGCTGACCACGCCCCTTTTCTTGAACGTGTTTTTTTTTTTGCCTAAACCTCAACTTCTTATGAACGCGGACGTTTACTTTGAAAAGACACCATGCATGTAACGAGTGAAAGCAGTCACTGCCACGTTCAAAACGTAGAGCGTCATAGTTTGAAGCTGAGGCTACATCCACACTACTACGTTTTAAAAACCAAAATCTCTGTCCAGATTAGCGTTTTAAACTCTAAACTGAAAGCCAGGTATACACTTCTGCCCGCCCTGACTAAAACACAACCCCAATGTTTTCAAACTCAAACGGCTTCATCAGCGTTTTCAAAAAGTCTGCATCGTTTTGGGGGTTCTTGAACCCGCCGGTTTGTGTGGACGCTAGGCAGTAGTGGTGTGAATGTAGCCTCAGGGCTTCGACCAAACGTGGGCAATTGACGAGTTGGGAGTGAGAATGTGTCGGTAGAGCATATAGTGGAGAAACTTTACCTAATCATTTATAAGCACAGCGATTACAACAACAAGCACCAGGTAGATGAAGCAAGAAGGTGGTTAAAGAATGGATATAGACTAAGGTTACTCAGGGAAAATACTGCTCAGATTATCAGGCATGCAGAAATACTCAACCTGTTTTTCAACAGCAGTTAGTGTACAACCGTACTGTATAATTACACTGGGTCTGCAGCTAATTAACTCTAAATGAACACATCCCACTTGCCTCTTAAACACACTGTAATAGTTACCAAATAAGCCTTAATGTTCCAGGGCCATATTAACTCAGATGCAGCTTTCCTGTTTTCTTCCACTGCAGTAGACGGCTGTACTGTTGGTGCATTGGTTGCTTAAGGTGAATGATTACAGAGCACTCCAGCAGGTGAGCAAAGGAAAAGTGCAAATTCACTTGAGAATTGTTACTATAGTAGCAGAGAATCTCTCGCTTGAGGTTGCATCTTTTGCATGCGTGTTGGATCTTTGTGTCTCCTGCTTGTATCTTTTGATTTCGATGCAGACGTAACAGGGGCCTGGATAGTGACTTCAACTCAGTCTGGTTGTCTTCGTGCTGTCTGGTATGAAGCTGGTTGTCAACTGTTCGTTGAAAAATCTTTCGAATTCAGCTTAAAGTGCTCATCCGCTTGAACCACAAATGAAGTGCTTAACTTCTAAACCCCCATTCGGATGCCGGATTTCTGACATTAGTTTTTTTCAGAGTCTGTATGACACCAGTATCTCCACCAGTGGCGGCTGGTGATTTTTTTGGGGGGGGGCGCAGTTGGGCGGCGTGGTTTAAATAGCACTCCACAATGAGAAGAAAAGAGGTTTTGAGTAGAATATTCTAAAAAACAAAGCTTTATTTCAAGACAACAGTGCTCAACACTGTCCAATTAAAAACAATCAACAAACTGTAACTTTGGGCATGAGAGGGTCAGTGCAGAATGGTTTAAGAAACATTGGGTTGGGTTTCAGAGGTTTACAGAATAAAAGAGGTGCCCACACCCTCACATGAAAGAGGTTTAGAGCAGAATAGATTCAGAAAGAGAGACATCACATTTTACATTGGGTGTTTGACAGAGTAGGCCCCACTACTTGTAAAGACATTTAAACTGTGGGCCCTGCAGTAAGGTGGCACTGGTGAGGTGGTCTTTGAAGGCAAAGTGTTCCCTAGTGTGTCCAAGTATGGTGTCACCAACCTACAGATAAATATATAGAGAGAGACAGAGAGATAAGATGTGGGGAAATATCTACTACAAACAGGCTTCATACTACAGACAAAAGCCAACAATCAGAGTTGACAAAAAACTATGTTTTGTGTGTCTTGATGGCTCATCAACAGACAAAAGGCCAGTAGCTACCTTGATGCTCTAGCCTGGAGCGCGCGCGCACACACACACACACACACACACACACACACACACACACACACACACACACACACACACACACACACACACACACACACACACACACACACACACACAGGGTTGAATTGGTATTTTAGATAGTTATAGTCTGATATGATATCCACCCAAATCTAACAATGTCCAGCATGTGTTCTGCTGTGGGAAAGATAAAACATTCAACTCTAACACAGGGATCTGCTGATTTTGACACTCACCTCTGCAGCAATCCTTCAAGCTCATCTTCCTTCGTAGCCCAGCGCTTCCTCGGCTGCGCAGAGCCACTGCTTTGCTCCACACTTAGCATCCAGCTAACCAGCTCCGGTTAGCTTGAGGAGAAGCTCCGGGTGTACGTCCTCCCGCGGTCAGTGCTTTGCTGCTGAATTTTTAAATCCGGACGTTCGGGTCCCAACTCTTTCAGCCTCTTCTTGTCAACATCTGACCGTCGGATGAAAGGTGTTTCGCGTAGAGATACCACAGAGTTTTCAGTCGCCATACTAACACAATCAAAGTCTCTGCTAGTGTTGCTCGCATAGCTACGTGGGAGCTGTATGGGCTGTGAAGGAATGATAAAGGTCTCTGATTCGACGAATAGTCCAATCACGTTGCAATAAGAAACGATGTCATTGGCTGGGGGTGCACTTTAGTGCGCCCAAGGATTCTCGTTTCATCCGCCAATGAGAAGCTGTCCTCGCCGTTACGCCCCTGAAATGTTTGCTCGCTTCCATAGACTTCCATTTGGCCGGCGCCCCAAGAGGGGAGGTGCTTTTCTCAGTGATGATGAACGGCGATATATTATATTTGGTCACATTTAACTGGTTGTTGACAGGGGCTTACGGTCTCCCACACACACATTTAGCGCGTCAACACGGTATATTTCTTATTTAAATTATTTGGGACATAATGTTTTTTGACAATATATATTATATTTTTTCTTTTCTTTTCATCGCAAAATTTGGGGCGGCGCCCTAACGCCCTCTATGGACGCACCACCACTGATCTCCACTCTGGTTTTAGAGCTAGAGTGAAAATACGGGGATCATAGGACTCTTTATAAAACGGGTAGATCAAATCAAGCATTCTGATTGGTTGAGTCACGGGGTGTACTTCATTCAGCCATAAAGTACTGTACAGCCGTTTACATTTAAAACGTTCCATATCAGTGCGCACTTAAAATAACAGGTAGATTTAAATTGCGCGACCGTTAGTTGTCATTTCAAGCTTGACAGTTACCAAACATGTTTCGTGTAAACTTTGATATTTTAGGGGGAATGACTTGATGAGTGTCAGCGATGAATAATGTATTTGTGGTCCCTGTTCCTGCTGTACAGTCAAACGTTGATACGGCTTACCATCAGGAGAGCAGAGCAGATAACCCTCTGTTAGCGCTTCTTCACATCGGTGGCTGAGTGTCATCCTCCACCCTGCTTTCAACCAGCCTGGTCAGTAAATCTGGGGTTCAAGGGTTTGCCGGCGCTCCGCTGCGCGTGGGGCCTAACAACACCCTTGAACAGTACATTATTGATGACACAGTACTGCCTCTTGTACCTTATTGCTTAATTATGGTTTGGATTGGGAGTCTCTCTGCATTTAATTGGTCAATATGTGTGGTGTAGTCTCTGTGCCTGTGCTGAGCAGAGGGGAGAGGGGCGGGAGTTACACACGCACAGCAAGAACACAAACAGGAGGGAGGGACCCTCGCCTTACTCATGTGATGCACAGAGACTGTGCATTGTAGCAACTTCAGTCCCCTCAGAGAGAATGTTCTCCAAAACAGGGCAGATTATTACGGAGAGAAGAAACAGGATCAGCCCCTCAAAGCTGAGGCACTTGGTCTTTCTCAATGTAAATCTTCAATAAAGGACAAATCTCTGGATGCTGATTTTTTTTTTTCTTTTTGTTTTGCACGTTTTAATTTATATTTTGTTGTGTGATTCTGTAAGCTTCTGTATGTTGTTTCACTTTAAATTAAAGTTTTAAAATAGTTAAGTTAGTTCAGTTAATTTGTAAATAGTTAAATGTTTGTTTTTGCAGTTTAAAAATAAATAAATTGTATCACTCTGTAGAGTGTATAAATACAAGTGTATTTATATAATAAACATTTGATATAGTGCATGTTTTTTGTATAACATGTTTTCGCATAATTTTACATTATTGTTGGGAATAAATTAATTTAATCACCAAAAAATCTGAAGAGCCATTTGGGAGCCGAAAGAGCCGGCTCTTTTTAGTGAGCCGAGCTAAAAGAGCCGGTTCTCTAAAAAGAGCCGGAATTCCCATCACTAGATCACAGCTAAAAGCTGAGAGGGCAGCGGACAGGGCTACTTGCGTCTCAGGGATAGAACTTGACTCATGGTTTAAAAGAAATTACATCGTCAAAATGCATGCTGGGTAAAGCCTGCCCACTCAGTCACACAGGAAGACTCTTCTTGTGCAGAAAGAAGTCTCTTCCTGTATGCAACTGTGACTAATAAACATTAAATGTTGCTGCCTGCCGAAGAATGACAATCGTTGTTACGGCTGCGCATGCGTCACTAGTATGACGGGTTATGAAATAATTACTTTCCCCAGGGTCCTAAATCCCTCCATGTTTAGCTTCCTAACACAACCTATGTACCAACGTACAAACAGCTGCTGGCCAGTTGCGAGCGAGTGGTGAATAACGACGGCAGGGGTCCTTTTCGGCGTCAATAAATGAATGTGTTTATTCGGAAAAAAATACTGTGAAACCGCCAGAATCTTACAAAATACCGTGATATCCACTTCCACTTTTTTTCCCTATGAAAGGGTTTTTACTATCTTTTTGGGGGAGTTTTTCCTGATCCGATGTGAGGTCCCGGGATAGGGATGTCATGTGTACAGATTGTAAAGCCCTCCGAGGCAAACTTGTATTTGTGATGTTGGGCTATACAAAATAAACTGAATTGAATTGAATATGAATTTTTGGCCATACCGCCCAGCCCTAGTCCCATGCAGTATTGCCATGTTTGCATGCAGCATACATGTGCTATTTTATTATTAACAGTCTTGGAATTGCATGAATTGTATTGCATGACTGGAAAGTCGAGCCTTGAAACCAATGAGCCCGATTGTATTCATGTGTGATGATGTTAGTCCCCCATACATTTCACATAATGAGGCCATTTATTTATTTACGTGACGTCCCCCTCCTGGGATAATCACAGCCTCATGAAACTTTACAACCACAAACATGAGATCAAGGGCATTTAGAGGATGTATGTTTTTCCTAGGTATGTTAAAAAATATGGTGTGCTTCGAGCAGTTTCCAAAACAAAAGTGCATGGCATGCAAGCTGATAATTCTGAAAAAAAAAGGTTTTGATACCAAATCACAACACTTACTTTTCTATGATGTTCCTCAAGGTCTTGGTGTCTTAATGTGGTATTTTGGAGGGATTTCTGACCATTATGATCAAATATCCAGTGTTAAAATTGGTATCAATTCAAAACGTGCTGCAACAACTTAATAACCCTACACGGTCTTAGGCCCTTTCTCGATTTTACATAATTTCTTAAATTCACCTTTTAAAGGCACTTGCATATGTGATATATACCCATGTGTTACATCTAAAATTGCAGAACAATATCAGCTCACTATATAATGAGGCACAATTGTCATAAGGCACAAGTGTAAAGTGATAATATGGCCCTAAAGCTGAAAAACTGAAGTTAAATTTTTTTTTAATTCTTCATACCTCTTGTGAAAACATAACTTTACTCATGTCGACGAAACGTTTTGATGCTTGAAATTGGTTTACCAAAGGTCTTAGGTTCACAAAAGCAGTGAAATATATAGATAAAATGGTAGAAACATGTAAATAAATGTCTAAAACCAAATTTTTTATTATCGCTTTTTGAATAGAAATGTGGCCCATCACACCTTTCACCAAAATGATAGAAATGGGACTGAGAAATGACTTCATACTGCAGATAAAGCTTCATGGGGTGTGTGCAAATGAAAAATGACATCACAACATTTTTTGTTTTCAAATAAAATATGTATTATTCATAAAAACATATTTACACAATATACATGTTCAGAAAATAAAAAACAGACCCGGGCTGGTGTGGATGGAATCCTCTCTGTAAAATAAATGTCTACTAGTTAGTAAAGTTCACACAGTTTGAACAGTTCAATAGGTGTACGTGTGCAGCTGAGCTGTGATTTGCAGTGTCCTGGACCCTGTTTCTCGTACCTGGCTAAACAAAGTCAAGCAAATGTCCTATTCTCCATCTTAAATTAGTGAGATGATTGACATCAGGCTATCTGGGTTTCTTCACAGCTGATCCGCGCTGAAACGGTCTCGTTAATTCTAGCCAGACGTCAGTCATCTGGATAAATGCGCGCGCCCGCTCCTCTTCAGAAGGGATAATAATCGAGCACTGACACCACGATGTTCTAACAGTACAATGGCAAATAAACTCAAAGGAACCTCTTTGTATTCCTCTGCTGAGAAGCAGGAGATGATCATGGCTTGAGAAACTCTCGTAAATAAATTATTTCTTGCTGGCAAAATCTATATCGCCGCGTACAGGAAGTCATGATAATGTAAAGGATGGATCCTGGCGATCTGAAAGAACTCTCTCCCTATAAAACTAATATAACTAATATCGCTCCTTCATCGATGAGGAACATTCTGGGTGAGGGGCGTCGCCGGTCCAACTTCTAAGGGGTGCTAGAGAGACATTTTTTGGAACTTATTTTTACGGCTTTATCAGATGGCTATTTTCACCAGGCCTGACAAGTGTGCAAAATTTTGTGAGATTTCGAAAAAGCAAAAAGTCCCCCAAAAAGCAGTCCAATGTACAAAAATAAGGATCATGAATAATAAGAACCCCGGCAATTTCAATAGGGTCCTACTCGGACTGACTACGTCAGTCGCTCGGACCCTAATAAGATGGAAAGAGGTTAATGCATAATGAGGTCTGTCTAGCCGAGATGGTTAATTTATAATCATGGAAAATAATGTGTGGATTTATTTTTCATAATTTTTTTTTTTTTTTAAAAGACTAAAGATGTTATATCCAATTATCATCACAAAGTCAAGAATGTGAGCTGGAATACGATTGGTAAAGCATCCAGAAATCCTGCTTGGAATCAAAGGATCTGAGCATAATAGTGTCATAATAGTCTTTATGTAGTTATTTAGCTTGGTGAAATATCCCTCCATTAGTGAAATGATGGCTGGTCAGTAATGTCGTTGGAGCCCAAAGAGAGCTGACTATCACACTAATCTATCTTATCCTCTGCCAGCACTAAACAAGCCAGACACAGTTATGCTGCGTTCACACCGAACGCTGCGCGAATTTGACGTGCGACCAGATTACATGCGCCATAGGGCGCAAATGACGCGTTTGAGGTGGCGCGAATTGAAATTGGTTTACCAAATTGGTTCACAAAAACAGTAAAATATACGAATATGAATAGAATGGTAGATATATATATATATATATATATATATATATATATAGAGATATATATATATATATATATATATATATATATAGAGATATATATATATATATATATATATATATATATATATATATATATATATATATATATATATATATATATATATATAGAGATATATATATATATATATATATATATATATATAGAGATATATATATATATATATATATATATATATATAGAGATATATATATATATATATATATATATATATATAGAGATAGATATATATATATATATATATATATATAGAGATATATATATAGAGATATATATATATAGAGATATATATATATAGAGATATATATATATAGAGATATATATATATATAGAGATATATATATAGAGATATATATATATATATATATATATATATATATATAGAGAGATATATATATATATAGAGATATATATATATATAGAGATATATATATATATATAGAGATATATATATATATATAGAGATATATATATATATATAGAGATATATATATATATATAGAGATATATATATAGAGATATATATATAGAGATATAGATATATATATAGAGATATATATATAGAGATATAGATATATATATAGATATAGATATATATATATATATGGTCTTTCACACCTTTCACCAAGATTATAAAAATGGGACTGAGAAATGACTTCATACATGAATAATTCAATTAATTCATTTTTTTAAAATTTATTCTTCCCCATGACACCCCTCGCGGCTGGTGTTACTTTCTCCTCCACTTTGACCTGATGACTTAACACTCTGGGGTCTGTGGTCATTTTCTCGATTTTACATACTTTTTTAATTTCCCTTTTAAAGTCACTTGCATATGATACATACTCATAATAATAATAATACATTTTATTTGGAGGCGCCTTTCAAGGCACCCAAGGTCGCCTTACAATAAAAGATAGAAGCATGAAAGATAGAAACGACAGTAAAACAGAGCATCAACATAAGGCAAGGCAAGTTTATTTGTAAAGCACATTTCAACAACAAGGCGATTAAAAGTGCTTCACATAAAACCATTAAAAGCATCAAAACATAATGCAGATTTAAAAACAGTTAAGACAACATTAAAACAGTAAAACATTAAAACAGTCAAACAAAATAAAAGTAGAAAAAGCAACTTAAAAAATAAAAGTTGAATAAAAGTTGCAGTGCAGTTTAAGAAATAAAATGCAGTAGTGAGATGCAGTAATTGAATCTGGTTCAGTTAAAGGCAGTAGCAAACAGAAAAGTCTTCAATCTGGACTTAAAGGAGCTGAGGGTCTCAGCAGACCTGCAGCTTTCAGGGACCTTGTTCCAGATATGTGGAGCAGAAAAGCTGAACGCTGCTTCTCCATGTTTAGTTCTGACTCTTGGAACAGAAAGTAGACTCGTCCCAGACGACCTGAGGGGCCGGGATGGTTCATAAGGTAGCAGCAGATCACAAACATACTTAGGCCCTAAACCATTCAGTGCTTTATAAACCAGCAGCAGGATTTTAAAGTCAATTCTTTGTTTGACAGGGAGCCAGTGCAAAGACCTCAGAACTGGAGTGATATGATTCACTTTCCTGGTCTTAGTGAGGACTCGAGCTGCAGCGTTCTGAATCAGCTGCAGCTTTCTGATTGACTTTTTACAGAGGCCTGTGAACACACCGTTACAGTAGTCAAGTCTACTGAAGATAAATGCATGCACAAGTTTCTCCAAATCCTGTTGAGACATAAGTCCTCTAACCCTTGATATATTCTTCAGGTGGTAGTAGGCTGATTTTGTAATTGTCTTGATATGGCTGTTCAGGTTGAGGTCTGAATCCATAACTACACCTAGATTTCTGGCTTGGTTTGAGGTTTTTAACATAAGTGATTGAAGCTGAGCGCTGACTTTCAATCATTCGTCCTTGGGACCAAAAACAATTACTTCTGTTTTATCTTGATTTAATTGAAGAAAATTCTGGCACATCCAGTTATTGATTTCTTCAATGCATTTAGCCAGCCCTTGTATGGGACTATAGTCCCCTGGTGATATAGTTATGTAGAGTTGTGTGTCATCTGCATAATTATGATAGCACACTTTGTTGTTTTTCATAATCTGAGCCAGTGGAAGCATGTAGATGTTGAACAGAAGAGGCCCCAGTATTGAACCTTGGGGAACACCACATGTCATCCTAGTCAGCTCTGATGTGTAATTAGCTACCGACACAAAGTATTGTCGGTCCTTCAAGTAGGATTCAAACCAGTTAAGTGCTGCACCAGAGAGTCCTACCCAGACTTTCAGTCTGTCTAGTAGTATGTCATGATCAACCGTGTCGAATGCAGCACTGAGATCCAGTAATACTAAGACTGAGATTCTGCCACTGTCTGTGTTTAAGTGGATGTCGTTGAAAACCTTAACAAGAGCAGTTTCAGTACTGTGGTGCTGACGAAAGCCGGACTGGAAGACATCGAAAGTTATTTTCGGCCAAGAAGTTGTTCAGCTGTTGAAAAAAACGCTTCTTCCATTATTTTACTTAATAATGGGAGGTTTGATATTGGTCTATAGTTTTTCAATATTTCGGGGTCTAAACTAGCCTTCTTTAGAAGTGGTTTAATGACTGCAGTTTTTAGGGCTTGTGGGAATACACCTGAGAGAAGGGATGTGTTTATAATTTGTAAAAGATCAGCGGTCATGCAGTGTGAAATATTTTTGAAAAAGTGTGTTGGTAGAATATCCAAGCAGCAGGAGGATGTGTTCAGATGTTGTATAATGTCTTCTAGGCTTCTTTGGTTAATTGAGTGAAATTGTGTCATGATATTTGAATGGATGCTATTTAAAGATGGGGACAACACATATCCTGTGGTTGGTGTGGAGCCACCGACTACTTGTCTAATGTTCTGAATTTTATCAGCAAAATAGGAGGCAAATTGATTGCATGCCCAGGTGGATTGGAGCGTATCAATTACCGACACCGGAGGGTTTGTTAGCCTGTCCACGGTAGCAAATAAGGCGCGTGTATTGTTTTTGGTTATGATGTCAGAGAAGAAGGCCTGTCTTGTATTTCTAAGTTCCAAATTATAATTGTAAAGTCTCTCTTTATAGATACCACAGTGAACCTGGAGATTAGTTTTTCGCCACCTGCGTTCAGCTTTCCGACACTCTCTTTTCTCTATTCTGACCAGTGTGGCATTTCTCCAAGGGGATCGTTTCTTACCCGAGACAACCTTCACCTTAGTGGGTGCAATGGCGTCAATAACATTTTTAACTTTAGAATTGAAGCCATCCACAAGCTCATTGACTGAGATGCAAGAGAGGCCTGGTGTGGAGCAGAACTTCTGAATAAATAGTTCACTAGTGTTTTCAGTGATGTAACGCTTTGTCACAACCTTGGTTTGGACATTTGTGTGCAGGGAGATTGCACTCTCAAAGAAAACACAGGAATGATCAGAGAGTGAAACATCCGTCACAGCAACCTTGGAAATGTCCAGACCTTTGGTGATGATTAGGTCTAGAGTGTGCCCCTTATTGTGGGTGGGACCTGTTACATGCTGAGTCAGATCATAGTTATCAAAGACACCACATAGCTCTATAGACCCTCTGTCCTGGGGATTATCAACATGGATATTAAAATCACCAACAATGACAACACAATCAAAATCAATACAGATTATAGACAGCAGTTCAGTAAACTCATCAAAGAAGGTTGCACAGTATTTAGGTGGTCTGTAAATGTTGAGAAATAAAACTTGCGTGGAATTGAGAGCCACATATTCAAAGGAAGTAAAATGACCAAAAGACATCTGCTTGCATTGAAGAGACTCATTATATAAAATAGCAACTCCACCTCCTTTCTTATGCACTCTTGTTTCACTCATGAAACTGAAGTTGGGAGGTGTTGCTTCAATAAGAACAGCTGCACTGTTATCTTGGTCTAACCAGGTTTTGGTTAAAAACAAAAAAATCAAGTTTGTGCCTAATAATGAAATCATTGATTAAAAATGTTTTTCCTGACAGAGACCTGACATTTAATAAAGCTAAGTTTAATTTGCTTAAAACTATATTTGCCCTATTTCTTTGGACAGGCTGACGAGGAATGAATGTTAAATTGGATACATTTGCAGATTTACTAATGTTTCTTCGCAGCCTCACCTTTCCTTTTCGATAAGTCGGGACAGGAATTAAGAAGGCTAACTTCATACAGGGCCCCGACTGTTCCTGGAGATAATCAGTGGTGTCATTAACCTTGTAGTCCGGACCCAAAAGATATCAACCAATGTCGGGTAGGGGAGATAGAGGATGGTTGTGGAGATGTTGTGGAGGCGTGAGAGGGGCACGGCGCTTTAACTTCGGTGTTTGCGTCAAAGCACTTAGAACCAGTGACGGAGGTCTAGCTGGAGGGGTTTCAGCACGGGAAGTGGGAGTGCGGAGGGGAGTGAATTTGGTTCCAGACCATCTCGTTCATGCGGTCAGTGAACTCCATGAGTGGGGAGGATGGGGAGGAGGGAGATAGTAGAGAGGAGAGGGACCTGGATGAAGTGTGGGGGCTGGAAGTAGGTGCTGGTGAGGGAAGTAAAGACCCGTCCTCTCCGAGAGGGATATCAATCCTTGATGATGAGGGTGGAGACTCCTCCTCTTGGCTCTCCCTTGGTTTCCTTCCCATGAGGTCTCCACGGCGATGCTGTGTGGTTATCTCTTGTTTAGATTCCTCTTGTCTCCTGTCCTTGGCAGTGGGAACAGACGAGTGACGCAGGAAGAAAAATAAGTTAGAGGTGAAGAGTTTTACCCCTGACTTGTTCAGGCAAACTCCATCTGCCTTAAAAAGATGTATACGCTCCCAGAAAATGTAAAAATTGTCGATAAAATGTACTGTATGGTCAGTACATGCAGTTGACAGCCATCTGTTCAGTTCAAACAGCCTGCTGAATCTTTCATCTCCTCTCCTGGCTGGTGGAAGAGGGCCACTGATAAACACCTCAGCATTGACAGAGCTGACTGTGTTTAAAGTCTCGCTTCAGAACTTCAGACTCTTGTTTCACAATATCACAGCTTCCCGTATGCACAATGAGGTTTTTCACCGTGGGATGGTCAGCCATGATGTCCAGGATTTTATCTCTCATGTTAGACACCATATATTTCAGAAAGCAGAGTATTTTGGTATTCTTGCTGCACATCGTTCGGACATCTTTTACAGCATAGTCTCCAACGATCAGAGTCTCTGGCCCACTCTTTTCCTGCGGCCTTTTATGTTCGGTTCTTACCCTGCTTTGTGAAGATAGCTGCTTATCCAGATCATCAGATTTAGGATCCTGCGACAGTGAAGCAAATCTGTTTTTAAGTTGTAGGCTTGGTTGTTGTGGAGTTTCTTTACTGGTTTTACTTTTCCCAGCTGTTTTCTGCTGTGTCCAGCTGCGTATCGGGGTTGAGGAGGAATTTTGCCTGCGTGGTAGTGCAGACCAGCATGTCGCATCTGAGATTTCAGGGTGCTGGGCTCTGCCTGTTAGTCGTCCTCCCACATCCCGAGGGTGTGAATGCCTCTTCGGCTTTGCAGCGAGAGAGTTCCAGGGAGGACTACCATTTGAGGTTTCGTTAACAGCTACACAGTCCTCCTGTTTCTTGGTAGGCCTAGTGGTGCTAGTTAGCTGTGTCTTAGCTTGCATTTGTACAAGATTTTGAGTCCATGGTAAAGTGGTATCATTCTGACACAGTCCATTTACCTCCACGTTCACTTCTATTCAGTGGATTTTTGTTTCTAAAACTGCAATCTTCTGCAGGAGTTTGTAGTAGTTGTCCATGGAGAGAGATGGCATCTTGCTGCTCCTTAGCTTTAGCTTAGCTGCTAAGTAGCCTTTAGCAATTTATCTTTAAACCAGCGGAATTAGGGCAATAGCCAGCCAAATCTATAGAAAAATAGAGTCCCAGTGGTTTTCAAGTGTCCGGGAGCTGCTGCTCAAAGATTCTCACAGAAGAAAAAACAAGAATATCAGAAGGTATTAGCAGAAAAATGCAAACAGAGGCGAGAGCAAGCAGAAAAGCGTCTGCACTGTAAGAAAGCAGGAAGCAAGTACTCAACATAGGAACGAGTGAAGTGCACAGGGACCAGTTATAAAGTGTATGCCAGTTTGAAAAGGTGAGTTGAGACTTGAATGATGTGATGGAGCTGCTGGCTATCTCTTCTTCTTCTTATTAGAGCTTGTTAAATAACTGACTGACGCATTACCGCCACCAAGTGGTGGGAAGCTGTATTGTAACTGAGCGTCTCATGGATAACAGTGATATCTCTGCTGTCTTCAATTGATAACCTATGCGGTCCCGCGGCCCACAGGTTAAAAACGGAAGGTTTTTGGCGGCCCTCTAGGTGGCGCTCATGGCCCAATGAGGGGCCGCGGCGCTAATGGTTAAGAATCACTGCTCTGGACCCTCACAGCTCTGAATCCTCTCTGTAGAATACATTAATACTAGTCGTATGAGTTCACTGAAAGAAAGTGTAGTGTTTTTTAAGCTTAGTTTGTCACATTTGGACTTGCACATCTATGTAAAATAAGTTGTTTATGTGTACATTACATTGCATGAAATATGATAATTAATAAGGGATATTATTATGAGGGATTTGTAATTGTATGCATATGAAGGTCACTTTATTACTGTGTAATGATGTCCATGTGTACATTGCAATGCTTAAGATAGATTATTGTTTATCAGGTCACAGAGTCACTAGTATGCTGAGGGTCACATGGACTCTGTACTGGAGAGTGCACAGGTAATTTACACACCGACAGTGGTTGAGGGTTTTACAAAGGAGCATTTGGTCTTCAGGAACAAAGAGAATGGACCACCTGTGGTTCGTCCTGTGGTTTATGACATGAGATAAGGAACTGGTGGGGGATTCGAGTTACATTTCAGCCAGCTGAGATGAAAGGTTTCTGTGGGATTGTAAGCTGTAGTCTCATCAGTTGTAACATATAGAACTGAATAACAATTCCTTCTAGGTCAAATATTGCATTAGCAAACACAGGAGGGCGGAGTGAGGACTTCAGGTACCGGAAAACATGAACGTTATGGAGCCATCTTCAAAACCTGTGCCAAGAGAGACTCCGCCCCTGTGGGATTTTTAGCCAATCGCATGCCGTAGAACTAACCAATGAGTGGCCTTAAGCTCTGTGAATGAGACCTATAACTAACATGTGAGCAAGAAGAGCGGCCCTTTTTAAATCCCCACGTGACTGGACAAGACCTGCGGTCTGGAGTTTGTTGAGGAAGGAGGGGCCCCGATCGGGTTTGCATAAGCTGTTCTGTCATCATTCTTTTATTAAATAATTAATAGTATAACTCTTTTTGGACTCCGGACCTTATTCCCCACACCACCTCCCAGGATCTTGAACATTATATTCTTCAAAAGTAATGATTACACACCGACACGTAAGGAAGATCCAACACTGACTATAATCACGAATCTGCATGAGCTAGCTGCGTGCTAACAGATCCAGCTATGCTCAGGCCATGAGCTAAAAATGCAAAACGTTAGTTACAGCCTTACAAACACGTAACTGAGATCCAACACTACTAGTCGTACTAAGTTCACTGTAAGAAAGTTAACGGTGATAGGGACAGCAGTTGATTACCCACCGTTTATAGCTGTAGTCAGCTATCTCCGTTAGCTCTCGCCGTGTTAGCAGCCCCTAATGTGACATAAGCATTACTGTAGTAACGATTAACGGAGATCCAACAAAACGCTGTAACGGACAGATAGCCAGCTATCTGTCCCGTTAGCTCCAGCTAGCTCCTTGTTAGCAAATCCTTCAGGCACTGAAGTTGCGCCGTCCTCTCCAATAAAGCTTTGCTCAGGACTCTTTGCTTGGCATCTTCTGACTCACTCTGAAGCTTTGCACGCGTCATACGACACGTCCATGTTTAGATGCTCAGACGCGGAAGTGGAAACCATATCCGCCAGATTTGAAACCATATCTCTGTGATGTATTATTGCGAAGATATCATTTTATTAAAAACTTAAACATCCGCCCCCAAAGGGTTAAAGCCAGGTGTGTGGGGAGAGTTGATGAGCTGATTGCGGGCAGGTGTGCTTGGTAGGCAGGGCCCACGTGAACATCACGACGAGAACACACACACACAAATACAGAGGAAAACCAGGGACATGGAAGACAGTGGGGAACACAGGGAGAAACAGGGGCCCGACCAAAGGATGATCCAATTTTTTTGTATGCAGATTAATGCATATTAAAGACCAAACCCTGCTGTCAGCAGACATTGCTGACCCATATTGCTCACTCCCTGATGCTGATGAATGAAGTAAAAGAGCCTGTCTAATTAAAACCAATCATACCGCGTACAGAAGGCTTGGGGCTTCAGTAAACACAGCAAGACACAATTGTAGTAGTTTGATCCGCTGAGTATATACGTGCGTGTGCGCGTACATAGCAATGTTATTTGGTCCTAACCTTTCAAGCACACAATAGGTACCTAGATAAAAACCATTTAACTTGCAAGGGCTGTTAAATGGCCAGTGTGTAGCATTTCAGGGGACCGATCAGCAGAAATGGACAGCAGTATTAATAACTATGTTTTTCTCCAGTGTATAATCACTGGAATTCACAGGAAATGCTTTTGTTATGTTGGAGCCAGAGGAAATGCTAACCTGTGATCAGTAAAGTTAGAGTTAACTGCTGTTGATCACTCGCCAAAGGGCTGTGTGACGATCCTGTGTTTACGATCCTGTGTTTACGAAACTAGGAGAACAGGCAACTTGATGGAAGCAGTGACATAAAATCTGAAGATGTGGTAATATACAATTCATGCCTGAGGTCCTTTGAGAGGCGGCATGAAATGTTTTTTAAGTCTAAATGCACTTGTTTGCCCCAAATAACAGCATGAGGTGTATGATTCAAAGATGTGAATGGAAGTATGCAGATCATGTATTTATGTATTTATGCATTTAAGCGTCTTTGAGCATTTGGAAAAGCGCTATATAAATTAAAAGTATTATTATTATTATTATGTAACCAACCAATATTTCCATCTTCTTTTTTTTACCACTTTCTGGATTTACAGGGAGTCAAAATAAACCGATGTCATGTGTACGAAGCTTTTTGTATGCAGGTGTACGAAGCCTTTTATTTCTATACAAAGTATTTTGTTTGCAGGTGATCGAAGCCTTTTGTGGCTCCAGAAGGAACTGTGGAAAATCTGACAAAGTGCTTTAAGTGATGTTACTTGCGTATTCGTTGGTTTGGAGAATACAAATTGTGGAAATTATCTGTAGGTGAAGTGAGACCTCTGTAGCCCACTCATCTCTGCTTGAAAATATCGGTGCAAGGCTACATTAGCCACGACTAGCGAACACACCTGAACGACAGCCTGACCGGCCAGCAATCGAATTACATTGTGGGTAGTGTAGAAGTTTGTTTTGACCAGGAAATAACAATATATCTCATTCTGCTGCATCGATTTTAATAGCTTTTTACAATCTCAGCTCCAGCTAAACCGAGCTAATTGTGTGATATTCTCCAGTACAAGCGCCTGATCACCTGCTGTAGATCTTTCACATCTAAACACTCGACTCTCTTCTTCTTTTAGCGACTCAAGGCTTAAATCTAACTGTCCTATTTTCACTTTGTTCTGCTAATCGTTAGCTACCTCACTTAGCCTAGCAGCTAGCGATGTCCTCCTGCTCTCTTGCTCAGCGTGTCACATGTATAGCTATTCACCTGCCTTCTTTAATGATAACGGCACATGTAATAAGTGTAGTTTATTTGCTAGTGTGAGAAATATGTTCAGATCCTGGGAGGTGGTGGGAAATGAGGTCCGGGATCCAAAAAGTTATAGTATAATTATATTTAATAAAAAATGATAGACAGCTTATGCTACCGCACGGGCCCTTTAAAATCCACGGCGCACTTCAGGACACCGGTCCGAACAGTCCGCTGAGCAGAGGAAAAGAGACCGAGCGCTCGCGCACTAGTTAGTTTTCAACTCATTCGCGGGACTGGGTCCTTCCTGTTAGTTTAATGTTTTATTACCTTTCTAAACATATTACTGGCCCTGCCGTTGGGGGCGGAAATAAATTCCTTCTTTCGTCTTCCGTCGTCTTCTTCTCCAGAAAGGGTAGTGTCCATTGTCTAAAAAGTCAATATTCGGCTCCGCCCCCTCAGGCGAACAAGAGAACTACACTCCTTAAAGCACTAGTCAATATATCATGCAGCATGCAGTATTTGTCTAACATTCATTCACACATCAATCATTCTACAGTAATAAAAGTGACCTTCATATGCATACAATTAGAAATCCCTTATAAACTATCATATTTCATGCATTGTAATTTACACACAAACAACTCATTTTATATAGATGTGCAAGTCACATGTGACAAACTAAGCTTAAAAAACACTACACTAGATTGGAGGCAGGTCTCAGTGGGTTAGATGCACGGCTCCGCACCATCGAAGCTCAGATGTTAGCTACGTTAGCCAATCCAACTCCCATAGTCGGTGCGGACCAACTAGCTTTAGCTTCTGATAGCGTTAACTGTTCCCCGGCTGCCCCTGAGCAGCCTAGGGATTGGGTGACTGTACGAGGGAGGCAGAAGTCGGGACCTAAGCAGTCCTCTGGACACCGCCAGCCTCTTCCCGTTTCTAACCTCTCGCCACTCAGCGGCACTGAGAAACTAACCTTGGTTGTCGGGAGCTCAATTGTTAGAAACGTGAAGATAGCGAAACCAGGGACCACAGTCAAATGTATTTCTGGGGCAAGAGCGGGCGACGTTGAGTCCTATTTAAAACTGTTGGCTAAAGACAAACGTAAATACTGTAAGATTGTAATACACGTCGGCAGGTAATGACTCCCGACTTCGCCAGTCAGAGGTCACTAAAATCAACGTGGAGTTGGTGTGTGCTTACGCCAAAACAATGGCAGACTCCGTAGTTTTTTCTGGCCCTCTCCCAAACACGGTGACTGATGAGATGTATAGCCGGATGTCAACTTTCCACCGTTGGTTGTCACAGTGGTGTCCAGCAAACAATGTGGGTTTCGTAGATAGCTGGCGGTCTTTCCGGGGAAACCCAGGTGACGGCATCCATCCCACTTCGGATGGAGCGGATCTCCTTTCTGCAAATATGACCAAGCTTATTGGTCGACTTTGTACATGACAGACCAGGAAGCAGAAGCAGAGTTGTAGTCTTACACCCTTCTCTGCATTCCCTGCATTTTCTTCAGGGCAGCTGCCCACCTTTAACTCTATAGAGACTGTCTGTCCCACGGCCACTTAAATTAATTAAAAGTAACCAAAAGAGGAGTTATAGAAAATAACCTCATAAAGGTTAATACCACTATTGCAAAAGTGCAACATGATAGGAGAATTAAATTTGGACTCATAAATATTAGATCTTTGTCTTCTAAAGCTGTATTAGTAAATTAATATATATCAGATAATGATATGGATGTGTTGCGTCTTACTGAAACCTGGCTGAGACATGAGGAATATGTCAGCCTAAATGAATCTACTCCTCCAAGTCATGTTAATATGCACATTCCTCAAGGCACCGGCCGAGGAGGTGGAGTAGCTGCCATTTTTGACTCGGGTCTGTTAATGGGTCCTAAACCTGGATTGAACTGCAACTCATTTGAAAGCCTTGTTCTTCGTCTTTCACAGCCAACCTGGAAAACAGTACAGCCGATTCTGTTTGTTGTGGTATACCGGGCACCAGGTACGTACTCAGAATTTTCTGAGTTTTTGTCAAGTTTGGTCCTTAAGACTGATAAGGTTATTGTAGGGGATTTTAATATTCATGTACATGTCAGCAATGATAGCCTTAATGTTGCATTTAGCTCATTGTTGGATTCGATTGGCTTCTGTCAGAAAGTACAAGAACCGACTCACTGTTTTAACCACACCCTCGACCTTGTTCTTACATATGGCATTGACATGGGACATTTAGTAGTGTTTCCACAGAACCCTCTTTTATCAGACCATTGCCCTATAACTTTTGAGTTTATACTACCGGATTGTACAGCGTTAGGCAAGAATTTTTACACCAGATGTCTAACTGACGGTGCTGTTGCTAGATTTAAGGAAGCGATTCCTTCTGTATTTGATTCATTACCATGTCTCAATATAACAGAGAACTCCTGTACTAACTCTACTCCCTCCCAGATTGATCAGCTCGTCGATGGTGCTACTGGCTCATTGAGAGTGACACTGGACTTGAAAGCCCCTCTAAAAAAGAGGATCATTAAGCAAAGGAGGCTCGCTCCATGGTACAACCCTCAGACCCGTATATTGAAGTAAGCATCACGGAAGCTTGAGGGCATATGGCGTTCCAACGGTCTGGAGGAGTCCCGGTTGTTTTGGCGGGATAGTCTGAGAACATATAAGAAGGCCCTCCGTAATGCCAGAGGAGCCTACTACTCATCACTATAGAGAAAAACAAGAGCAACCCTAGGTTTCTCTTTAGCACTGTGGCCAGGCTGGCTGAGAGTCATAGCTCGGTGGATCTGTGTATTCCTATAGACCTCAGTAGTAAGGACTTCATGAACTTCTTCAATGGGAAGATTCTGGCTATTAGAGACAGGAACGGTGATCTCCTGCCCTCGACTACTGCCGGCCATGGAGGAGGCTGTGGGCCCTGCTGTGTGTCTGGATGGATTTTTTTACCATCAACCTCGACCAACGGTCTTCAATGGTTTCTACTTCTAAATCGTCTACCTGTCTCCTGGACCCTGTTCCGACTAAGCTGTTTAAGGAAGTTTTACCTTGTAGTTAGTGCTTTTCTACTAGATATTATCAATAGGTCTTTACTAATGGGTCATATACCACAGTCTTTTAAAGTAGCTGTAATTAAACCTCTTCTTAAGAAGCCGACTCTGGATCCAGAGGTGTTGGCTAACTACAGACCTATCTCTAACCTTCCCTTCCTCTCTAAGATACTGGAGAAGGTAGTCGCAAATCAGTTGTGAATTTTTATATAACAATAGTTTATTTGAGAAGTTTCAGTCAGGATTTAGAAAGCATCATAGCACAGAGACGGCACTAGTGACAATTACTGATGACCTTCTAGTTGCATCAGATAGGGGACTTGTCTCTGTACTGGTCTTGTTAGATCTTAGTGCAGCGTTTGACACAATTGACCATGACATCTTATTACAGAGATTAGACCAGTCGATTGGTATTAAAGGTACAGGTGCCGGGGCGACTGTAGCTCAGGGGGATGAGTGGTTGTCCCGAAACCGCAAGGCGCCCGGTTCGATCCCCAGTCCCCCCACAGCTCACATGTTGAAGTTTCCCTGAGCAAGACACCCAACCCCCAGCTGCTCCCCGGGCGCCTCAAAGGCTACCCACTGCTCCCTAATCAGGGATGGGTCAAATGCAGAGAAGAATTTCCCCAAGGGGACTAATAAAGTGCATGTTTCTTTTTCTTTTCGTTTTACAGCACTAAGCTGGTTTAAGTCGTATTTATGAGATCAATCTCAGTTTGTATTTGTAAACGATGAGGCCTCAATGACCACTGTCATTCGCCATGGAGTTCCACAAGGTTCTGTGCTTGGACCAATTTTATTCACCTTATTTATGCTTATATGCGTATTATCAGAAAACACTTGTTGAGTGTCCGAGGAAAAATATGAAAGTAAAAAGGTCTAACTATTATAACCGTATAATCATTTTATTTTTCTATATAACTATTTGTATATATATATATATATATGCTGTTTGGTTTTTATTTTCATTATAGTTTGTGATTAGAACACATAAAATGCATAGGACGCTATAAGTTGCTATGTTATATACTCTTTTTGAATGAGATGTGTTAAATGTTCTCTCCTTTGTTAAAGAGCATGCATTGGCAGTATTACCAAATAAGGTAGTGAAACCTCCTCTGTCCAACTCTGGTCAGCCCTTAGGGGTTGGGACAGGTCTCCAGCTTTAGAGTCTGGAAGAAACTTCTGCTATCAGGAGGGGGTGCCTGGCAAATCTGTGCAGGAGTAGACAAGAGAGAAGAGGTGTTCACTCACCAGCTCTAAAAACTTAACCCTTTCTCTTAGTTACTTGTGACTTTTAAACTGTTTGATTGAATTTAATTTTGTGTATCTAAAATAAACTTTGAATAAAAACTCAGCCTTACCCTTTGGAAGGGACTGAAACCAAACCAAAGGTTCTGGTTCTTTAAAACAATTTAAACCCTCTTTCCCTGTCCATCCACCGTGAGATACAGAGGTGACGACTGAATCTACCAAAGAGACTTAAGGTAAGTATCTTTGGGTGAAGACTTTTGCAGTGTTTGTCTAATGATGAGATGGTGTCAAAATAGGTAGAGAGAAGGTATAGACGATATACGTACTCGCTTGATAAGGGTTGAGAGAAGTTACAGCCTACCGCAGGGGACCTAGAGCGCAAGCTGTAAAACACCCTCGACAAAACCTATAACTTAATTCGAAAATAACAAAAAAACCTAACAATATAGCACGGGGTGAGATAAAAGACCGAAGGCGTTATGCCAATATCGGATGAGGATTATCATTTCCTCCGGGATCACTAGGATAATTAGCCGACGGAGTGCCACCGAGTTAGGTGCGAGGTCTTGCCTTTCCTACTCTCCCCCCTACCCTCCTCTTTCCCTGGCCTCCCGCTAGGCACCTCCGTGACACTTAGCACACATTAACATTACGCACGGATGGAAAAAGCGGCCCCGCTTCGGGGCTTCCTAACGGACGTGTAGGAACACTTTAAAAATAAGCGGGTTTCGCGGAGGGCCAGTTCGACAGTTGGACTTCGGGAGGGTCAAATGCCGGGCAAATCGGACCGCCGGAGAGCGCGTGGCGATTTTTCAAAGTGCGGTCGGAAAATTGCAATCTCGCTCCCCGCCACCAGTGGGCGAGGGCCAAAAGACAATTGGGAACAAAAATGACACTCGGGCAATGACAGTTGGGAATATTAATGACACTCGGGGTAGCCCGCCTCAATTGTCAGTTTTGTTCCCAATCGTCACGTGACAAATGGGAACAAAAATGACACTCGGGCAATGACAGTTGGGAATATTAATGACACTCGGGGTCGCCTGCCCTCAATTGTCAGTTTTGTTCCCAATCGTCATGTGACAAATGGGAACAAAAATGACAAATGAGACTGACAAATGGGCACAAAATTGACAATCGATGGCAATGGCCGGCGGGTCGCGCGCAAACATTTTAAAGCGCGGGATCTCCTCCGCCGTTCCTCGTACAGCGTCGAGACGTAGATATCTCGGACCAGCGTTAAATTGTAAAAAATGGATAAAAAAAATGCAATAGACAATTAGAATAAAATTCGGCCCACATTAATTTAGTCTAAATGTCATTTTGTAAGGAATCGATGCTCCTTATAATTCAAAAAATGACAATTCGACTACATTAACATGGGCAAAATAGTTAGTCTAATTGTCACAGTCAGTGACAACTAGACTAACTATTTTGCCCATGTTAATGTAGTCGAATTGTCATTTTGTATGGAATCAGTAATCTTTATAATTCGTGAAAAAAAAATTCAACAGTATTTTAATTCAAATTAATTACTTTAAAACCACTTAGAGATGTGGATTCTTTTCCTAAATTAAGAGGGGCTTCTCAACATAGATAGCATCCAATCTGGGACCGATAGCTGTAGTTGACATCTGGAAAAGTTACACAATGAGACATAGATATCTCGAATCAGCGTTGAATGGCGACCATTTTGGACCCAATACCTCAGGAACCATCTAAAAAACATACACTTGGACTTCACGGAATCAATGATCCTGATGATTCAAAAAATGACAATTCGACTACATTAACATGGGCAAAATAGTTAGTCTAATTGTCAGTGGCCATTGACAATTAGACTAAGTATTTGGCCCATGTTAATGTTGTCGAATTGTCATTTTGTAAGGAATCGATGATCCTTATAATTCAAAAAATGACAATTCGACTACATTAACATGGGCAAAATAGTTAGTCTAATTGTCAGTGGCCATTGACAATTAGACTAAGTATTCGGCTCATGTTAATGTAGTCGAATTGTCATTTTGTAAGGAATCAGTAATCTTCCAAATTCGTAAAAAAGACAATTCAACAGTCTTTTAATTCAAATTAATTACTTTAAAACCACTTAGAGATGTGGATTCTTTTCCTAAATTAAGAGGGGCTTCTCAACATACATTCCCTCAAATTTGGGGCCAAAAGCTGCAAGGCCTCCAAAACAGTCACAACGTGTGACCTTTGACCCCAATTCCTTCTGTTTTTTGACAAGTGTAAAAATTGCAATAATTTCCTAAATATTAATTTTTAAACTCCCATTTTTCTCACAGACACTCAGGACAGTGCCTACAATGAGGTCATTGGGTTTATATTGTTCAGATTGAAGGTCATTTTTTTCTACGCATGTCAGAGCTTAGCTTTCTTTTTGAAGGTGTGGCCACTATCAAATGGGTTCCAACCATGTACTTTATACCACTCTAGCCCTTAGCCACGCTGCGTGGGAGTGGTTTAAAAACCCAAAAAACACCCAAATTCACACTTTCAAAGGTTAAAAACTGCCTTAGAAAAAGGTCCAAACTGCTTGAAACTTGGTGGGAACATTGCTCTGGAAGCCTTAAATGACATACTGAAAGCACAAGTCTGCAGACCCTCTAGAAAGCTAACTTCCGGTAGCAGCATGCTAGCTAGCTAAAACCAGTAGAGCATGTGACAATTAGACTAACTATTTTTCCCATGTTAATGTCGTCGAATTGTCATTTTTGAATTATAAGGATACTTGAGTCCTTACTCAAATTTAGTCTAATTGTCAGTTGAGAAATCTTGAGACCAGTCTTTTAATTCAGAAAAAATACTTTACATGAACTTAGAGATGTGCATTCTTTTCCTAAATTAAAAGGGGCTTGTCAACATAAATCCCCTGAAATTTGGGGCGAAACGCTACAAGGCAAGACCCCCTAATACAGGCCCAAAGTGTGAAATTTGACCCCAATTCCCTTACATTTTGTTAATGTAAAAATTGCAATAATTCCCTAAATATTAGTATTTAAACTCCCATTTTTCTCACAGACACTCAGGACAGTGCCTACAATGAGGCCATGAGGTGAAATCTTCTCTAAAACATTCACAAGAAGGAATTGGCTGGGTGCCAAACTCCCAAATTTATGCCAATTGTCAGTGGCAAAATCTTGAAAAAGTCTTTTTATTCAAATTAATTACTTTAAAACCACTTAGAGATGTGGATTCTTTTCCTAAATTAAGAGGGGCTTCTCAACATAGATAGCATCCAATCTGGGACCGATAGCTGTAGTTGACATCTGGAAAAGTTACACAATGAGACATAGATATCTCGAATCAGCGTTAAATGGCGACCATTTTGGACCCAATACCTCAGGAACCATCTAAAAAACATACACTTGGACTTCACGGAATCAATGATCCTGATGATTCAAAAAATGACAATTCGACTACATTAACATGGGCAAAATAGTTAGTCTAATTGTCAGTGGCCATTGACAATTAGACTAAGTATTCGGCCCATGTTAATGTTGTCGAATTGTCATTTTGTTAGGAATCGATGATCCTTATAATTCAAAAAATGACAATTCGACTACATTAACATGGGCAAAATAGTTAGTCTAATTGTCAGTGGCCATTGACAATTAGACTAAGTATTCGGCTCATGTTAATGTAGTCGAATTGTCATTTTGTAAGGAATCAGTAATCTTCATAATTCAAATTAATTACTTTAAAACCACTTAGAGATGTGGATTCTTTTCCTAAATTAAGAGGGGCTTCTCAACATAGATAGCATCCAATCTGGGACCGATAGCTGTAGTTGACATCTGGAAAAGTTACACAATGAGACATAGATATCTTGAATCAGCGTTAAATGGCGACCATTTTGGACCCAATACCTCAGGAACCATCTAAAAAACATACACTTGGACTTCACGGAATCAATGATCCTGATGATTCAAAAAATGACAATTCGACTACATTAACATGGGCAAAATAGTTAGTCTAATTGTCAGTGGCCATTGACAATTAGACTAAGTATTCGGCTCATGTTAATGTAGTCGAATTGTCATTTTTTTAGGAATCGATGATCCTTATAATTCAAAAAATGACAATTCGACTACATTAACATGGGCAAAATAGTTAGTCTAATTGTCAGTGGCCATTGACAATTAGACTAAGTATTCGGCTCATGTTAATGTAGTCGAATTGTCATTTTGTAAGGAATCAGTAATCTTCATAATTCAAATTAATTACTTTAAAACCACTTAGAGATGTGGATTCTTTTCCTAAATTAAGAGGGGCTTCTCAACATAGATAGCATCCAATCTGGGACCGATAGCTGTAGTTGACATCTGGAAAAGTTACACAATGAGACATAGATATCTCGAATCAGCGTTAAATGGCGACCAGTCTGGGCCTTGGATCACCAGGGGTCTGGGGGTCTTAGATAACCAGGGCTCTGGGACTTAGATAACCAGGGCTCTGGGCACTCTGTCTGATTTTCGACTTTTTCCCGATTTCAGAGCCCTGGTTATCTAAATCTCAGAGCCCTGGTTATCTAAATCTCAGAGCCCTGGTTATCTAAAAGGCTGGACTCTGTCTGATTTTCGACTTTTTTCGAGATACAGGCAGAGTCCAGCCTTTTAGATAACCAGGGCTCTGAGATTTAGATAACCAGGGCTCTGAGATTTAGATAACCAGGGCTCTGAGATTTAGATAACCAGGGCTCTGAAATCGGGAAAAAGTCGAAAATCAGACAGAGTCCAGCGATTTAGATAACCAGGGCTCTGAGATTTAGATAACCAGGGCTCTGAGATTTAGATAACCAGGGCTCTGAAATCGGGAAAAAGTCGAAAATCAGACAGAGTCCAGCGATTTAGATAACCAGGGCTCTGGCACTTAGATAACCAGGGCTCTGGGCACTCTGTCTGATTTTCGACTTTTTCCCGATTTCAGAGCCCTGGTTATCTAAATCTCAGAGCCCTGGTTATCTAAAAGGCTGGACTCTGTCTGATTTTCGACTTTTTTCGAGATACAGGCAGAGTCCAGCCTTTTAGATAACCAGGGCTCTGAGATTTAGATAACCAGGGCTCTGAGATTTAGATAACCAGGGCTCTGAAATCGGGAAAAAGTCGAAAATCAGACAGAGTCCAGCGATTTAGATAACCAGGGCTCTGGCACTTAGATAACCAGGGCTCTGGGCACTCTGTCTGATTTTCGACTTTTTCCCGATTTCAGAGCCCTGGTTATCTAAATCTCAGAGCCCTGGTTATCTAAATCTCAGAGCCCTGGTTATCTAAAAGGCTGGACTCTGTCTGATTTTCGACTTTTTTCGAGATACAGGCAGAGTCCAGCCTTTTAAATAACCAGGGCTCTGAGATTTAGATAACCAGGGCTCTGAGATTTAGATAACCAGGGCTCTGAAATCGGGAAAAAGTCGAAAATCAGACAGAGTCCAGCGATTTAGATAACCAGGGCTCTGGCACTTAGATAACCAGGGCTCTGGGCACTCTGTCGGATTTTCGACTTTTTCCCGATTTCAGAGCCCTGGTTATCTAAATCTCAGAGCCCTGGTTATCTAAATCTCAGAGCCCTGGTTATCTAAAAGGCTGGACTCTGTCTGATTTTCGACTTTTTTCGAGATACAGGCAGAGTCCAGCCTTTTAGATAACCAGGGCTCTGAGATTTAGATAACCAGGGCTCTGAAATCGGGAAAAAGTCGAAAATCAGACAGAGTCCAGCGATTTAGATAACCAGGGCTCTGGCACTTAGATAACCAGGGCTCTGGGCACTCTGTCTGATTTTCGACTTTTTTCGAGATACAGGCAGAGTCCAGCCTTTTAAATAACCAGGGCTCTGAGATTTAGATAACCAGGGCTCTGAGATTTAGATAACCAGGGCTCTGAAATCGGGAAAAAGTCGAAAATCAGACAGAGTCCAGCGATTTAGATAACCAGGGCTCTGGCACTTAGATAACCAGGGCTCTGGGCACTCTGTCTGATTTTCGACTTTTTTCGAGATACAGGCAGAGTCCAGCCTTTTAGATAACCAGGGCTCTGAGATTTAGAGATTTAATTCAAATTAATTACTTTAAAACCACTTAGAGATGTGGATTCTTTTCCTAAATTAAGAGGGGCTTCTCAACATAGATAGCATCCAATCTGGGACCGATAGCTGTAGTTGACATCTGGAAAAGTTACACAATGAGACATAGATATCTCGAATCAGCGTTAAATGGCGACCATTTTGGACCCAATACCTCAGGAACCATCTAAAAAACATACACTTGGACTTTGCCACGTGTGGCCGAATTTTCACGGAATCGATGATCCTGATGATTCAAAAAATGACAATTCGACTACATTAACATGGGCAAAATAGTTAGTCTAATTGTCAGTGGCCATTGACAATTAGACTAAGTATTCGGCCCATGTTAATGTTGTCGAATTGTCATTTTGTAAGGAATCGATGATCCTTATAATTCAAAAAATGACAATTCGACTACATTAACATGGGCAAAATAGTTAGTCTAATTGTCAGTGGCCATTGACAATTAGACTAAGTATTTGGCCCATGTTAATGTTGTCGAATTGTCATTTTGTAAGGAATCAGTAATCTTCATAATTCGTAAAAAAGACAATTCAACAGTCTTTTAATTCAAATTAATTACTTTAAAACCACTTAGAGATGTGGATTCTTTTCCTAAATTAAGAGGGGCTTCTCAACATACATTCCCTCAAATTTGGGGCCAAAAGCTGCAAGGCCTCCAAAACAGTCACAACGTGTGACCTTTGACCCCAATTCCTTCTGTTTTTTGACAAGTGTAAAAATTGCAATAATTTCCTAAATATTAATTTTTAAACTCCCATTTTTCTCACAGACACTCAGGACAGTGCCTACAATGAGGTCATTGGGTTTATATTGTTCAGATTGAAGGTCATTTTTTTCTACGCATGTCAGAGCTTAGCTTTCTTTTTGAAGGTGTGGCCACTATCAAATGGGTTCCAACCATGTACTTTATACCACTCTAGCCCTTAGCCACGCTGCGTGGGAGTGGTTTAAAAACCCAAAAAACACCCAAATTCACACTTTCAAAGGTTAAAAACTCCCTTAGAAAAAGGTCCAAACTGCTTGAAACTTGGTGGGAACATTGCTCTGGAAGCCTTAAATGACATACTAAAAGCACAAGTCTGCAGACCCTCTAGAAAGCTTACTTCCGGTAGCAGCATGCTAGCTAGCTAAAACCAGTAGAGCATGTGACAATTAGACTAACTATTTTTCCCATGTTAATGTCGTCGAATTGTCATTTTTGAATTATAAGGATACTTGAGTCCTTACTCAAATTTAGTCTAATTGTCAGTTGAGAAATCTTGAGACCAGTCTTTTAATTCAGAAAAAATACTTTACATGAACTTAGAGATGTGCATTCTTTTCCTAAATTAAGAGGGGCTTCTCAACATGCATCCCCTGAAATTTGGGGCGAAACGCTACAAGGCAAGACCCCCTAATACAGGCCCAAAGTGTGACATTTGACCCCAATTCCCTTACATTTTGTTAATGTAAAAATTGCAATAATTCCCTAAATATTAGTATTTAAACTCCCATTTTTCTCACAGACACTCAGGACAGTGCCTACAATGAGGCCATGAGGTGAAATCTCCTCTAAAACATTCACAAGAAGGAATTGGCCGGGTGCCAAACTCCCAAATTTATGCCAATTGTCAGTGGCAAAATCTTGAAAAAGTCTTTTAATTCAAATTAATTACTTTAAAACCACTTAGAGATGTGCATTCTTTTCCTATTCAAAGAGGTGCTTCTCAACATACAGAATCTCAAATCTGGGGCCAAAAGCTGCAAGTTAAGGGCCCGAAGCCGACCCTAACGACGTTGCCCTTTGATCTTTTTTGACAAGTGCAAAAATGGCCATAATCCACTAAATATTAATATCTAAGCTCCCATTTTTCTCACAGACACTCAGGAGAGGGCCTACAATGAGATCATGGGGTGAAATCCCCTTAAAAACAAGCAAAAGTCTTAATTGGCAGCATAAAATTCAGGATTTGGAGAGGGTCTTGGACTTAACGAACCTGAGACCACCTGAAGAGTCTGGGCCGATCGGGGCTTTTTTTGTTCTGAACGTGCTAGAGCTTAGCTTTCTTTTTGAGGTTGTAGCCACTCCCAAATGGAGTCCAACCATGCCGGATGTGGCTCCGTAACCCTTAGCAACGCTGCCTGGGAGTGGCTTAAAGAACCCCGAAAAACACCAATTTCACTCCTTCAAAGGTTCATATCTCCTCAGAGAAAGATTGAAAGTGCTTGAAACTCGATGGGTCCATTGTCCTGGAAGCCCTGAATAGGATTCTAAAAGCACAAGTCTCTAGACCCTCTAGAAAGCTAACTTCCGGTAGCAACATGCTAGCTACTTAAAATCAAGTGGCCCTAGTAGAGCATCCTCTGATGTCCACCATACTCCAGTTTTGTGCAAAAAAGTGATTTTAAAGTGTTTCAAGTGCACCCAGCAAAATGTCACTCGAGTCGAGAAAGGCCTCTGAAAGGCCTTTTTTGAAAAATGCATTTTTGGAAATGACCCATTTGTCTGGAAATGACCCATTTGTCACAGACAGGGACAATTAGACTAACTATTTTGCCCATGTTAATGCAGTCGAATTGTCATTTTTTGAATTATAGGGATACTTGAGTCCAAATTTAGTCCAATCGTCAGTTGAGAAATCTTGAGACCAGTCTTTTAATTCAGAAAAATTACTTTACATGAACTTAGAGATGTGCATTCTTTTCCTAAATTAAGAGGGGCTTCTCAACATGCATCCCCTGAAATTTGGGGCGAAACGCTACAAGGCAAGACCCCCTAATACAGGCCCAAAGTGTGACATTTGACCCCGATTCCCTTACATTTTGTTAATGTAAAAATTGCAATAATTCCCTAAATATTAATATTTAAACTCCCATTTTTCTCACAGACACTCAGGACAGTGCCTACAATGAGGCCATGAGGTGAAATCTCCTCTAAAACATTCACAAGAAGGAATTGGCTGGGTGCCAAACTCCCAAATTTATGCTAATTGTCAGTGGCAAAATCTTGAAAAAGTCTTTTAATTCAAATTAATTACTTTAAAACCACTTAGAGATGTGCATTCTTTTCCTATTCAAAGAGGGGCTTCTCAACATACAGAATCTCAAATCTGGGGCCAAAAGCTGCAAGTAAAGGGCCCGAACCCGACCCTAACGACGTTGCCCTTTGATCTTTTTTGACAAGTGCAAAAATGGCCATAATCCACTAAATATTAATATCTAAGCTCCCATTTTTCTCACAGACACTCAGGAGAGGGCTTACAATGAGATCATGGGGTGAAATCCCCTTAAAAACAAGCAAAAGTCTTAATTGGCAGCATAAAATTCAGGATTTGGAGAGGGTCTTGGACTTAGCGAACCTGAGACCACCTGAAGAGTCTGGGCCGATCGGGGCTTTTTTTGTTCTGAACGTGCTAGAGCTTAGCTTTCTTTTTGAGGTTGTAGCCACTCCCAAATGGAGTCCAACCATGCCGGATGTGGCTCCGTAACCCTTAGCAACGCTGCCTGGGAGTGGCTTAAAGAACCCCGAAAAACACCAATTTCACTCCTTCAAAGGTTCATATCTCCTCAGAGAAAGATTGAAAGTGCTTGAAACTGGATGGGTCCATTGTCCTGGAAGCCCTGAATAGGATTCTAAAAGCACAAGTCTCTAGACCCTCTAGAAAGCTAACTTCCGGTAGCAACATGCTAGCTACTTAAAATCAAGTGGCCCTAGTAGAGCATCCTCTGATGTCCACCATACTCCAGTTTTGTGCAAAAAAGTGATTTTAAAGTGTTTCAAGTGCACCCAGCAAAATGTCACTCGAGTCGAGAAAGGCCTCTGAAAGGCCTTTTTTGAAAAATGCATTTTTGGAAATGACCCATTTGTCTGGAAATGACCCATTTGTCACAGACAGGGACAATTAGACTAACTATTTTGCCCATGTTAATGCAGTCGAATTGTCATTTTTTGAATTATAGGGATACTTGAGTCCAAATTTAGTCCAATCGTCAGTTGAGAAATCTTGAGACCAGTCTTTTAATTCAGAAAAATTACTTTACATGAACTTAGAGATGTGCATTCTTTTCCTAAATTAAGAGGGGCTTCTCAACATGCATCCCCTGAAATTTGGGGCGAAACGCTACAAGGCAAGACCCCCTAATACAGGCCCAAAGTGTGACATTTGACCCCGATTCCCTTACATTTTGTTAATGTAAAAATTGCAATAACTCCCTAAATATTAGTATTTAAACTCCCATTTTTCTCACAGACACTCAGGACAGTGCCTACAATGAGGCCATGAGGTGAAATCTCCTCTAAAACATTCACAAGAAGGAATTGGCCGGGTGCCAAGCTCCCAAATTTATGCCAATTGTCAGTGGCAAAATCTTGAAAAAGTCTTTTAATTCAAATTAATTACTTTAAAACCACTTAGAGATGTGCATTCTTTTCCTATTCAAAGAGGGGCTTCTCAACATACAGAATCTCAAATCTGGGGCCAAAAGCTGCAAGTAAAGGGCCCGAACCCGACCCTAACGACGTTGCCCTTTGATCTTTTTTGACAAGTGCAAAAATGGCCATAATCCACTAAATATTAATATCTAAGCTCCCATTTTTCTCACAGACACTCAGGAGAGGGCCTACAATGAGATCATGGGGTGAAATCCCCTTAAAAACAAGCAAAAGTCTTAATTGGCAGCATAAAATTCAGGATTTGGAGAGGGTCTTGGACTTAGCGAACCTGAGACCACCTGAAGAGTCTGGGCCGATCGGGGCTTTTTTTGTTCTGAACGTGCTAGAGCTTAGCTTTCTTTTTGAGGTTGTAGCCACTCCCAAATGGAGTCCAACCATGCCGGATGTGGCTCCGTAACCCTTAGCAACGCTGCGTGGGAGTGGCTTAAAGAACCCCGAAAAACACCAATTTCACTCTTTCAAAGGTTCATATCTCCTCAGGGAAAGATTGAAAGTGCTTGAAACTGGATGAGTCCATTGTCCTGGAAGCCCTGAATAGGATTCTAAAAGCACAAGTCTCTAGACCCTCTAGAAAGCTAACTTCCGGTAGCAACATGCTAGCTACTTGAAACCAACTGGCCCTAGTAGAGCGTCCTCTGTTGTCCACCGTACTCTACTTTTTTGCAAAAAAGTGATTTTTGTGACCCTCTAGAAAGCTAACTTCCGGTAGCAGCATGCTAGCTAGCTAAAACCATTAGCGCATGTGACAATTAGACTAACTATTTTGCCCATGTTAATGTAGTCGAATTGTCATTTTTGAATTACAAGGATTCTCGATTCCTTACTCAAGATGTGCCCAATCGTCAGAAATGCTCCCATCGACAGTCAATTTTAAGAATGGTCATAATACATCACAGATTAGTTCTAAAGACTCCAGATTTTGCACAGACACTCTGCAAGGGGCCTACAATGAGGTCGTGGGGTTGATATTGCTCAGTTTGAAGGTCATTTTTTTCTAAACATGTCAGAGCTTAGCTTTCTTTTTCACGTTGTAGCCACTCCCAAATGGGGCCCAACCATGTCATTTATACCACGCTAGCCCTTAGCATCGCTGCGTAGGAGTGGTTTAAAAACCCCAAAAACGCCCAAATTCACACATTCAAAGGTCAAAAGCTCCCTTAGAAAAAGTTCCAAAGTGCTTGAAACTTGGTGCAACCATTGTCCTGGATGCCCTAAATGACATACTGAAAGCACAAGTCTGTAGACCCTCTAGAAAGCTAACTTCCGGTAGCAGCATGCTAGCTAGCTAAAACCAACAGATCCTTGAAGAGAGTCCTCTGTTGTTCACCGTAGCTGATTTAAAATATTAGTTTGGAATAATAGCAAATTTCCAACCTTTTCAAGCTTTTCAAGGTCATTCAAGGTCATTCAAGGACTTTCAGATGATTTGAGGAATCTTTGTTCCATTTGTCACAAATGGCCCTAAACGTCACAATGCACTCCCACATTTGCATGAAACAAAAATAATTTAGTCACATTGTCAGTATCGTTCCTATCTGTCACAGAATCAATTATTTGTAAGTTGTCGCCCTCCGCAGGATTTTGTAGTTCAACACACCTTCACTCCCCAATCGTCATTTATTTGCCCATCTGCCAGTTTTGTTCCCATTTGACACCATGTTAATTTGTTCCATTTGTCACCGTGCCCCATTTGTCAAAAAACAAAGACACCGTGGAACATTTTTGACAATTAGAGCAAGGCCCAATGCAAAATGACTGACAATTAGCACACATTTTGGGCATTTCCCTTACCTCACGCTACACACTCCATAAACTTTCACTGTTATGCCGAAGATACTCAACTATATCTGTCGATCAAGCCAGATGAAACCCACCAGGTCGCTAAACTTCAAGCGTGTCTTAAAGACATCAAAACCTGGATAACCTGCAACTTCCTGCTGCTGAACTCGGACAAGACTGAAGTTATTTTACTCGGCCCAGAACACCTCAGAAATCAAGTATCTGATGATATGGTTTCTCTGGATGGCATCGCTCTGGCATCTACCACTACCGTAAGGAATCTCTGAGTTATTTTTGACCAGGACCTGTCCTTTTGGCTCCCACGTGAAACACATCTCAAGGACTGCCTTTTTTCACCTACGGAACATCTCAAAGATCCGGCACATCCCGTCTCAAAGCGATGCAGAAACATTGATCCACACATTTGTTACCTCAAGACTGGTTTACTGTAACTCCGTATTATCAGGCTGCTCCGGTAAATTTCTTGGATCTCTCCAGTTGATCCAGAATGCTGCAGCTCGTGTACTAACGAGGACGCGGAAGAGAGATCACATTACTCCTGTACTAGCTGCTCTCCACTGGGTTCCTGTAAGATCGAGAATCATATTTAAAATCCTTCTCCTTACCTACAAAGCCTTAACTGGTGAAGCACCATCATATCTTAAGGACCTTAAAGTGCCATATTACCCCACTAGAGCATTATGCTCACTGAATGCAGGGTTACTTGTGGTTCCCAGAGTGTTAAAAAGTAGGTTGGGGGCTAGAGGTTTCAATTATCGCGCTCTTCTTCTGTGGAATCAGCTTCCACTTTCAGTCCGGGGGGCAGGCACGGTCACCTCATTTAAGAGTAGACTTAAGACTTTCCTCTTTGATAGCGCTTATAGTTAGGGCTGTTTCAGGCTTATAGTTAGGGCTGGCTCAGGTTTGCCCTGGTCCAGCCCCTAGATATGCTGGTATAGGCCTAGACTGCTGGGGCATCTTAGGATACACTGAGCTCCTCCTCTCCTTCTCTTCCTCTTTTGCTCCTCCTCCCCTCGTCTTTCTCTCCTTCTGGATAAATGATTGTCTCTTCAATGCACATTACTAACTCTACTTTCTTTTTCCATGGATTCGTAGCTGTCTGGAACCGGTCCTGCCTGCTGCCATGGCCCTGCTGATGGAACCGGCCTGAAACCAGTCCTGCCAGCTGCCATGGCCCTGCTGATGCCCCTCCTCTCTACCTCCTTCTGCTTAATGGATCGTGGCTATCTGGATCATGGACCATGCCTACTACTCATTGTATGAATAATTTCTGTCATATTCATTGAATGTGCTGTAACTCTGTTACGTTATTCATTCTGGCCACATGACATGTATTGCTTCTGTCCATCCGGGGAGAGGGATCCTCCTCTCTTGCTCTCCCTCAGGTTTCTTCCCCTTTTTTCCCTGTGGAAGGGTTTTTACTATCTTTATTGGGGGAGTTTTTCCTGATCCGATATGAGGTCCCGGGACAGGGATGTCATGTGTACAGATTGTAAAGCCCTCCGAGGCAAACTTGTATATGTGATGTTGGGCTATATAAAATAAACTGAATTGAATTAAAATTGACAGTGCAGTGGCCTGATCTGCAAATATGGTGGCACTAAAATAAAAACACACACACTAATAGTCCTGCAACTTTCAAACTCATATTTCTGCTTGTCTCATCTATTGCATCTTCCTCCGCTCTTCCTTATTCAATTAGGAATCATAGATTTAACAACAAATGTGTGCAGATAGCACACTGCATTGAGACGTTATGTGAATCTTTTCCTTTTCTCTAACCATTTGTTCAACAGATATCTGAATTTAAGCCAAAATCAGCTGCACTGTGTTAGATTCAAAGCTTTAAGTAGAGTACGTTCAAATCACTGCGTTTCCTAATATTGGGGAAGTTGGAGACGTGTAAGTAGATTTTAAAAGTAAGCCTGAGGGCGACATCACCCGAGCGCACAATCTACTGAAATTGGCATGTTTGATTTTCCATACTCTTTTTTTCAAGGGGGAACTGCCAAGAGGGGTGAAATCCACAAAGAAATAATAAAATGTCAAGAGTTTGAATTTGAATAAAAGTCCTAGTTTTTAAATTTCCCTTGAAGAGCTCTGGCCTCAAGTGAGGGAGAGGGCTAATACATGTTATATTCACAAATGTTTTAACTGAACAACCCCTATTTCTCTGGTGCACTTTAGACCATTATGTTCAGATCTTTAGTTGGTAAATTTGGAGAAGATGAATGAAAACCAAATGAAACGGGTTTGGTTCACTTGCAAACATGTTGAAATTGTTGCAGTTTTGTGTTTAGGAAGATTGTGGCTCTTACATGGGACTTTCAGGCCCCAATAACCATATGAATTTGTCTATTCTGAATTGTTATGTAATATACTGTTTCAGTATGCCTAACTGGCTACTTTGCGAGACCGCAATTCCATTCTGTAAAAATCAGTCTTGAAAAAACATGATGATACAAACCCACTCCATTTTTATAACTGTCCAGTCGATTTACATTGAAATTGTTCAGCGGTTTTCATTAGCTGATTATAGCCAGGTGTGTGGTGAACCAAGAGAGGGGATGAGCTGATTGCAGGCAGGTGTGCTGGTAGGCAGGGCCCACGTGAGCCACACACACACACACACTTGGAAGACATAGTGGGGAACAGCCGTGTCCTCGTTTCCCTATTTAATGATTTAAATAAGGGCTATTTAAATGTTATCTATGGCTATCTAAATAAATTATCCACTAATTTATAGATCTCTTTCACAATGCAAGTGAAAGGTAAAAAATAAGTATTTTCGTTCTAATGGCATCATGTGACGGGAACTACCTCATATGGCTCAAGCAGAGGAATTTGGGCCAAGAACCACATCCAGTGTTTGAGGGGTGGCAACATTCACTCTGTAGTCTCTGTTGATTGTGCTGGGTGATGCCCTCAGGGGCAACCCTGAGAGGTGTGCCCCTGACGTGGAGGCACTCCTGGTAGAATGGCAACCGTCTGTGGTGAGACACAATTGGAACCTGAACATAGACATCCTTCAAATTGACAGACGTGAACCAGTCTCCTCTGGAGATTATTCGGATATTCCTTGGAAAGAGGCATAGAAAAAAGGTGGCAGGGGCAGGAACGTGCCTGAAGAAAGCACTAGCAGGTGGGGGTTACGGATCTGCCGTACGTCCAACTGCTGGCATGCCAGTGCCCTGCAAATGACAGATCCCCCTAGAGCTGCCGACTGCCCCCTCCGAAGGCCTATAGGCTGAGGGGCAGGAGCCAGGCCCAAAAGCCTGGTAGGGCGCTCGTCACTGTCTTCAGTAAAGAGACAAGGAGAAAAGTTCATGGCCGTCTTCGGGCTGGACAGGGGCCATATAGGTCCCACAGCCAGCAGGGTTAACCTAACCACGAGTCTGAGTCTACCCCACTAATTAATGTGGATTACGAAGTCAGTCTGAGCGGGGCGCTCTGCTGACTGCTAGAGAAGAGGCAGGGAACAGTAAGAGAGAGGGAGTGAGGACAATCTCCTCCCTAGTATGGTAGCGGTAATTACTGGTGTCCTAGCAGTAAGCCAAGCGAGAACACTCTGCTACTGTGGAACAAGTCCTGTAGAGATAGGTCAGCAAGGACACTCTCCTCACTAGTACCGTAGCTGTGAGTAGTGCAATAGCTCTGGCTATTGGTGTCCTAGCAGTAGCTTCAGTGGGAGCACTGCGCTACTGTGGAGACCAGTCCTGTGGAAACAGCGAGGGCACTCTTCACTAGTCTGGTAGCTGTCAGAATTAGCGTGGTCTCTGTTAGCCTGAGTGGGGACACTCCGCTACCTATAGCCGCCATGTTTACCGACGTCGATGTACACGCCGTCAGTCTCGACCTCGGCGTAACCTCAGGACACTCAAAAAAATAACTCATCGGATGAACTCAATTTAATTGTGGGCAGGTTTTCCATCCAATAATTATATGCAGCTTCAACTCAAATTTAGCACATCAGTGCAATACAATGTAATTGAGTTAGTCCAACTCATTTTTATCAAATACATCTCAACAAAAATAACGATATTCATTAAATTAATTTGAGTTTGTCCAACTCAAAATATAAATTGGAAATTAAATATGATTAAAATTAATTTTAATAATTAAATATGATTAATTATTAAAATTAATTTTAATTAAAAACCCTATTAAGATACATGAGACAAAGACCAGTTGAGGTGTTTTTATTGGAAATACTCAAATAAGTTTAACATGGTCAGACTGCGTTTAAAAAAAAAAATATAACAAATAGAAAATAATAGATGGACTGATCAGGAAATTAATCCCAAACATGATCCATTTAGTGTATTTTAGTATCCAAGTCAGTGACAATAAATCTCAAAGCTCAACACTTTAACCTCCAACTTAGAATAAAGGTATTAACATTTTAAGAGGGGTTTTTCACCAGTTCAGCAACTGGTGAAAAATAAACAACCCCTAACCAATGTTCCCTCTAATTTCTTTCAGCACAGCAATTTTTTTTCTTTTCTGAGCGCACATTTCAGCACTGTGAGCAATTCGCAACCACGCGACCTGCCGAAAATGACCACAAGCCTGCGTTAGCCATAGGGGATTCAAAGAGATGACATCAAATGCATCAATATGTATATAAGGTTGATCTTTATTCAATATCCTTCATAATGGCTGGACTTTGGGAACATTTTAATGATGGTGTTTTACCAGTCAGTTTAGTTGAACTTAAAGGATCTTTGTTGAACTTCAATAAGGGGAGGTTATGACTGATAATGATATATATATGTATATATATATATAAAAATAAAAGTATCAAAGGTGTTTAGTCATTTCTCAGCAGGTACAACATTTAAGTGGAACTTCATTGAAAGAAAAATGCTCATGCAGTGCTTAACAATAATTATAGGCCTATTAAATTGACAAGGTGTCATTTTTCCTAAAGGTAGCCCATATAAACAATTTAATAACTTCACATTCTTCATATTTAAATATGTCTGAAAGTTTCATCCTACCTGTGTCAGTTTGGACCATTTCATCTAGCCACTGAAAAGAATTTAATTATTTATATGTTGTACTGCCTTACTTTGACTAAAGTTTCATGTCCCACTTATACTAAAGAATGTGTCTCGCTTGTACTAAAGAATGTGTCTCGAAGCTGAGCGAAGCCACAACTAGTCGAGTTCTCAGTCGCTCTTGGCCTTGGCTAAACAGATCAGAAAAAGGCCGCTGTGGCCTTATATGCCCTTGCTACCGCATATTAACACATAAAGCTTGCTTTTGGTTGTTATCGGTCTGGCACAGGGACGGTTGTCTGGCTCCTGTCGTGTGTGGGAGGTTCCGTCTTTGTGCTCAGTATGGCTCACCCTTGTGACCTTTAGATGTCTGAATTACAGACGGACTCAGCTCCCTTTTTCGCTACTAAGACTGAGACAAATATGAAAGTCAGATAAGGGGGAGTCTCACAGAAATGGGATAAATATCCATTGTTCTTAGAGAACGGTGCCCACTCTCATTCTGGGGGTGTGCTGACTGTGTGCAGAGCAGACCATCAGGGGAGCTGAGTCCAAGGCCTTGTATTAGGTATGCATTTCATGTATGTGTGTAATTGCTAAATAACCTTAACTGTAATATAACCTGTTCTGTCAATTCTTGAACACTCGAGGAATATCCTGGCGAGGAGGATTCCTTTTCACCACTCATTTTTGAACATTAGGCAGACCTTTTTCTGGGGCACCTGCTCTGCCTTTCTTTTCGCCATGGTAGCCTATAACTGCTGGAACAGGGCCCGCCAAGAGTAGCCTAAACAGCACCGGCCCTAGCTAATGTGGCACTCTGGGCGAGCTTCAGTCCTGGCGCCCGGGGAGGACAGCGGGGGTCGGGGGTGCTAACGAAGGCAGAGCGCTAGCAGAGGTACAGAGAGCGCATGTCGAGAAACGGGACGCTGATTGGCCAAGAAGACTTGATACGTCACAAAGATCTTATTATTTCGGAGATGGCTCACTCCCATTTCAGAAACACTGGCGCAAAAAAAGATTTTTAAACTGAAAAAAAATCGTTTGTGCGGTCTAAAAATGTGCGCGGTCACTTCGACTGGCCTGCGCGGCCGCGCACAGCTTAGAGGGAACACTGCCCCTAACCCAAATCGTGCAGTGCCCCAAACAAAGATGCACTCAAGGTGGATAAACAAGGACACAAACTGCAAACCTCTTTTTAGCAACAAAAGAAAAAATACAAAACATTCAGACCAAGAGTCTGATTGTAACAACCATAACATCGTCAAAGGAAGTTACATTGTCCTGAATCGTGTTCAAGCCATCAGGCGACAAGGAAACTGAAAAAAACCCTCCAAAAAGATCTGGTAATGGTACCGCCTGGCTCAAGGCTGCCAACAAAAAGGGAGGCCACACTTAGATCTTCAACTCAAAAACCCTGTTTATTCTCAAGTACACAAACAATTCACACAACCAAGGCTGGTGCAGCAGGTGCTGCTGATTGAGAGAGAACCTCCCACTTAGGCCGCCTTTTATACCCTCTTGGAGGCGGACTCCCACCAGGCAGCCATTTTAGGCTGGGGACCCAACTGTTGAGTGGAAGGGTCGTCACAGTAAAGAAACTTGACGTGCACGTTGTCACTGTGTGTTCACCTCATGAAAACAACTTAATTTTCAGCTGCTGTATCTTCGAATTCAGCTTGTGGCCATCTAAATTCATGATGACCTTCTGGAGGAACTCAAAGGTGTGTTAGGAACCAGGAACCACGGAGGGCAGGACCCACAAGCAGACACAGGACGAGGTAGTTGCTTTCAAAATAACAAGGTTTACTTGGACAAACACACTCGGACATCAAAAGACAAACCGGCACAGGACAGGGAGTTGACACAGACTAAATACACAAGGGAACGAGACACAGGTGGAAACAATGAGGGCGGGGCTTGCAATCACACAGGAGGGCGGCACACAAGGAGGGAGGAGTCTGGAACGAGAGACAAGGAGACTGACAGACACAACAGAAACAGACAGTACCCCCCCCCCCACAGGGACGGATCCCAGACGTCCCACCAGAACTGGGCCACATAGGGTGGGTGGAGGGGAGCCGGAGGGGGGACCTGGGGCACGGCAGAACCAGTCCGGGGGGCGGGCCAGAGCACGGCCATCAGGCGGGCGGGAGGATGCAGTCCGGGGGGCGGGCCGGAGCACGGCCATCAGGCGGGCGGGAGGAAGCAGTCCGGGGGGCGGGCCGGAGCACGGCCATCAGGCGGGTGGGAGGAAGCAGTCCGGGGGGCGGGCCGGAGCACGGCCATCAGGCGGGAGGATGCAGTCCGGGGGGCGGGCCGGAGCACGGCCATCAGGCGGGTGGGAGGAAGCAGTCCGGGGGGCGGGCCGGAGCACGGCCATCAGGCGGGAGGATGCAGTCCGGGGGGCGGGCCGGAGCACGGCCATCAGGCGGGAGGATGCAGTCCGGGGGGCGGGCCGGAGCACGGCCATCAGGCGGGAGGATGCAGTCCGGGGGGCGGGCCGGAGCACGGCCATCAGGCGGGAGGATGCAGTCCGGGGGGCGGGCCGGAGCACGGCCATCAGGCGGGAGGATGCAGTCCGGGGGGCGGGCTGGAGCACGGCCATCAGGCGGGAGGATGCAGTCCGGGGGGCGGGCCGGAGCACGGCCATCAGGCGGGAGGATGCAGTCCGGGGGGCGGGCCGGGGGCTCCGAAGGGGAACGGGACCCAGATGCAGGTCGGGGCGCCGGTGGGGAACCCGGTGTCGGCAGCAGCCTGAAGGCGTCAGCGGGCACTGGGGACGGCTGCGAGGCGTCAGCGGGCACTGGGGACGGCTGCGAGGCGTCAGCGGGGGAACTGGACTTATGGGCACCAGACTCAGAGGGGGAACTGGACTTGGACTCTGGGGAGCAGGGAGACGACTCAGGGTAACTGGACTCGGGGGAACTGGACTCTGACTCGGGGGAACTGGGCACAGGAACTGGTCGTGGCGCCGGTGGGGGGCCCGGTGTCGAGGGAGGCTCTGAGGCAGCAGCAGGGACAGGGGACGCCGACAGAACAGGGGGAGCCGGGGCCCTGCTTGGGAACAGGGCTCGGAGGGACTCCGTCATGTCCCTAAGAAGCCGGTCGTCAAGACGGGGTCATGGAGCAGGAATTGACTGGACCGCCGCCTGGAAGCGTGGAGCATGAATTGGCTCAACCGCCGACTGTAGAAGAGGGCCCGAGATCGGCTGAGCCACCGACGGGAGACGGAGAGCTGGAGCCTTGACCAGGCGGAGGGCTTGGAGATCCTCCAGCATGTTTCTTAGAAGCTGGTCGTGGTCAGCTGGGAACGACAGCTTACGGCAAGGATTGGAGTCTGCTGGGTCCATGTCTTGGCCGGTTTGTACTGTTAGGAACCAGGAACCACGGAGGGCAGGACCCACAAGCAGACACAGGATGAGGTCGTTGCTTTCAAAATAACAAGGTTTACTTGGACAAACACACTCGGACATCAAAAGACAAACCGGCACAGGACAGGGAGTTGACACAGACTAAATACACAAGGGAACAAGACACAGGTGGAAACAATGAGGGCGGGGCTTGCAATCACACAGGAGGGCGGCACACGAGGAGGGAGGAGTCTGGAACGAGAGGAGACTGACAGACACAACAGAAACAGACAGAACTACCCAGGAGGTCTGGGCATGACATTATTACTGCTTTATTTTTAACTTTTCCTATTCTTATACTGTTGAAATTTTTTCTTAGAAACACATGGGTTTCTTTTGGATAAATCATATCTAATCTTATGATATATCTTTATATTTTTAGAGATTCTTCTGACGAAGGGCCATGGACTAGTGGTCGTGGTCGTGGGCCATGGACTAGTGGTCTCGCTCGTGGTCGTGAGCGTGGTCGTGGCCAAATCAGTAGAGGTGCTGATGCTAATGGTGATGCCCCTCGTACCCAGTCACCGCTTCGCCAAGAGGCTTGGAAAATGTTGACAGGCCCTGACATTGCCCACCCAGATTCCTCCCGAAGCGTAGCCCTGGTCCCCAACCCCCTCTCACCACTGTCACCCACACATCACTGGATATCTTTGCACTTTTTTTGACTGAGGTAATACAGCTCTTGTGTGCAAACACAAACAAAAATGCCCAAAGAAATTTGAGGAAGGGGAAAAAGTTTGCGTGGACTGCCATCACCCCACAGGAGCTGCAACATTACCTCGGGATGTTGTTATTTATGTCAGTCTGCAACCTGCCAAAGATGTTTGACTTTTGGAGGAAAAATACAATTTTTCATGTGCCCTTTCCCGCTTTAGCAATGTCGAGGGACAGGTTTAGGTTCATCACCTCCAACATTCACATGAGCGATCCAGACGAGGATGCAGTCAATGAACAGAAAAAGGGGACAGGACTATGACCCCCTGCAAAAGGTAAAATCTCTGCTGGAGAACCAGGAATCAGGAACCGCTGCAAGAGCATGTACCATCCAAAGCAGCACATCTTGGTGGATGAGAGGATGGTTTCCACAAAGGCTCGGCTTTCAATGAAGCAATACATGAAGGCCAAGCCAAGTGGGGGCTAACATTTTTTGTGTTGGCTGATGTGAATGGGTACACAATTGACTTCAGGCTGTCCACAGGAAAGAACCACGGTGCATCAGGCAAGGGGCTTTCATTCGATGTAGTGGCACATCTGGTGAACAAAGACTATCTGGGGGGAGGCTACATTGTGTATTGCGACAACTTTTACACAAGCCCTCTCCTCTTCCGTCATCTGAGCCAGCAGGGGTTTGGGGCATGTGGAACCTACAGGCAGAGCAGAATTGGTGTCCCGAAAACTCAGGAGAATGCCCTGACGAAAAAATTCTGAGAGAGGCTCCATCAGGTGGATCCGGGATGGGGACCAAATGGATGGACACCAGGGAGGTCTCGATCTGCTCCACTGTCCATCCAGTGTTCACCGGTGAGACGGTCCTGCGGTGGAAGAAGACCAGTGATGGGTCCAGTCAGAGGGCCCCTATTCCCAGACCCACAGCTGTGGGTGAGTATAACAAATACATGGGGGGAGTGGACACCTCTGACCAGATGCTGGGATCCACAGAAAAACCAAGAGATGGCCCATGACTGTTTTAGCATCTTTTTGATATTGCTGTCAACAGCTTCATTGTACACAAGGAGCTCAGCATGAGTCAGGAGAAGATGCCAATGACACGCCAGGCTTTCCAGGAGGATCTGTGTGCAAAGCTGCTTGGCGTGCCACTCGCTGGCCCACCTAAGCCCCCCACTCAAGGCCACTTCCCGGTTCCCACCAACCAAAATGAGGACACTGAAAAAAGACAGTCGGCAAGCATGGGGAGGAAGCAGTGCACTCTCTGCCATAAAAGAACACCCTGGAAGTGTGAGGAGTGCAATTTTGGGCTCTGCATTCAGCTAACTAGGAACTGTTTCAGGGATTACCACAAGAAGTAATAAAACGCCTGGACATGGACCAACAAAACATGCTGTAGCATTGGCTCTGGAAAAAACATATTTTTGGCCTAGTTGTTAAACAAGTTTTAGCTATTTTGTGTGATCTCAAAAGCTTTGTTCAAGGTCATTTGAAGTTGTTTATGAAGAGAAATCTGATAAAAATTAAAATCCGTTTCTTTACTTTTTTGTTATTACACACTGTTTTAAGCATGTATAACATATAATAATGACAAATACTTGCCAGATTTTGAAAGATACATTTCTCCTGAAAAAGGAGCAAAATAACTTTGCCAAAAGACTTTGTTTTGACATATTTATTGATAAATAAGAAAAAAAGGACCAGACGGACTGTTAACATTACAGTACAAAAAGGGTTAAATAAGCTATATCCATTACTTTTGCACACGTTTTCTTTATGTTAAATTAATCTTTATTTAGATTAATAAACGTATACACCTTTTTCAACAGTATTTTATAACACCTAAAAAATAACCAATATCCACCACTTGTCTATGGAGCTACTCAGCATCTAGTCAGGCTGGTCTTGAATTTGTAGCTTTACCAACAAAAATGAATGCCCCGTAATTTGCAGATACAAAATAATTGAACGTAATCATTAATGAGGAAGTATAAAGATCGCAGAAGCCCACACAGGGCCGGCGGGAGTATGGGTGGATGGGTTCAATACAGCGATCTTAGTCAGGAGACATTTATTTCATTCATTCGTTCATTCCTTGAGTGAAATGAGAACTTATTGACGTATTTATCATCAGTAAGTACTCATTTTAACCCAAATAACAATATTTTCCTTAACCTAACTAAATAGTTTTGGAGTTTCGAGTTTGATTTTTGGATTTGCAATATTTTTCTTCACTAGTGTTGTATACGTGTAGTGGCAGTTAAGATGTGTTTCTGTTTTTTTGTAGGAAAGCGCCAAAAATGAACATATATGAACACGTATGAGGATATGTTGAGTGGCTTGCACGAGTGGCTGCCTTTTACAGCAGCTCCTGCTCACTACTGAGTTTTTCTTATATTATGTTATTTTTTTGTTACTTCTTGTCGCTTTTTTTCTGCTACTAGTTACCGTTCGGTGCAGTATGGCAGCTAAACACGGCAAGCTTGTCGTGGTCTATCTGCTATTAATCTCAATTTTCAGTACCGTGTCTGGGGATTCAACACGCAGCCATGGTCCAGTTGTTGTTTACACAAGGAACCGGCTGTTTGCATTCCGGGACACGGCGGTGCTACTACCAGAGGAGAGACCTGATGTTCCCCGCGTGCTGAGGAGGAAGAAACGGGGAAGCCGTGCGGGGGCGCCAGGAGAAGATGCTACAAACCTGTCCTACCCTCCATCATCATGGAAAACGTGAGGTCTCTCCCTAACAAGATGGACGAGCTAGCAGCGCTGACTCGGCATCAGAGGGAATACCTCATGGTGTTCATGGAGATATGGCTAACCAAGCTAACTCCGGACACACACGCTACGCTGGACGGTTTCCGCATCATACGAGCGGACAGGACAACGGAGAGCGGTTAGAGGAAGGGAGGAGGACTGCCAGTGTGAATGATATATGGTGTAACTCTGGGCACATCACCATTAAGGAGCAGACCTGCACAACAGACATTGAGCTGTTAGTGGTTAGCATGAGGCCACACTACCTACCAAGGGAATTCTTGCATGTTATCATGATAGCTGCGGCTGGGGAAAGTACCACAACTATGGAAGACGCCCTGCGTGGTACCGGTACCAAAGACTGCGCGGCCCAAGGATCTCAACGTTGACATCCCACCTGATGAAGACCCTGGTGAGGCTGGTCCTTGTCCATCTCTGCCCCCTGGTGAGTTCATCCCTGGACCCACTTCAGTTTGCCTACCAGTCTGGCATCAGGGTGGATGACGCCATCATCTTCTTGCTGCAGAGATGCCTCTCTCACCTGGAAAAGGCTGGAAGCACTGTGAGAGTCATGTTTTACGACTTCTCCAGTGCCTTCAACACCATCCAGCCTTTACTTCTGAGGGACAAGCTGGAGCAGACCGGTGTGGACCACAACTTCACTGCATGGATTCTGGACTACCTCCACAGTATGTGCGGATACGTCCGCTGGAGTAAATGCTCTCCTCCGATACCGGTGAGCATCCAGGGACTGGACATTGAGATTGTGAAGTCTTACAAGTACGTGGGTGTTCACTTTACCAACACACTGGACTGGTCCATGATAAACCACGCCTCCCACCCCATGCAGGGCACTGCAGCGCTGCACAGCTCCTTCAGTCACCGGCTGATTCATCCCCGGTGTCTGAGGGAGAGGTACCGCAAGTCCTTTCTTCCCGCTGCTGTCAGACTGCACAATATGCTGAGCTCTCAGTAGACCACGAACACTTTTATCAATTTTGAACTTGGACACTTCTGAACACTTTAACCATTCACCTGGTGCAATATCCAACACGTGCAATATGTTTAAGTACTTTTATATACTTTTTTTTATTCAGTCTGTGTATTTAATATTCTTCTTTACTGTTTTTTATTGTTTTCTATTACAGTTTATTTATATTACCTGATTTGTATCTTTTATTCACTTGTGGGCAATGTTGCTGTAATCCCGTAATTTCCCCACTGCGGAACTAATAAAGGATTATTTTATCTCTTATCTAAAAGCCAATTAGCTGTCACCAGTAGAACAGCTTTCCTGCCTGGGGTCCACAGAAACAGTAAACAAACTTCTTCTTTTTTTAGCTTTGAACAGACCTGGGGCTCACTGTATTCCCCTGTTTCCAGTCCTAATGCTGAGCTCAGCTAACCAGCTGCTGGCTGTAGCCGGATATTTACTGAGCAGATATGAGAGTGGTATCGATCTTCTCATCTTCCTCTCGACGAGGAAGAAAATAAGCTATTTTGAATGTTAAACTACTCCTTATGAAAGGAATACTATGTGGTAATCTATGATAAAGTAAAGTAAGTTATTCCAGTGAACGTCCGGCCTATTGTACATACCTCCCTTTCAAGGTGTTAATAAGCACCCAAGCATGTTATCAGGTCATCGATAATCCACTAACCAGCTGCTGGTCTCACCCTCAATTACACGTGCATTTATAACCAAACTGTGAAAGCACACCGGTGTCATGGATACAGTAGGTTCGGTACTGGGGAAGATGTTTTTAATTTCAAAGAACAGTGTGAGCACACGTGTGATAAAAATGAGCGATGAGCGCACCAGAGGTACAGCGGTTAGAGCGTGAAGCCCGAGCGATGATTGAGCTGTGAACAGTGTTCATTCAGCTCTTGTGATCCAAGTCCCATCTCTCATTACTGGATCAAAAATGAAACCGCATCCCGAAATGAACCTCCCAGGTGATCTTGAGCCGCCCACCGCTTCCCACCTTAATTTGAGTTTATCTGCTGTTGCGCCTAAGCCCGTCCAGCAGTGATCCGCACTACATCAAGAAGGCACGCAGGGGCCCAGCACCTCATGCCGCCGCTGTGTACACAGAGAGAGACAGACAGAGAGAGGTGGAAGGCTCACTGAAAGAGAGCTATCGGCAGAAGAGATTCACAAGGGGGAACACCTGCCTCTGCTACTCCAGCATGGCCCCTGTACCTCACTGAATGAACTGGTGCTGTTGTGAGTAATTACAACTGCTTTTACTGTGCAGTCTGAACAGTTCGTTTGCACTTTACCCTTCGAGATCTTCGAGCGCGCGCACGCGCTATACGATACTGCCGTTTTGAAAATATTCACTCAGTCACGATAATTCTGCACAGAAATATGGTTCCACGTCTCCAAGATTTAGTTAAACTTCAGCTTCCTCTGCCTTTTGTCCGCGAGATCATATGAGATTTACACAGCAAGATAGAGCATTCTACACACCCAGACGTGTCTTATGATGCGTACACAGCTTCACCGGGAGAGAGAAAAAGAGCAGGCAGGCTGGCTGAGCGAAGCTATACTGGAGAACGGCGCAGCTTCAACCATAAATAGAGCCTGAAGGAGTCGATCCCTGAGATGTACAGGACACCGCCAAGCAAAGGGATCCATTGGAAGATGGGTAAGTGTATTTACTGAACTTTGCATAGCATATTTACGTTAGTAATGGGACCTGTAGCCAGATAGAGCTGCTGCTAACACAAAGCTAACGGGGTTATATATGTCTACAGGCTGACTATAAGACTGAACGGTGGGTGCTCAAATATTGTCACGATCCCCGTTAACTTTATTTCAGTGAACTTAGTACGCTTAGTAGTGTTATAGCTCTGTTAATCGTTACTGCCATATTGTTTACCTCACGTTAGCTCCTACCACGGAGCGAGCGAGCTAACGATCACTAACGGGGTTATATATATGGCTACAGGGTGGATAAAAAACTGAACGGTGGGTGTTCAAATATTGTCACGATCTCCGTTTACTTTCGTTCAGTGAACGTAGTACGCTTAGTAGTGTGGGATCTCTGTTATGTGTTTGTGAGACTGAAATGACCATGTTGTTAGGTTAGCTGTGCGCTAACCGGAAGTAGCTGTGCAGTAGCTAAATGGGTACATGAGACTGGGTAGTTATGAGACTGAACGGGGCGTAATCAAATATTGTCACTATCCTGTTTCTTTCAGTGAACTTATACCAACTATTAGTAATGTATTTTACAGAGAGGATTTGCAGCTGCCAGGGTCCAGAGGACAACTTGCAGCATCGCTTTAGCAGCCTCCAGTCCGTCTCTGCCAAATCATCACTGCAGGCCACAACCAGTGTTGGGGGTAACGAGTTACAAAATAACGGATTACAGTAACGTAATTACTTTTATAGGTAACGAAGTAAAGTAACGCATTACACTCAAAATATTGGTAACTACACTACTTTACTAGACCTCAGTAACGCGCGTTCCTACGTTACTCAAGCCATTTGTACCAGTCCGTAAAGGAGTCACACGACACTTCCTGCATGAACAATCTATCACAGAACTCGATCTGAGTGATTTGAGTGACGTAGCTACTGGTGTGTAGAAGGGAAGCGGGGAATGGATGAGACGGAGACGGAGTTCCCGGATCCAACTGGGAGGTTCTCTCCAGGTTCCCTTGGATTAAGGATATTGCAAAGCAATACAACACTCAATACCATCAAGTGCACCTGTCTGTAATGACGTGGAGCTTCTAATGAGGACAAGACACGTCTGGTATGAACGGAATCACTTTACTGGTGAACTGCAGTATTACAACTGTTAAAGTGATCGAGAACACGCTCTTGCACCAGACATGTTTATATTTTCCACACGTAACATCAACATTAGTTTGCGTCAACAAGCACGTATCACTGTACTTTCTGCCTTCAAAGTAAAAGCACTTCCTGTTTACATGCTCTTCACAATAAGAGTAAATCATGTAATAAAACAAGTTACAACACTGTCAAAAGGCTTTTCAGGCTGTCGGATAAAAGATTGCAGAGACTTTTACTCATGCGATACAATCGCTATTTTGAAGGGTTAGGGAATAGAGAAAAATGATAAACTTCATAGGATATAGTGCACTTTCTGTTTATTTAGGCAAAGATGATGTGGATTTTCTGTTTATTTAATTGCATTTTCAGTTGAGGCATATTTCTTTGGTCAGACAGTGTGAACAGGGTTAATGTTCGTTCAAGTTAATGGCTGAGTTTTATATGCCATTTTGTTTTACATGTTTACAATACACTATGTGGAAAGGCTAAGAGATGCCCTTTATTGAAAATAAAGTGATGAAAGGGCCATGATGTTTGTCCATGTATCTTTGCGGTTAATTTGGACATTTGCTTAAAAAAATGGAAAGTAAAGTAACTAGTAGTGAAGTTACTTTTCAAATGCAGTAACTAGTAAAGTAATCTAGTTACAATTTTCAGAAGTAACTAGTAACTTGTAACTAGTTACTTTTTCTGAGTAACTACCCCAACACTGGCCACAACGCCAGCCACAGCTCATCATCTCACCACATAATAATAAATTTGATTTTAGACATTTATTTACATGTTTCTACCATTTTGTATTCATATATTTCACTGCTTTTGTGAACCTAAGACCTTTGGTAAACTAATTTCAAGCACCAAAACAGTTCGACCTCCTGAGTAAAGCTATGTTTTCACAAGAGATATGAAGATTTTCCAAAATCTAGATTACATTTTTCAGCTTTAGAGTAATATTTCTCTTTACACTTTTGCCTTATGACAATGGTGCCTCATTATATAGAGAGCTGAGATTGTTCTGCAATTTTAGATGTAAAACACATGGGTATCTATCATATGCAAGTGACTTTAAAAAGTGAATTTAAGAAATTATGTAAAATCAAGAAAATTACTTCCGACTCCAAAGGGTTAAAGATTGAATCTTTAATGCATGCTCTCTTCTAGTCGAACATTGGGCTCATTCAAGATGGGCGAGGCGCAGTTCATCTCGAATGAGCCTATTCCCTTTAGGATTTCTTACCAGGTCTCCTGTGTAGTCAGCAGGCGGAAACCTCCGGTTCCACCCATTAACCTTTTGGGGGCGGGGCCCGCGGCGATGCGTAAAACCAGGTGTTTAAGTTTTTAATAAAATTAGATCTTAGCAATAATACATCACAGAGATATGGTTTCAAATCTGGCGGATATGGTTTCCACTTCCGCGTCCGAGCATCCAAACATGGATGCGTATCACGACGTGTGCAAAGCTTCAATGTGAGTTAGAAGATGCCAAGCAAAGCTATATTAGAGGGGACAGACGGCGCAGCTTCAGTGCCTGAAGGATTCGCTAACAAGGAGCTAACCGGAGCTAATGGGCCAGAGGGCTGGCTACAGAGTTTCTGTGAGCCTGAACGGTGAGTAATCAATTGTTGCCCCTATCACCGTTAACTTTCTTACAGTGAACTTAGTGCGACAAGTAGTGTTGGACCTCCATTATGTGTTTGTAAGACCGTAACTAACGTTTGTTTGTTGACGTCAGTAGATAGCCCCGTTTTGGATGTCTCTTACGTGTCTACGACAGAACGGTGCATACTCAACGGTTGTCTATATCACCGTTAACTTTCTTACAGTGAACTTAGTAAGCCTAGTAGCGTTGGATCTCCGTTAATCATTACTACAGTAGTGTTTATGTCACGTTAGGTGCTGCTAACACGGCGCGAGCTAACGAGAGCTAACAGAGATAGTCGACTACAGCTATGAACGGTGGGTAATCAACTGTTGTCTCTATCACCGTTAACTTTATTTCAGTGAACTCATACTGACTTGTATTAAATGTATTTTACAGAGTGGATTCAGAGCTGCGAGGGTCCAGAGGACAACATGCAACATGCAGCAGTCTCCCTGTCCGTCTACCTGCCAACACATCACCATAGCAGGCCTCAAAGCCAGCCACAGCTCATCATCCCCACCATATAATAATACATTTGTTTTTTGACATTTATCTACATGTGTCTACCATTTTATTCATATATTCCACTGCTTTTGTGAACCTAAGGCCTTTGGTAAACCAATTTCCATCACCAAAACCGATATACCACATGAGTAAAGTTATGTTTTCACAACAAATATGAACAATTTCCAAAATCATGATTCAGCTTTAGTCATATTTTCTCTTTAAACTTGTGCCTTGGGACAATGGTGCCTCATTATATAGATAGCTGAGATTATTCTGTAATTTTTGTATGTATGTATCATATGCAAGTGACTTTAAAAAGGGAAATGTAAAAATTATGTAAAATCAAGAAAATGACCCAGACCGGTCTTAAAACGTCCACTCTCTCTACTGACCAGCAGGGGGGGGGGGCGACGCCATCGGTTGCATAGAATTCTACTTCTCTCGATTTATTCCCTCAGTAATAAACATTGTAAACATGAGTTTATGGTCTCAATCTCTAGTTTCAAGTCTTCTTAATTGCAGCATGATGTTCATTTTGTAAATTATGACCGACTGATTGAAAAGCCGCTGCTGCTAACAGTCATATATGGCATCTCTGGATCACTCCTCAACATTCCAAATATGGTAACTTCAGTTCGTTGATTAGGTTGAATTTAGGAGATGGGGCCCATTGATCCCCCCACTTTTAACACCTGGCCCAATTTGGGATTTCGGCCTGACGATTTCTACTTACTATTTAACAAGAGGGACAACAACTATTTCTTTTTATTTTGTTTGTTTGGTTCAGCCATGACTAGCATGAACGACTCTTTTGGTTCTGTATTTATTTTATTTTATTTTATTCAAGACGAAACTGCTGGATGGGGTTCGCAGTCACAAATCTCTCTCAGACAGCATTATGGATTTAGCAATACAAAGCCAAGTTAGGCTTTGGATATGTCAAAGCCGTGGTTGGAGTTCTGGGCATGGCAATGTCGGTCTGTCCCATCACGTTTTTTCAATACGTCTCAATAAGTATTGGACCAATTGACTTGGCATTCAGGACGAGTTGTAAGAATTTTGGTGAACTTTTAATTTTGCGTCTTTATTAAGTCAGCATTTTAATAATTTTGTACTTTGTGTGTTGTGCTAATTAGTGAAAGTTATCATGCTACTGTGATAAACTGAAAAGGTGAACATGTTTAATGTTAATCAAGCTCAACATCAGCATGGCAGCATTGCCATTGTGAGCGCGTTAGCACGCACGTTTAGTATTTAGCTCAACAGCTGTGCTTAACCCTAGAACACTAAGGTCGGGTGATTTTCACCCGAGCAATTGTGTTTACGTTATTTTCATTGTGTTGCTTTTGTCTGAGTTCCGTGGGTCCTTCTGTAGCTTCAGGCTTCTCACAGACGTTATTGAAGGTTTTTTTCAGCGTTTTTTTTAGCAGAGACGTGTTCGGGTGATTTTCACCCGACGTTAGTGATAGAGGGTAAAATATTTTCGGGTGATTTTCAACCGACGGTAGTGATAGTGTAACTTATTATTTTCCCGCCGTCCCCATTTCATGTAGAGCTATCATCCTGTCACAGGCTTGGTGACTCCCTTCTCAACAACTGAGTAAAAGATCGTTTCGTTTACGTTGGCAATCGTTAGCTGCGCCGATTTCCTCCTTGATACCAGAGTTATCAGTCATAGAGAAGAAAAATATGTCCAGAAAACGTCATAATGATTCCAGAGAAATGGCCACCCCAGGAACTGTTGCCTGTACGTCTCCACGTCCTGCTCTCCCTGACACACATCCTGATCTCCCCGACACACGTCCTGCTATCTTCTACACACGTCCTGCTGTTACATTTACACTTATTTAGGTCATTTCCAAAGGAATTTATATGGTAAAAAAAACATGTTTTGTCATTTTTCAACTCTCAAAAAAAGCAATTTTTGGTTTATCTCTCCCACAGTTGTCAGTGATGCAGGGAGACTGTGCCTTCACCAGACAAGGCTCATATGTCCCTGGAACGGGTGGGCCGTAGAACAAGTTCCTAGCTCTATTATTTATTTTTTTATTCATTTTTCATCAACGATTCCCTCATTTTTCACAACATTTTTGGCCTTTTTTTTTAGCATCCCCCAATGATACCTGTTTTTAATTTTTTGAGAAGTTATATAGGATAAAATAAAAGAAGAGTACTTCAATTTGCTTTTTATTGTTGCATTTTAATAGAATTTTAAGAAGATTAGAAAAAACATTGCAAGTAACATAAACTTAAGACCTGGACTAGGACATTAGTGAAATCATATTGTACTTTGAAACACACAGTCACAGTAACCCCTCAGCATTAAGCACACTGCAAATGCTGAATGCACAGCTAGTTCCAATGATGCTAGTACTAAATTAAGTACACTATGGAAAACACTTCCCATTTGGAGCTTTGGAAATGATAAAAGTTTATCTCAAACTAACTAAACCTAATAAAATGTATGCCTGAAAAACTGTAACATATTATGAAATGTTTAAGGACATGGACAAGAACCTCGCTGCTTGAGCCCAGTTTCTTCGGTGGCAAAGTGCTGGACGGAAAGAGCAGTGGCAGGGCTCTGAAGACAGCTGTGATATGCTCCACTGGTTTAATAGAAAAGGACAATACAAGGTGGTACCATAAATAACTTTAACATAACAAATAATTACGAGACATTATTATATAAAATGAACAAGTCAATGTATTGTGATTTCACCTCCATTCAAAGTTTTAGGAGGCTTCATGGCCTTCTTCACCACTCCATAAACCTTTGAATAGAAGGTTTTCCATCTGTTCTGCACCTCTGATATGTACTGGGAGTTGGTCGGTTGGATGATTCGCTGCAGCTCATCCAGCACCTGAAAAATAGATTCAGATAAAGAAAAAAAAAAAAAAAAAAAAAAAAAAAAAAGAAAAAATCAGAAAAAAAAAAAAAGTACATTCTGATGACTTCTTCTTCAAAAAAACAACAACATTACTTATATGATCCAGTTCTCTGAAACAAGGGTAAGCCTCTAGCATCTTTGTTGCTCTGTCTTGCTCCTCTAAAACATCAGAGGTGATGAAGCGTCTTCGAGACTCAAATTCCATGTTCAGCAAATGAGTTACCGCAGCTTTGTTTGGCTTTTTGGACTTGTACATTTCTTGGAGGGTCTTGTAGTGTCTTGCTTGGATTTTCTGGCTGTCCATGATGTCAACTGAACAAGCTGACATTTGAGAGTCTCTTCATGAGCTTTTTGGCAACATGCTCCTGCGAGGCATACATAGTTAACATTAAAAAAATTGACAATAGGCTCAAACTTTCTTATATAGTCTAATTATAGCTTTCGGCAATGTCTTGCTCCATTTGAACTTTCTGTCATGATTTAGCACTGTATGAACAGAAATCTCAGTATTAACATCATACCTGCAACAAGCAAAAGTGACAAAATCTACTCACCCACTCATTGTTTGATGACCTGTCTTATATCATTGGATAGTAATCCACCAGTCGCTTTGCCATGGCATTCACCTCATGTTTGGTGGGGGATCTGGAGTCCTCTGTGGCTCTTGCGATGGAAATCATGTTAGTCATAGTGTTTCTTATGAGTCGGCAGAAGAGCTCCTTGAATAGGGTCACAGCCGTTTCTGTTCAAAGTAGGAGCGTCGCACCAGTTTAAGATCACTGTCTGTGAAGACTATGTATTCTGAGTTTGACATAGTCACAAATTTAGAAGTATTGGCCTCCTCTTTTGAAAGGTCACTGCCTCCAGTGGTGGGTGATTGCTGAATTTCGGGAGCAGTATCTACCTAAAACACATTTACACAAACATGTATTAAGTAACTTTGTCATAGTATGTTCTTACTTGTTAGTTTAAGCATGAACATTTTGGGGATTAAAAAAGCACTTTTTCATTTTATATCCACTCTTGAAATGGACTCAAAGCAGAAATGTCTAAACTAATGACATATTTATGTACATGAACCAGATTTAAACTGTGATATTGGAAAAATGTTGTACTGTTAAACAGTTCCGTGTGTACTGTGAAAGACAAACCTGACCTTTTTAACTTTATTTACAACAAGCCATATAGCCTGCCACCTCAAGACATTTTCAGGACCAGGAAAGAGGTCTTTGATGTCGTCTCGGGAAAGCGAGGGGAGTAAGTCTTCTCCAATATTAGCAGCTGGAATATAGAACAGTTACAGTCAGGGCCAAGAAACAAAGGTTATCATTGAATTCCCTCAGATGTTAACATAGTAGGTGAGGACATTTTGCCAACACCCCTAGTACAATAAGCACTGTTTGGACATTTTACAAATTTTTCCTATTTTTTAATTCAAGAGCAGTGAGTGAATTTGACAGCATTTATAAATTACCGGTACATATATTGAAGCCATGCAAACTACAGTAAGAGTACCAATAGAGCCTTGCTAAATAAAATACATTCACATTTCATGTCAGTTAATATATTTTGTAAAGCTTGATAGACAATTGGCACCACAAATGGCACCTTTAAACAAATGCGTTAGCATACAGATCCTGCCTGGGCACAAGCACTGCTTAATCAATTAACCCTTAACGTTTTACAGCCAGGTGTTGTTTTTTCAGCATTTACAGCCCCTAATATTAACAAAATGGACCCAAAGCTTAATTAGACTTAACCTATTTCTAGATGGGAATCATAATGCAACACTAGTTGTTTTTTTTTGTGTAGATTAGCTGCTAAACTTTAGCCCATTAGCAAATCCACGAATCCTTAAGATAGGTAAACAACGCCAGCACAACATAAAAGTAACCCCTGTAGCATACCTCTGAGTGTGGCCTATTGTAACCTCGTCCAGTTTGTCCATCTTTTGACTCTGATATCCACAATCGACGTATAATACATTTCGAGTAGCAGCAGGTGACCTCCGGAATAGCTGCTGTGTAGGCCTAATTCAAATTGCAACGGACTCCAAGCAGAGAAAAAAAAGCGGGACAGGGTGGATTGTACCATCTTCTAAGAGGGAGCGGGGGTGGGCACTCAGCCTAAATTAGTTTATTTTGCATTTATACAAACTATATTTCATCTAAATAAGTTCATATTACTTTATAATTATTAAAATCGAGTCACACTCATGTGATAATTGATAAATGGCAAGTAGTTTGCCGTCATAAGACTGGATTATGGTACGTACCTTTATCACGTGACATATCACCAGATCATGGTTCAGACAGAGCAGGGGCAAACGCAGGTCGGACTCCAGCTAGTTAACTCGGGGGAAATTATTTGGTTTGCTCCTGTTATTGGTCTACAGACAATTAGCAAGTTGAAAAGACTAATTGAACAGCATTTAAAACATATGAAAAGTATTTTCCCTGATAACATTACCCCAAAAATGCATTATTTGATTTTTCGAAACGTTTGCAAGTCTTTAATAAGGCATATGTATGAATGTTGTCAAAATGTAAGTCATTCTGAACACCCAATTTTTTTTAACGAGTGTGCGTTGGGACCAACTTCAGAAATACGCAACATGTCGTATTTGAAAGAAACAACAAGGGCTTTCCTTGGAACTGATGACATAGACAATGCAGTGTCTGTTAAATGGATTAATCTAAATGGTAATAAATATATACGGGAGACGGCATTACTTGTAACTGCTGTTAATTCCAATGATTTACCTGAGTTTGGACTTGTGAGCAATATCTATGTAATTAACTCATCATTATATTGTTTTGAGTTGCAGCAGCATACTTCTGTTCGCTATGATGGAAATTACATGGCATATACAATAGAGATTCCAAACATGGCACAAGCAACTGAACTCATAGCATCTGATAATTTGGTAGATTTCACTCCATATTATAGTTATACTCACAAGGATGTGACATATGTCCCTACAAAATATTATCTGGGAGATGTGCTTGGGCTACACAGCGCCTCATCTGATGGACTGTAAAAGGCTCACTGTTTAATGTGTTTGCCACAAACTGTGCTTCTTGACCGTCAATTTTGTTGTTTCATGATTCTTTCTTCTTCAGATGAACAATCAATTAGCAGTCAGATGCCGATGCTGCAGGATACTGCATGTTCTTTTGTGATTCAGGATGCAATTGAGTCCAAGGGTCATATCATTTTGGCCATTTTGTTTTGTTTATGGGCCATGCAGTTTTCATTCAGCATGGTTATTTGTATTATGTTGTATAGACCAGTCTGCTGTCATCTTAATATGTTAGATATGAAGCAGCAGGTTCTGCCCTGCAATGAACATAATAATAATTTAAAAAAAACATTAATTGTCCTTGTTTCATGGCATTCTTAAATTGAGAAGTTGTGCAAATGGTCTTACTCTTAAAATAAGGCAAATAATATTATATAATATTATTAATTAATAATACTTATTTTCTTGATACAAGGCTTTTTTTACTTTCTTGAAATTCCTTTTTTGCAGTGTGGAAGCCCGTTTCCGCCACAAAAAAAAAAAAAAAAGATGAAAAGTCATAATTATGAGATAAAATGTCATAATAATGAGATAAAAATTCATTATTATGAGAGTCATAATAATGAGATAAGTCATAATAATAATAATGTCATAAGTCATAATAATAAGTCATAATAATGAGATAGAAAGTCGAAATAATGAGATAAAAAGTTGAATCATGCGCTTCAGTGACGTTGGCTTTTCTCCTTCCTGTTATCTGCGCTGTCTTCACAAAACTCCTCATCCCCTCGCCGGTCTAACCATGCAAACGATATGCAAGCGTCACTGTTGACGTTTTAGCTCAACAAACAACAGCATTGCTATTAATGTAGCTGTTGCATGTGTTTCTCAAAGAGGCTACCGGTAAAAGCAGGAAAGCTACGAGACATTATCTTGCTCATTGTGTGGTTTATTTGGGGACAGTACACAGGCTACTGTGGGCCGCAGCCTCCGCCAACAACAGTCAACACCGTTAAACGTTGTCTTAACGTCCCTCAAACTCCGCTCCTGGCTACACAGGTCATGAGACCTTCACTGACCTCCTGTTGATTTCAGATTATACTCTGACATTAGGTCCACACAGATATGGAACACATCTTCATCACATAGGAAATCCTTAAACACACACTCTTCAAGGCAGACTTGAACCTTCTCCAGGTCCACAGGGTGCAAACAATCTCTACCTCCGTACACTAATGCCGTGTTCACACCGGACGCGCCTCAAAACGCGCCTCTCGCCGCGGCGCGAATAAATCGCCAATTCGCGTCGCAGCGCGTCTGTGGATTGACTTTACATGCAATCTGGTCGCGCCGCAAATTCGCGTCGCGTCCGCTGTGAACACGGCATAAGGGGCTGCATGCAGGAAGAAGTTATAGTTAAGATCGGTTATTGCAATTACTGAGTTCAGGAGGTCAGTGAAGGTCTCATGACCTGTGTAGCTGTGAATCATCCTAGCTATCGCTAATGCAGTATGTTGAAAAGTAATGCACCGAGTTGTCCTCTGTCGTTTAGACAGGAACTTTGCGGTGAAGTGTGTTAACATAATACCATTTAGAGAATGAAGAACAACAGTGAGTCTCAAGCATATTGTAGCGACCCTTGGTCAGGAAAGCTACGAGACGTTATCTTGCTCATTGTGTGGTTTATTCGGGGACAGAACAGGCTACTGTGGGTCTTAGGCTCCGCCAACAACAGTCAACAACACCGTTAAACGTTTTCTTAACGTCCTTCAGACTCCGCTCCCGGTAACTCTGCACAGGCAGCAACACATGCCACCTCAATCGCTCCGCCACGCTCATGACCCAGCCACACCCATTGGTAGTAGGACACCACGGCTGTGATGACACATCTTGATTAAAGGGCTGTCGTACCGGTAGCCTCTTTGAGAAACACATGCAACAGCTACATTAATAGCAATGCTATTATTTGTTAAGCTAAAACGTCAACAGTGACGCTTGCATATTGTTTGCATGGCTAGACCGACGAGGGGATGAAGAGATTTGTGAAGACAGCGCAGATAACAGGAAGAAAAAAATACATCGTCACAGAAGCGCATGCGCACTTACTATCTAATAATTATGATTGTTTATCTCATTATTTCGATTTTATTATCTCATAATTATGACTTTTCATCCCTTTTTTTCTTTTCTTTTTGTGGCGGAAACGGGCTTCCATAAGTTCATGTAGTCATATGAACCCCAAATTAGTTCTAATACTTTTTTTTTCAGATTTGTGGAAATTCTTATTTTTTCCAAAAAAAAAAAAAAAAATGTTATAACATTTTGATCATAACTATGAATAACCAGCACGATCTAAGCAAGATTGGCTGAAAATGCTTTTCGAGCCGTTTCCGACATGTTCAAAATGTGTGCTTTGTTTGTTTTATTCAGTCAATCATTACAATATATATATATATATATATATATATATATATACATATATATATATATATATATATATATATATATGATGCAACTATCTCCTCTATTATTTTGAATGATCTAAGCAGCAAATGCACACTTTACCTGCACAGTACAATGCAATGGCCTTGTAACATCGCCATTATGTCTTATCACTTATTAAGTTTAGTGTCATTGTCTCAGAGGGAAGTTTATTCACAATCCAAAAACAGGGGCAAAGCACGAGAAACACTCTGGAGATGCAGGAAGAGTATGAGAGTTGGTACGTTTAGCTTCATTGTCGGCTCAGTTTGTTTACAGGCCGACCAAACAACGAACCGCGACCAACTGCTTTTTCACCTGCTGTTTATTGCTGAAATGCTCCACGCTAGTGCACTAATGATGATGATGTAATGATTCACGCCCTGCCAGAGTTAAACACTACCCAACAACATTGTCAAACTTACTCCTCCACCAGACACAGATCGATTGCTACCCCTCGAGCATTTCTCTGTGCATTTATTGACTTGACTTAAAGGGTATACATTAGGAGAGCAGTGAGGTAGCAGCTAAGCACAAATAACTTTTTTCCTAAGCACAAATAACTTCAAACTAGACATTTAGCCTCAAAGTACATATTTGCATTTTGTTTCACAGCTCAAATTGGATGGTAAAGAGAAACAGCTGCCTCTGGAGCAATCAGTTTTGAATAAACAATGAAACGTTATGTTGAAAGTTGCAGTCAGGTTTGATATGGCCATGTGTCTTTTTCTTCTTCGATATACTACTTCCTCAAAGTTTTTATTCTGGATATCTGGCAGACAATTAAATGTCTTCAATACTGTTACCCGTACAGGAATGCACACTGTGCAACACAGATGTATTTTTGATCCTCTTAGCAAGCTCTCAGAAATGTGTTCACAGGAACGCACACACTTGTCTGAAAACCCCTCCGATGCCTCAGATGTTCTACGCCGCAGGGCTTGTGTGGGTATTTGTGGACTGCGAGGTGATAATTACAATTTACACTTGGCGGGCTGCTGCAGAGATGCAAAGACCAGTAGGAGGCGTGATAGCAAACAAAATGCAAGTTGAGATAACCACGGGGTTCGTACGGAAGTCCGGGAGAGGCAGAAGTGCACGGAAAAAGTCCTTTCACAAAAACATGAATCGTTACAGACTGTAAAAATGCAAACAATCAAACAACTATTTGCAAGTGAAAGAATATGTTTGCCACAGTGTGTTTCCCATGCGAGCGTCCTGAGGTGAACTCCAACAGAAGGAGGGGGCGGGGGTAGTTTTGTTAAAAAAAAAAAAATCAAAAATGTCAATAGGTCTGCAGCCCTGCGGCTAAAGACTAAAAAGAGAATCCAATATCTATTTCATCCCATGATATTAGAGTGATGATTCATCAGTTTGTACAGTATATTTACAATACTTTCACCACCTTACCTTGTCGTCAGACCATTCACAACTCGAACATGCATGTTCATGCCAGTGTTGTTTTCTCAAGTAACTCCTGATGATTTTATTCAGACAAAACAATTTGACTGTTTTAGCTTGATTTAATTGTGTTTTTTTCAGATTAATCGCCATCTTATTTAGTTAAGTTTGTCCCTGTGACTTAGTGTCAGTCTTGCGTTTTTGTTTCTAGTTTCCTGTTTTTCATGTCTTCCGTGTCCCTGCACTTCCTGCCGCTGTGATTGTCTGCCATGTATTCAAACATACACAAGTGGGTAGAGAGAAAAACTCGTGTCAACAACCCGACCAGTGGGCCGAGGTGTGTGGCTGAAGGAGAAGGCAGAGGAGAGAGCAGCAGGGGTAGATGTGTTGTCTGGTGTGATCCAAGTCTCAGTGAGAGCCAGGAAGTCCAGCGATTGCTTGATAGCGAAGCCAGAGATGAAGTCTGCCTTGTGGTTAGCTGACTGGCCCCTATGACGAGGTGTTGGGTCTGTGTGGAGCGGGTGGGATAAATAACAGGAGGGATTTTGATGCATGTGTGAACGAGTCCGAGGCCTATCGTATCTGCGAGTAGATATGTACACAGGTATGGAAGGAAAACATATTTTTAAAGGGCAATGTTTATACTCCAACGAAAGACTACTGTGTCTTCATACAACGAGGCTTCAAACCCCCACCTGGTTTTACATCAGAGTTGGTGATAATTAGCTACAGCTGTGTAGACTACGGCCTCAGGTCGTTAGTGGAGTGGCCACCAATCAAACTACTCTGGTTGAGGACAATAGCAGTTATTCCCTTTTAATCAGAGAAGTTTCCATTTTACAAGAATAGGTAATTCTTGCCAAAACTGATTAAGGACAAAGGTCAGTTTACCTCAAAGGTAGAAAGTAAAATAGAGCTTAGTCCCTAGTAGAATTGGATTACAGAACAGATACTTTACACCTAGCTGGTTCCGTTGTGTTTTCAATCACTTGAGTGGAAGCAAGATCCCGCCTTAAACAGTTCAGATAGGAACGACAGTACAGACTAACAATCTAGTAGACCTAATACAGCAGAGAGACGTCTTTAAAGAATGCAATCAGGCAGGATACAGGTAGTCCAGCAGTCTGAAGTCTCACACGTCTCGCTAGCTTTCTCTGGAGTACAGTGCCCTCTGGTGGCGACAATTTTTTTCCCACTAGGTTACACCTAATTCTTTTTTTTTTTTTTAAGTTTACTAATGTCAAGCAGTATTTTATATTCAAATTGTAAAAATATGTATTCACTATGAATAGTGAGTACTAGAGATTATGTTTCCGCCGTAGCCACAACCGGTAGCGGGAAGAGAGCCTGTCTTCACATCTGATTGTGAACCCAATTGGACCCCCATTGGACAAATTTGATCCGGTGCTGTCAGCGCGAAACTAGATTGAAGCAGGACCTTGTCCTTTCAAAGCCAAAGATGAGGTTCGAGTGTGTGTGTGTGTTTCTCAAAGTTATGTGATCGACTTTTTTGTTCGCAATACATCAATATCAAAAACACTCGAGCACCAGGTATTTTGCCCACTGGATTAAAAGATGGTTATCATCACACATGGAGAGGATGAAAGAGGAAGAGTTAAATTTACCTGGAAATAGTATGGCTTATTCACAGGACCCAAACATACACGCACAAACCCAATCCTGTGAGCACACACAGACTTTGTGCGTAGCTTTGCTGGAGAGACTTGTAATGTGTAAAAATCAATTATTTCGTCTGAGTTTGTAATCAGCTTCTTCACACCAAATGACTTCAGACAAATTTCCCTTCAGACAAAAGGAAACCCAAAACAACAGAGGATTGAGATTCAATGGCTTTTAAGTTCTGTTTGCAAATGGAATAAAGAAAACAAATGGCTATTAATCACACATGCAAACCCACACATATTTGGTGAACACCTTGTTTGATGAACTCTACGACTTGTATAATTTTTTTTAGACTGCTTGACAGTGATGATCTCTTTTGAACATTACCTGTGCGCCTCTCCCTGCTTGCTCTGTTAGCACCATTAGCTCCGAGCCACGTCACCCTGTTGACAGTCATGTGGAGGCTATAGATACCCTCTGAATTTTTTATTCTGTATAGAGAACCGTTAATGCCACAAATAACCCATAATGCAACATGCTCACAATGCTCCAGTAACTCACAATACTGTGCACCCTATTTCATTTTAATATGACTTATGAAGGGTCTCTTGTGTTATTGTTGAAAGGGTGATTGAGTAATTGCTATGTCATAGTTTGTTTCTTTTTTAAACACCCTCATTTGTGAAAATCTAATGTAAAAAAAAGTAAATTGGCTAGACAGAGCAAAAACATTAGGTGGTAAACAAAAATAGGGATACACAATACCAATTCAAAGTGCACACCTTATTTCAGCAGTGGAGTTTTTCATGCCTGTTGAGCTTTTGGCCTCTTCATTTGAACTTGGCCAGCATTGGTAAAAAAATAAAAAAGTTGAAATGAAAGAATTGTTTTTACCGTCCATGAAAAAAAAAAAAATGCCACTGATGGACCTTGAAGATTATTTGTGCACAGACAAAAGATCAATATTGAAAACTGTGTTTCCTCTTGGATTATTTATCCTACAAAAACAAAGACGGGATGGGGGCTGTTCCCTCTCTGACACAGTGAGTTGTGGAACACTAAGGACACTAACAATCTGCCCTCAAGAAAGTACCCACTGAGAGAATGTATTCTTATTGTTAAAAAAACAAAACAGGGTTTGACCACCAGGGGCCACTGTAGAACGATGTTTTTAATGAGCGGGTCCTCTGTTACTGCGTGAGGTCCCGGCTGCACACTTTCAGGATTGATATACATTTTTTTAGCTGGTGGTAACAGCAGGGGGGGCGCCAATGTGCTATACCAGCTCACAATATGTTAAAGAAGACCGCAAGGTGATTGTTAACACTTTGGGGGCGGACGGGGCTATGATGTCTACGTTTTGATTAAATTCATATCTTTGTGATAATACGGCACAGAGATATGGTTTAGATTTTACCAGTAGACTTCAGCCACTTCCGCGCCCTTTTCTTGCGACATCGTACGAGATTCACACAGCGAGATCTGAGCATCTAAACATGGACGTGTCATATGATGAAAAAAAAAGAAAGAAAAGCCTGAGCGAAGCTATTTTTTGACACAACTTCACAGCCTGAATGATACGATTGCGATGAACAGGACAACGCCAAGCAAAGGGATCCATTCCAAGATGGGTAAGTGTATTTACTGAACTTTGCAATAGCATAGTTATGTTAGTAACGGGACCTGTAGCCAGATAAAGCTGCTGCTAACGGGGAGATAGATGGCTACAGCGTCTGTATAAGACTCAACGGTGGGTAGTCAACTGTTGTCCCTATCACCGTTAACTTTCTTTCAGTGAACTTAGTACACTTAGTAGTGTTTGAAAGCGTCAATTCAATTCGAAGGCCCAGGTAGAGGAAGAAATTCAGCCAACAACCTTCTCTCGTTTCTTTGTTTTATTTGTCAAATCACGAGCAAGTACAAGCACTGCGATTGCAATGGCAGGAGTGAGCCGACCAGCCCTCAGGCTGGTGGAAGCACTAATTTTATGCAGAAGACATCACATTTTTATCTCATTGTTCAGACGCCTGGGCGTCATTCATTTATTATTTACAATCTTATTGGTCCAAACTATCATAAGGGGAAGGCGGTCTCCACCCTCATGATGTATGACACATTGCATACAATGCTTTCTGTGTCTCTTATCTACGTGTTTAATATCAAGACGTTTGTGAATGTTGAAGAGTGCAAACGATGTGCCATGGACTACTGGAATGTATCAACCTAGATCTTACAGTCAGGGCCGAGTCTACACTATCTCCTGCCGACTCCCACTACCTTCCTCTGGCCTTGACAACCACAGCTGCACTCGCTTCACACACAGACCTCACAATACTTGTATTAACATCACACAAGCACGCTGATTATTAATAATGAGTATCATGTTGGATCTCCGTTAATCGTTACTGCCGTAGTGTTTACGGTACGTTAGCTGCTGCTAACACAAAGCTAGCGGTAGCGAGCTCACGGGGCTACAGGGTGGCTTAAAAGACTGAACGGTGGGTAATCAAATATTGTCACAATCCCCGTCCACTTTCTTTCAGTGAACGCCTATTACGCCTATTAGTGTTAGATCTCCGTTATGTGTTTGTGAGACTGAAACTGTCGTGTTTATTTAGCTGCTGCTATGAGACTTAGATGGCTTCAGGGTGTCTATGAGACTGAACAGTGCGTAATCAAATATTGTCACGATCCCCGTTAACTTTCTTTCAATGAACTTAGTACACCTACTAGTGTTGGATCTCAGTTACGTCCTGTAAGGCTGCAACTACCGTTGTCCATTCTCATAGCCTGAGCACAGCTGGATCTGTTAGCTTTAGCAATGTTAGCACATAGCTAGCTCATGCAGTGTCTTGAGCATAGTCAGTGTTGGATCTTCCTTACGTGTCGGTGAACTCATACTGACTAGTATTAATATATTTTACAGAGAGGATTCACAGCTGCCAGGGTCCAGAGGACAACATGCAGCATCGCTGCAGCAGCCTCCCTGTCCGTCTGCCAACACATCACCATAGCAGGCCACAACACCAGCCACAGCACCAGCCACAGCTCATCATCCCCACCATATAACACATATAAACATTTGGTTTTAGACATTTATTTACATGTGTCTATCATTTTATTCATACATTCCACTGCTTTTGTGAACCTTTGGTAAACCACTTTCCATCACCAAAACCGATATACCACACGAGTAAAGTTGTGTTTTCACAAGAGATATTAAGAATTTCCAAAATCAAGATTACATTTTTAAGGTTTAGAGTCATATTTTCTCTTTAAACTTGTGCCTTGGGACAATGGTGCCTCATTATATAAATAGCTGAGATTGTTCTGTACTTGTGATATACAACACATGAGTATGTATTATATGCAAGTGACTTTAAAAAATTATGTAAAATCAAGAAAATGACCACAGACCCCAGAGGGTTAACAACGCAAGTTCTATTTCATCCTTACTGACCGCCAGAGGCAGTGTTTCACACTGGATATTTTCTGTCTCGCGCTGTGCGAGTATTTATAACAACAAAGCCACGTGTGACCTTGGATGACCCCTCCCCCCCCCCAGCCGGGTACAACGTCCGGCGTCATCCTGAGATCAGTCCTTTTTCATCTCCTCGCTATGCAGGCTAACTAGTATGTTGTTAGCATCAGCTAAAGCTGAACTTGTGTAAAAAAGAGCTTGTCGCTTGTAGCCTTGTGACCTCTGGTCGGCGTCGCGGGTCTCTCGCCCTCCAAAGGCTGCGACAAGCTAAGCCTTCTGAGGAGGAGAAGGTGCGTTTTCTACGTCCGGACCATCGAGCTGGACAGCGTACCTAGCTTCGGTCATCACCAGGTCGGCTACCTTCACACCGTAAAGCATCACTGGGTGAGAGACTAATATGGTTTCTGCAACAGCAGATTCCACGGTAGGCAGAGTGCTCGCTCCTGTTAACTAAGTGGAGTGCTAACAAAAGCGCGTCCGCTCGGTGCGGCTAGATCGCTACTGTCACGGCCGGCTTTCAGTGAGCAGCGTCCCGCTCAGGCTAACTGAGGGGACGCTAACGAGGGCGACGTCTGTAAACATTTCGGCTGTTATGTGTAGCGGAGTGTCCCCACTTAGGCTAACTGATGGGACACTACACTCAAAAAAAACGATTCAAGCCCTTCTTAGAGGTGACACATTTAAATATTGTTTGATACATTTAAACAAAATCAATTACAAAAATGAAGATATTTATATTTCATGGGTGTAACACAAAATGTAGGAATACTTTAATTTATTAGATTTATTTAGGTTAGATGGTGTGCATCAACTCATGATAAGTGTTTAATTGGGGACTACCCTTTGCGCATGCGCCAGATCTTGCGCTCTCAGTCGTCTTTCCCTCTTTTTCGCCTGTGACCTCAGACTGCAGGTAAAAGTAAATTATTTGGTAAGTAACTGTATTTTTTAATTTTTTATAGTAGTTTAGAATGAACCTCGCTATCACTTCGTGCCTTCTTTCGGTAGTAATTACCACAATAACGCGTTACTTTTAGCCTTGATAACTTAGCCTGGCAAAAAAGGTCTGAATTGGCAGGCTAACTAGCTGGTAAGCTAGGTAGCCGACATGACCAGTCATTGTCGGGTCATTGTCACTGCTCGGACACAAATAAATATGAACGTAATCCCCCGCTGCTCAGTTAGTGTTGTTTTACGGCAGCAGACGTAGAAATAGAATTAAAGTAGAACGGACATCTGCATTCAAGTCGACATGGCAGGGTCAGAGCGGCGGACCGTCCTCATGGTAAAGAACGGATATATTATGCTATGGTCAATCCACAGAGTTGAGCAATTATCTTTTGAAGGTAGATAAATGAACAAGACAAATGTCCGTTCTACTCGTTTTATTTCTATGACTGTTGGCCTGCGCAGAAGTGAGTGAGTTACGTGACCCTGTCAATTTAAGACAAACACAGCATAATTACCAAGGCAAACGTTTGATATTTTATTGAAATGACGGACTTAATCTTATTTAACATGCTTTCATATTGTTAATTTATGTTGTATGTAACTTTACTGTTGCTGTAAAAGGTGAATTGCAAGTCCATTCTAAATGTTAACATTTTATCTGATGCCCCAAAGCACTTTGACTTTGTTTTAGTGGACTTTGGAGTATTCCAGCATTTCACACCACTAATATATTTATCTCATCTTTTGCAGTTGGATCAACGTTACCAAGCTCCTTGAGGCAACCTCCTAAAGATAGTAAGTTATAGGCTATATGCTCAATGCTTGCACAAGCTGATCTGTATTGTTGTCATTTGTTCAGTGTGATATTTGCTAATTATCCTATTCTTCTTTCTAGGATTATGCATGTGGCAGTGTAAAGAATGCAGTTTGGAACTTAATAGCAGGTATTTGTTGTTGCAACATTTTAGGCAGACTCATGGGCGTTTTAGGGGCAGTTATCACTACCCATGTCCATACACAGATTGTCCATGTACATTTAATTCATGGAGTAAGCTTTTAAATCACACATACAAAAGCCACCCTAAGCAGAAAACTCCAAAGCCAGTAGAAGTACCTACATTCCAGTGTCATATGTGCTTTTGTAGAGAACTAGTAACGGAACAAGATTATTTTCAACACATAAATGGACATCTCAGGCACGATGAAACAGTTACTTGTATGTTTCTAGGATGCACATTTAAAACTAATATTTACAGTACATGCCACACACACAAAAACCGGAAACACAGGCAACATTCATTACATGACTTTAAAGCCAATGTCGTCAGTACAAATGGTCAGTTTCATCAGTCAGACAGTTCTGCAGTTGGGCCAACCGAGTCTGTGGATACAGATAATGAATATGAAACGCCACGTCGTTTTCTGAACTTCACTACATATTCCTTTCCATATTACAGCATCTTTACCTGTCACAGAAGCTATTGTTTCTGATGTATTCCAAAGTCATAAACTACGAGTGGAAGAGTCAGTAGTTAATGAGCTTTCTACTGTTATATGCAAATCTAATCCGTTGGGTATAGCTATTTCAAAGAATGGCCCTCTTGCTACTGCATATAAACGTAGACAGTACTATACCTCTCATTTTGGTGTTTTAGAGCCGATTGAGTACATTCTCGATGCCCAGAAGAATAGGACATATCAATACATCCCTCTATTGCAATCTTTGCAACATTTGCTCTCTCATAAAAGGTGTCATTAAACATCTTAAAACTCCAAGAATTCAAGACCAGCTATTGTCTTATCCTCAAGAGTACAGAACTATAAGAGACAGTGAGTACTATAAACAAAACCCCTTTCTATTTGGTGAAGGTTTGAGAATAGCAGTTAATCTTTATGTAGATAATTTTGAGATTTGTAACCCTCTTGGGACATCTCGGAAGAAGCACAAGCTCTGTGGCGTCTACTGGGTTTTGGGTAATTTGCCACCAGGTTCTCATTCAACACTAACCTCAATCTATTTAGCTGTTCTTTGCAAATCTGATGATGTCAAGGGTTATGGCTATGGGAAAGTGTTGGAGCCTCTCTTGCAAGATTTGAGTATATTAGAACAGAACGGTGTCTTTATTTCTCAAGTTGGTCAGTTTGTTAAAGGTTCTGTCCAGTGTGTAATAGCTGACAATCTTGGAGCCCATGGGCTAGGTGGATTTGTTGAGAGTTTTTCTGGTGGGTCAATATGCAGGTTTTGTACTGGAAATAAATCAGAATTTCAGACAAAGGATGTCAAATCAGGTGCATTCCAACTTAGAACAAGAATAATCCATGATGCTCAAGTCCAGTCTGCTCTGGAGAATGCAACCATTTGCTGTGGTGTAAAAAAAAAACTGTTTTAACTAAGCACCTTTCATTTTTTCCTGTGGTTATCCTCCTGATATTGTACACGACCTCTTTGAGGGTGTTGTTCCAGTTGAACTTGCACGTTGTATTGGTTTTGTTGATCTCCAAAAAATATTTAACTTTTGACAAAACCAATCGCCCCCATGCCATACCGCTCTTTCACATCTCGCAACACTATAGGTGGCAATGCACATGAAAATTGGACATTGCTGAGATTGCTTCCCTTTGTGATTGGGCAAATTTTGCCAGAAGATGAGCCAGCACGGCAGGTGATTCTAGATCTTAAATACATAGTTGAGTTGGTTGTTGCCCCGGTTCACACAGAAGAGACCATTGCCTATCTTGAGGCAAGGATCTACGATCACAGACAGCGCCATCTAGAACTCTTCCCACAAACTAAGCTCCGACCAGAACATCACTATCGGTCTGAGCCGTTGCTTCGGACCTCTCATTGCACTGTGGACGATGAGATTTGAGGCTAAACATAGGTTCTTTAAGCACGTTGCTCGTCATACTAATTGCTTTAAGAATATACCACGTTCACTCGCTAATAAACACCAATTCATGCTTGCCTACCACACACATTCCTCCAGTCTCAATAAGTCATCCATGCAGGTTACACATGTCTCAATTATGCCTGTTGATGTCCTTAATGAGGGAGTAGTGTCTACTCTGAAGCAGAGATACCCAGATGTGACTGAGGTTCATATGGCAAAACATGCGTCTTGCAGTGGTATATGTTACAGTGAGGGTATGCTTATTGTACACGGATCTGAACATGGACTTCCTAAATTTAATGAAATCATTCAACTTTGCATTCTTAACAAAAAGTTATATTTTCTTGTTAAAGATCTATGTTCATGGTATAGGAAACATTATGGTGGATTTGAGCTCTCTGCCTCTGAGTCACTGGAGAGGTTGCCCTAATTGAGCTTGGTGACTTGGTGGACCCATACCCACTTGTGGAGTACATGGTTGGAGGTTTGCGCATGGTAATGTTGCAAAGATTCGTCATCGTTAAAGGTTTATGTCATCGTTATGTCAAATAGTCTGACAAAATCTCAAACTATATTTATTTTCATCTCAAATATAACAATGGTTTCTTTTTTCCATTCTCTCGTTTCTGCGCTAGATTAAAGGTGTTTCATAATGGCAGGTCCGGCTGTTCTGAGGATCATCTTTGGTGATGAGTCTGACTCAAGAAAACTTCCCTTGGATTCTGGAATTCCAACAACAGCGGAAGAGCTGCATATGGTGATACAGACGTTCTTTCAAGTGAAAGAGGACTTCCGTCTGCAATACTTTGATGCTGACTTCAAGGAGTTAATGAACTTTACTTCAGTGTCTGAAATTGTACACAAAAGCACACTGAAAGTCATTTACTCTCGTATATTGTCACCTGTGGAGCCATTCGTCACTTTGTACACAGTAGACCCATCTGATGAGAGCTCAATTATCACTGGCCCAGAGCCCCAAACCCTTCAATCGCTTCATCCTGTAGTGAGGATACACTGTACACATCTACACCACGTTCATCCCCAGATGCCCATTCCTCATCATGGCCCAACGTTTTTGTAGTCCCTAAATTCACCTACGAGGCTGAATTTGAACTCCACCAAAGGAATACGGAGTTTGATACAAATGGGACATACTTCAGCCCTGCCCTAAAGCTGAAAGGAATCATCCTTGATGGCCTAGCCCAAGAAATGATAAAATACACAAAATACCCCAAAGACTACCAGTGTTAATAAGTAGCAGCAGCTGGAAACAGTCTCTTAAATATAAAATGCAGAACAATCGCACAAAGCTCGGACATCTTGGACACCCCAAAATTTGTGTGAACTCTTTAAAACACAAACGAGAAGGCCAAGGCAAAGCTGCAGCCAACATGAAACAATAAAGGCTGAAGTAAAGTACCTTCTACTGCACCCAAAAGGGGAAACAACAGAAAGCTTGGAGAACGAGAGAATTGCTTTATTGACAAAACTGAAAAAGCGGGACAATGAAGTGGTGATAAAAGTAAAACTGGAAAAGACCTTCTCCCACAGGCGACTGGAGATCGTCGAGCAGAGGCCCATGATAGGGGAGTTCAAAAACAGATGGCCTGCCTTGTTCCAGCAGAGTGAAGTAAGTATGTGTTGACCATTTTGATTATTAACGGGTGCACAATTGCAATTTGCTAGTAATCCTACATCCCTGAATGGTAGTAACTATAATAAACGACTAACAATTTTCCAAATTTTGTTTGTCAAAAAATAATATTCAGGTGAATGCAGAGGTCTTGCGAATCACTACCAGGCCATTGCAATCAAAGTTCATGTCACAGCTGGACCACTTCTCAGACAAGCTGGTACAGATCTTCAATAGCAAAGGAGGTGTCAAGGGGAAAAAGATCAAGGATGTCCTGGTGCTCAAAGATTTGGTTAGTACATATGTATAGAACATTCTTTTCACTGTATTAAGGCGGTTATTGTAAAATGTTCTCGTCCATAACTGCTCATTTAAACACATTTGATGAATGGTAAATGGCCTACTTGTAGTGTTTTATCCAAGACGCTTTCCGGTGTTTGTATTTAATTCACACATTCAGACATGCCAACGATTATGAAACTCATGCAAGGCAACAGCTTGTTGGAGCATTAAGGGTTTAGTATTCAGAGACACTTCAACAGATCTGACCCTTGACTTAAGACAACCTGCTCCCGAACCTGTACCACCGGACCCACATTTAGCCTAATTTCACGTTAAAATAGAGTTATCGCAGCAAATTATTAACAGCGTTAAAAAAAAAAAAAAAATTAACGCATGATCCAATAATTAAGATCATGCGTTAATTTTTTATTTGCATTGGGAGGGGCTTATCACTGCCGCACAAAGGTGCTGCACTTTAAATCTCTCCCAGACGGCGTAGTTAAGACCTGGGCATCTTACGGCTCTCCCAGTCCGGCCCGCGTGAGGTAAATCAAAAAAGAAAAATAAATAAGATGCATAAATGCAATACAACGGCACTGCTCCAGAGTGCCTGCTATATTGTTCTATATTGACAACATTACTTTAAAATAAAAGCGCGCAATACACTAGTTTTTAACTTCATTATTGAATTTGGCGCATAATGGAATTAATCGCAGAAGAATCATGCTATATATATATATATAGAGAGAGAGATAGATATAGATCATTTGTTTATGGATTTACTTAACACAAGTGTTTTGTGTCTTTGTTGTTCAGGCCTCCACTGCTGAGGATGCAGAGAGGGACATTGCAAACACTGTCATGGGGACTGACTTTCCTTCTCTTCCTCTTTTCGCTCCTCCTCGTCAATCTCTCCTTCTGGATAAATGATTGTCTCTTCAATGCATATTACTATCTCTACTTTATTTTTCCATGGATTCGTGGCTGCCTGGAACCAGGGGGAGGACCCCGGTCCTCCCCCTGGTCCTGCTGATACAACCATGGCCCTGCTGATGCAACTGGCCTGGAGCCGTCCTGCCAGCTGCCATGGCCCTGCTTTCTCCTCCCACTGCCCCTGGGATGCCCCGCCTCTCTACCTCCTTCTGCTTAATGGGTCGTGGCTATCTGGATCATGGACCATGCATACTACTCATTATATGAATCATTTCTGTCACATTCATTGAATGTGCTGTAACTCCGTTACGTTACTCATTCTGGCCACATGACATCTATTGCTTCTGTCCATCCGGGGAGAGGGATCCTCCTCTGTTGCTCTCCCTCAGGTTGCTTCCCCTTTTTTTCCCTGTAAAAGGGTTTTTACTATCTTTTTGGGGGAGTTTTTCCTGATCCGATGTGAGGTCCCTAGACAGGGATGTCATGTGTACAGATTGTAAAGCCCTCCGAGGCAAACTTGTATTTGTGATGTTGGGCTATACAAAATAAACTGAATTGAATTTACATGATACGAAGAGATGGGGAGCCAGAGGAGGTGGGAATCGTGATGGAAGGCATTAAAGTCCTGAACAACTTTGACAGTGTCATCATGCCGTTTGTCATGCTGTTTGGGCTCATTTATGCCCTTGATCTAAGCTTCTCAGACAATTTTAAGTACACCTTGATAGGAACCAGGAACCACGGAGGGCAGGACCCACAAGCAGACACAGGATGAGGTAGTTGCTTTCAAAATAACAAGGTTTACTTGGACAAACACACTCGGACATCAAAAGACAAACCGGCACAGGACAGGGAGTTGACACAGACTAAATACACAAGGGAACGAGACACAGGTGGAAACAATGAGGGCGGGGCTTGCAATCACACAGGAGGGCGGCACACAAGGAGGGAGGAGTCTGGAACGAGTGACATTGGCCGTTTCTCAATACCCAAGTACACAAGTACGGACTTGTGAACTTTTGGAGTCTGGACTTGGAGTCTGGACTTGGGAGTCCAGACTCTCAAGGACAGGAGAATGCAGAACGGTCTTTCTGCAATTGGAACAGCAGCTGACTTGATGACATCACCACCTCAGCTGTTGATGTCATGGGTTACTCTGATTCTTCACTGTAAAGTATTTTTACAGTCAAACAAAATATGACAACCCTGCTTTTTTTGTACTGGTTTCACAGACATACACATATCATTGTATATATATTGTGTGTATATATATATTTATTTTTATATATATATATAAATATATATATACACACACACAGATACACATATATTATGTTTATAAATATGTATTTTATATAAATACTTATATAGATACACATATAATTGTAGATATGTTTATAAATGTGTTTTATATATATATACTTATATATTTATATAGATACACATATAATTGTATAGATTATATGTTTATAAATATGTATTATACATATATACTTATATATACACATGTAATTGCAAACAATTCGGTCAAAAGTAATAAGACACCGCTGTAGTTCAAAGTACAAGTTAAATTAAAATCTAAAAAAGTTATAAACCTTAACCTTTCCCTCAGTCAAACTGATTTAATGTGACTGTGAATAAATAATAATGATTGCTTGTTAAATCCTCGAAACCGAATTATAACTCATGTTTAATCGATACGAAGACATCGGAGCTAGCGGAGCCAGCGGATCATTTCAAAAAGTCCAGCCGAGATCAGGCTGCTCTCGGCGGGCAGCAGAGCGCTGACGGCCCGGTGCTGCGGGGCTCACGGTCCCGCGAGCAGGACCTCAAACCGTCGGCGTACCTTTTTAAGTAGGCCGATTATTGAGAAAGCGACCACAGATTTGATGCTTAAACAATTAACTTCTCGCCTGAAAACATCCTAAAATTAAATTTTGTGACTCAACAACGGTAGTATTCAGAGAATGTCAACTTTCAGTTATGAGTTTTCTCATCCGTCATTGTTCCGTTTGCTGGTTCGAAATGCATTCTGGGATATTGGCTCTCAAGTACGCTCAAGTCTGCTCTGATGCATCCCCGGTAAAATGGGCGGATCAAGTCACATCCGGGCATTTTCACTGTTCTTGGCGAGAAGCGGACTTTTGAATTGGAACAGTACTTGGGCCGCGACTGATGACGTTTCACGAGTCCACGAGAACACAAGTACAGAGAAGAACGCATATTGAGAAACGGCCAAGGAGACTGACAGACACACAACAGAAACAGACAGAACTACCCAGGAGGTCTGGGCATGACAAATAAAGCAATTTGAGACAAAGCAAATAAGAACAAATTATCATCATTGTAATAAAGCTGGTAATAAATATCCAGTGTATAAAAAATATTACTTACTGTGGTTGAGATGGCGACACTCCTCCTGTCCATCCTCCTGTCCAACATCCTTCACAAACCTCAACGGGACTTTCCTCTCACTCCGCGATTTTCGGGACATCTTTACCCAGAAAAACACTCGGAAAAAAAAAAGATGGCGAACTCCGACTAAAACGCGGCAAAAAAGACTCTAAACTTTCATAAACCAAACCATTACTATAATTTGCAACACTAAAATATTATTTACGAAAATAAAGTCAACTAAAACGCCACTAAAACACTGTTATATTATCTCAAGTTTTACTCTCTCTCGCTCTCCTGTTGTTGTATTGTTGTTGTCCTGCTGCTCTCGTGGTCTGCTCGCTTCCAGCCCTGCCCCTGCACCTGGTTTCAACATTACCGTAATGCACCGTATATACCTGGAAAGCCCAACGTCTTAGCGTCCGGAATCCGTTGGATTTACGTCGATTGCGCAAACCTTCGAAGAGTTACGGTAAAATCCGTTTTGAGATTCACTTTTCGCCGCCGGCGGCCGCATCCGTACTAAAAGGGTTAAGCTTGTGGTAACTCTTCCATCTCCATATGGCCACTCATTTTTTTATAATCATCTATTTATAATGGTGCTAACAGAGCTACCAACTCTCACGGTTTTGGCGTGAGACACACGCTTTTGCATGTTTTCACACGCACTCACGCCACACAACCAATTTCTCACGGCAAAAAAAAATTTGATTTTGGGCCGAGGCACGTTTGTTCCTTTTCTAACTCCCCGACGATAGATGGCGCTAAGGAGCGCATCTGTAAACCTATTCGCTGCATAGACATCCTATTTACCCCAAAGAGTCCCGAAGTTAGCAATAGAAGAAGATTTCAAACAGACACAACCGCGGGAGAAACACAGGAGGAGCAGAGACTAAGGCAGACCTGGGCATCTTACGGCCCGCGGCTCTCCCAGTCTGGCCCGCGTGAGGTCAATCAGAAATGAAAACTAAATGAATAAGGTGCATGCCATGAATGCAATACAAACGGCACTGCTTTTACTTTGAAGGCGATTTATTTATGTGTGCGCGCGCTTACGCAGCCTCACGACGGGCAGTGTTGCCGACTTGGAGACTGAAGTGAAAGCGTATTGTTCTGCAGTTTCTGTCCTCAGCGAGCAGCAGGTGCTGCCGCGAGACCCCCGCCTCCCAAGGAGCCTCGCGCTGCAGTCTCCTCCTCCAGATAGCAGAGCACTTTAAGTCAGGATCACTTCTGGATTTCTATTCTTCTCTCAAAGAGGAGAACTTTCCTCACATGAGGAGGCCTGCTCAGAATATGTTGTAATGGAAATAATTATATGTCTCGGGTGGAGAGTTCAAAGGTTTCAATCAAAATATGACAAACAGACAAACAGAGTTTCTCCGGTCAAAACAAAATGGCTCCGTTCGTTTATTCATGCTTGCGCAAGCAGAGAGAAATCTTAACAGCCACGAATCATTGATGTCTGTCAGGGTTATTCAACCACACTCATCAATTCGACAGTCAGTTATGTACTTTTCAAATGACCATCCTTTTAAAACCCATCCCATCTCTCATTGGTTCCCACTATGCCACATGTGATATACATTGAACTGTGTGTTCCACGTCACAATATACATTGAAGTTCTTCCACATCTCTTGTATTTTGACCTAATCCATATTATAGTTTCAACCAATCCACTGTCTCCACATATATCAGATCCTGCTTAGAAAGATGACGGTGTCCTTTCTTCAGCACATTCGTCAATCGATTCTGAGTGATATGTATCTTTGACCCTGGTAGTCAGCATCTTAGAGTTCCTATCAGCTGGTATGAAGTTGAGTACCATCAACTCCTATTGTATCAGTTTCTCCACGTCTTACTTGCAGTTACTCATTGTCTGAACATACACATTATTAAACTCATGTTCAATCAAGGAATGTATATTAAAATACAGCATATACATATTTTCCCATTACAATGTACAGATCAGATCCTCTCTCACTGATACCTGTCAGCTGTCCTTCACATCTCCACCTCATTCAACCAGACTTCATGCACTTGTTCAAGCCAACACAGACTGGACTTTTCTCCCTGAGCAAGAACAACTGAACTGGAAAACATCAAAAGCACTTATTGCTTTTGTTTAAAGTTAATAAATTGCTGGTCTTTAACATACATATTTAAGGTAAGGTTTAAAAAAAATCTTAAAAAATGAAATTACATTTTTTTACTTATTTTCATAGCCTTATTGTAACATGTATTCTTACCAGTAGCATCTCAAAACCATATAATTTACAGTTTTTTAATAAAGTAATAACATTCATATTGAGTTAATTGAATTAAGTTCAGACTATTGGTTCGGCCCTCCACAACGGTCCAAATTTCTCATGTGGCCCCTTGGGAAAATTAATTGCCCACCCCTGGAATAAGGTATGTTAATGACATGTGGCTCCCAAGCGCTCTTTGGTGACGTGGTTGATTATGTTACTGTCATCTGTCCATCATCGTATAAAGCCCGCTCTGACAATTTGATTGGTCTGAACAATTTTTGATTTTGGATAATTTCTCCCCAACGGAGCAGTGCCAGACCGAACTTCCAGATCTCAAATGTTGTGGGCGGGGCTAAGTTCCGCTGGTACCAGGCTACATCTTTAGCATACCACCCAAAAATCCACTAGAATGCATGAAATAACATCTATTTAAACCAAAATGTCCTGGGGTGGACCATCAGCTATGTCTTTGCTTCACAGAATGTAACCAATGTTGTTCATCTCCAGTAGGCCGCTCCTATCAACGACTTTGGGCCCCACAAACCACCAGAATGCAGGTTACAACATGGGTACAATGCCAAATTAATTCCAATTTCCTGATATTTGAGCCACCAACATGTGTGGCTGCGTGCATCACCCCCGACAAAATCTCACTCCAAGTTTTTTTTAAAAGTTGGCAGCTCTGTGCTAATGGTCCAGTCAATGATGGCAATCAATACGTTTGTGGTTACAAAACATTCAAAACATCAGCCTTGTCCTAATAAGAAATCCAAAGCAAACTCTTACAATTAACGATATGCATTCCTAATTTTCTCATTAAAGGTTGACCTTGACACGCAGTAGGGGGCGAGAGTGAGAGAATAGAAACGTTCCCTGTTGCTTCTCCTTTAGTCTGTGATGATGCAGCTTAATTAGGTTTTCGCCCCCTGACTGCATGATTGTACAAAGAAGACAACGTTGTTTAACTTTAATAGCACATTTTTAGAGGTCTACAAGTCAATAAAAAGAGCTTAGAATTGGAGCATTTCTTTAAACTCTGAAATCTCAACACTAAACATCCCACTGCTAATCAACCACCTCACCAACCTTTGACAATTGTGGAAAAAAATGATCTCAAAGAATTCTAATTTTCACAATCCTAGCTGTGTCTAAACAGAGAAAAGCCCAGAAGTGCTTCTTCCCCGGAGTGCTGGTGCTCGCAGGAGTAAATCCCTGCGGGGCTCTGAGTGGTTTGAGTAGTTGATTCAAAGCAGAGAAGAGAGACTTCCACATGAAAACGAAACTCCTGGCAACTAATCCCCCCATGGAAACACTTCTCCTGCTCGGCTCTAAGAAATCATACGCAGCGCATCCTCATACTGATGTAATTCAGGGTATAATTCAGTGTCAAGTGGGGGCACTTTAACCCCCATAGCAAGCCAAACAATCCCATACTTTTTGCACAGGGGCTCAGAGGGTGAACATTTCAAACTCACTATCTTTGATGGGCTGAATTCATACTGTTATCATCACTGAAAATGTAAATTTTCTAGCCTGTGTTAGCAGCTATGTGAGGCTAGACTTTGAGACGAATGTTAATCAAGGTGGATTTTAAGGAATCTTTTGAATATTAAAAAAGGCAGGGGCTTCTTTTATCTGGGACTTGTCTATTGGATCTGTAGAGTGCAACGTATTTTTGTTGGCCAAACATTTAAGTTAGCATCACACTGGTTATCTCGGAAAAAAAAAAAAACGCTGTGATTTTTCCCTTGGATTTGGGATTATTGCACAAAATAAACTCTGTGGCAAACATTTATGCTATTTAAACGTTTGGTCAGCAAGACGAACTTCACAAATGCCACAAAAAAGCACCACTTGCAGAAGTAATAAGCTAACGTTAGGAGCTCAAATGACATCACCTCACCAGCACTAAGTTAAAGGCGGACTAGTCGTCGTGATTATGTTTTGGAGTCTCATTTAGCCACTTGACAGCATCCGCCTTTTTAAGGACGTATAAAATCAAAATTAGTGACATTTTATATCGTAGAACAAAATGTTAAAATCTCTTAAGCTTTTGAAAACCACAGACCTTATTTCACGCATCGCACCAAAAACCCCATCAAGAAGGACCTTGATGGTGGTGCGATAGAGGATGATTCACCAAAGAGTTTCTGTACCAAGACAAGGATGGCAATCCATCCAAATTATGTTCAAACATTTTGCTTTATAAATCAAAAAATGAGAGTCAAGGGATCAACAAACTCTTTCAGATTCATCCTCTTGGTAACATGAATGTCTGTTGAAAACTTCTTGGACATCCATCCGACTTGATGAAATATATCAGTCTGGACCAAAGTCGACGCCGCCATCCCTTTAAGACGCTGCTGCCATGGCTACAAAGAAATAATTTAACTTCGATGTACCGATATATGTACTTTTAGTTGCGACCAGCAGTCTGAAGTTCACTTCTTGTTATTCAGTCAACTAATTAAATTAAATCAACTAACATGTATTTGGAATACAAAATAAAGATTTTATGCGATATTTATTATGTTGTCACTGGACACTTTTTCACATTGTCTAATTTTAGCCCAAAGTGTTTGTCCCTGTTTAAATGAAAGTTAATCAATATGGGCTTTTAAGTATCAACAACAGAGTTCAATGGTCCTTGAGTGGAGGAGCAGAAAGTGGTGTTAATATGCCACAATAAGACTCCAACAACCTACCAAAAGTTGAACATGTCAAAAACATGTTTGAGTAGTTTCACATCAAAGTGCATCCGTTTCCTCATCCTCTGTACGCCGACTTTCGGTTTAACAGCCACTTGGCTTTTCTGAGAGTTCTGATAAATTAGGTTGAGCACTCAAGTCCAGTGGAAAGTGTCTAGTTACGCAATGTGTTCTGTGGCAAATTGTGTTTATCATTAGGGACAGTACTTGTAGAGACACACACACACATGCAGCTGTTCTGAATTAGAGACTAGTTGCTTTCACCAACTAAAATTAATAAGATTAGAATTCATGCTGAAGCTAACTGAATGTAAATGAATGGTCCATTTAAAAAGATGGGCTGTATTATGACTATTACCTTGGATGATTTGAAAATGTTGTTGACAGCTAAAGTGAAATTGATTGAGTTAGAGGCAGAAACAAGCTGACAGGGGAGAAATTCATTTAAAAGAAAAATCTATACAACCGTGCCGTATTGAAAATAACTTCAATGCTGGATGATTAAGTCAACGTTTTTTTAAATAGTCATGCAAACATGATTTGGTCTTCTTAAGGATGGACTTGCGAAGTGTCCATCCACAATCCCAAACACCACACCCATGCTTCCTGAATTAACTCCATACATGGCACACAACTATCTTTGTTGGCAACATGCTTGGGAGTAATGGAATACATGGAACGACATTACGTAATAAGGACACTAAATTAAATAAACACACACACACACATATGAAAAAGCTGTCATCATCCACACGACGCGACATCTTATAGGAATACACTTACAGACAAGACATTAGGCCACACCTACACTAATCAGGCGACCATTTACAGGAATACTACATCCAGATGTTACATACAGTATTTTGTGGATCAACTTGGGGGGAAATTGGAGGAAAATCTGTACAGGGAGTGGTCTTTCTTTTTAAATGTAGGTTTACTTGGTTAGGTTCAGGCAACATAACTACTTTGTTCGGTGTGACGACCCTCCCACTCAACAGTTGGGTCCCCAGCCTAAAATTGTTGAAAATTGAAGTGTGGCCTCCCTTTTTGTTGCCAGCCGTGAGCCAGGCGGTAACAAATGGGGGCTTGTCCAGGATCTTAAAGGTAATTTTGTTAAAGGGAGTTTTCCGCACAGATCTTTTTTGTTACAGTGGGTTTCTGTCCTGCTGTAGTGGTACAGGCTGGTGAGTCATTTGGAACCCTTTTCCTGATAGGCATAAGCAATGAGGGGCACCCGCTGTCTCTCATTGACCCTTTATTTTGTTTGTTTGTTATTTTTGTGCAGTACGTGGTTAGAGCAGTTGCTCGGGGGCACTTCCATGACTGTCTAGGTGATTTTCAGCTTGCTGAAGGTTAACCGGGTTACTGGGTTTTGTGCTTAATTTATCCTGCCACTAACCTGCATGAAGACTAGGGATGAGTTACTCAGCTAGACCTGGTTAGGCAGATAGTCAGAGGAGTTGGGTTCCTTATTTAAAGCAGCCTGTCGGCCATTTTGTTTTGAGAAATCCTGGTATTAGTTGGTTGGTTGGAAAGTTTGCAAGTGGAGTGGTTAAAAAATGGCTTCCGTTGAAGACTTTGTTCTAGGTCCAGATGAGGATTTGCTTGGTTCCTACAAAAAGGACCAGCTCTTGAAGATAGCAGACCACTATGGTATTGAGCTTTCAAAAAAGTTGAATAAAGATGAACTGTTGGCCAGCTTGAAGGTTCACTTGTTGGAGAAAAGAATGTTCTTCTTCGGGAGGCTGAATTAGCACATGTGCAGGCTAAACGACAGATGGAGTTGGAGCGATATAGACTGGAGCTTATAAGTGAAGGGAAACTTAACGCCAATCCACCTGGGGGAGAGCCGGTATCTTTTGATGTTTCTGTTAACTTAACGTTAATTCCAAGGTTTAATGAAGGGGACCCTGACGTCTTCTTTATTTTGTTTGAACGCTTAGCCGATGCTCGAAAGTGGTCAGATGATGAGCGTACTCTCTTGTTCTTGTTGCTCACTGGCAAGGCCCAGGAGGTTTTTTCAGCCTTGAGTGTTGAGGATAGTGGTAGCTACCAGTTGGTTAAAGCGGCTGTACTTAGGACATATGAGTTGGTACCAGAAGCTTATCGCCAGCGGTTCAGGTCACTCAAAAAAGAGAAGTTTTCTCACATAAAGTTTGCTCATGATTTAACAACTCATTTTAATCGCTGGTGTGCTGCTTCAAAGGTGGATACAAAGGAGGACCTAGAGGAAATGATCTTGCTTGAGCAGTTCAAAAATGCTCTGCCTGACCGTGTGGTTACCTACCTTCAGGAAAAGGAAGTAAGCAAGGTTACAGATGCGGCTAGGTTGGCAGATGAGTTTGTCTTAACTCATAAAGATTTTTTTGGTGGGAGCCGTGGTTGTGGAGAGCTTGGTTTCCGAGACAGCATGGGGGGAGTTAACACCAGTAAGTTGTGGTCGGAAGGGGCACATACGTTGTCAGTTAAAGCAGACCGGGGTAGAATGGACCCCAATCGTGTCTGTAATTACTGTTTTGGCAAGGGTCACTGGCGAAATGAGTGTCCGGTGTTAAAAAAAAGGTTAGAGTCTGGGTTTTTACCAGCAAAACCATGTGGGGCTGTTGTGTCCTTGCGTGGGGAAGAAAGATCGTGCCATTGCTGCCGTGCGGGCACACACAAGGCCGTCTTTGGAACAGTCAGTGATTGAAGATCCAGGTTTGGATCAAGAGCTGACGGGTTCCTCAACTCAACAGGAGATTGACCCTGGTTATGCTGCGTTTGTATCCGACGGTTATGTTTCACTGGTCGGACATGAGACAAAAGTACCAGTTAAGATTTTAAGAGATTCAGGGGCTCTGGAATCATTTATTTTGGAGTCGGTGTTGGATTTCTCTGCTGAAACAGACACTGGTTCCAGTGCTGCGGCCCGAGGCATGGGCTTAACAGTCTTTTCTGCCCCAAAGCATCATTTGACATTGTTCTCAAGTCTGGTGGAGGGCGATGTGGTCATGGGTGTGCGCCCTTCGCTGCCTATGAAGGGGGTGCATGTCATCTTGGGAAATGACCTGGCGGGCAGCCAGGTATGGCCTGATGTGTCGCTGGATACTCTACCCTCCCAGGTAGAGGAGGTAGAGTACTTCATGACGCCTGCGGCGGTACTTCCTTCCTGTGCTGTGACTCGTGCTATGAGTCGGTCCAAGGGTGAGTCCAGTTCCGAACATTGAAATAAAAAGAAGTCTGCGTTTCCGGTGCCTGTTTTCCCCTTGCCTGTCTCTCACAGGGAGCTTCTGGAAGAGCAAAAACAGGATCCCACACTGTAGGCCCTGTACAGGCAGGTTCTGCAGGAGGAGGACGTGGACAGTGCAACTCAGGCCTATTTTCTCCAGGATGGGCTGTTGGTGAGGAAATGGGTTCCCCAGGGAGACTGTTTTATGGGGGACGAAACCTTGCAAATTGTTCTGCCCTCTAGTGCAAGGCTGGCTGTACTGCAGACGGCTCATGATGGAGTTGCAGGTCATTTAGGAGTAAGAAAAACCTATGACCGGGTGAAGCGACACTTTTACTGGCCTCTTATGAAAAGAGACATTTCAGCTTTCATTAAGACTTTCCACGTATGTCAGCTGACTGGAAAACCAAGTAAGACCTTTGGTGGTATATACTGATCACAACCCCCTAACCTTTCTCCACTCACTCCAGAACCCAAACCAGAGGCTGATGCGCTAGTGTCTTTTCCTTCAGCCATATCATTTAGATATACGTCATGTAAAAGGCACGGAAAATACAATGGCTGATGCCATGTCCCGGGCTGTAAGTGTTTAAGTTAACTTATGTTCTTCTATTCCCTGCAGTGTCTCTTCCAGTCTGCTCTGTTTTCTATTCTCTTAAAACGCTTAGGTACCAACGTGGCAGAGGGGAGTTTTCCGAGTTGCTGCGTTGAGATCGTCCGCAGGGAGGATCCCAATCTTAAGGGTGGGGGTGTGACGACCCTCCCACTCAACAGTTGGGTCCCCAGCCTAAAATGGCTGCCTGGTGGGAGTCGGCCTCCAAGAGGGAATAAAAGGCGGCCCAAGTGGGAGGTTCTCTCTCTCAATCAGCAGGACCTGCTGCACCAGCCTTGGTTTTGATGGCATGATTTGTTTGGGCCTGACAAACAGGTTTTGAGTTGAAGATTGAAGTGTGTCCCTTTTTGTTTGGGTTAAAATAAGTAGTGTTTGCTACGTAACTTATGTACATGGCGTTAGTGTAGTAGATAAGTTACGTGACAAAACTACAGTAAAATAAGTCAACGTGGACTTTGGTTCACACAGGACACCAAAAGCGGCTTCCTGGGTCCAAGACCTGTGGGCCACCAACCATGTGTCTCTATTTGTTGAGGTACAGAATTAGAACGTTTGTTGCTGATGGTGCACCACGCAACAAGTAGAGCAGCAGAATGAAAATACAGATGAACAGTAAAAGAACAAGTATGAAGCTGCAATGTTGTTTCCAGGGAGCAATTACACATTCATCCCACTATTGACTAACAGTAGAGGATTCATAAGCATCCAATAATGTCACATTAAAGCCCACTGATCAATTCTGGTTTATAATAGAGGCCCTAAAAAATATGTTATCTGAGAAAAAGGGTCCTGTCTCACTCATTTTATTTCTTATAAACCTTTGTTACAAAGCATAAGTATTATCTGAGAAGATGGCAAACAACCTCAGCTCACAAAATCAAGTTTGAACTAATTCCCCAAAACACATTAATTTAAAACAATTTGACCCCTACAATACTATCAATAAAAAGTGTGATATAATTTCTGGGTTTGTAGTAGATGTGGAGTGATGTATATTATCTGTACAGATATGTGTGGGACTGAATTACTTAGGGAGAGTTAGAAATAGACTAAAATAAAAATACACTTGTCCTTCCGATGCGTGGTGCTGAGAAGTGACTGAAATAGGGACAAAGGCCTTTTCCATTTTTTTCTTTCCACAAAGCAGCTTTGCTCACAGCATACATCAGCATTAGGTGTGTACGGAAACGGTTCCGCTGGCTACAAATGGTAGTCTTTAAAAGCTGGAGTCCCTGGAGTTTAATGAATTAAACTAAGCGTACTGATTAGAAATGCATCAAATGGTGATCATATCATATCATATGACCAATGCTGATCAATCAAATGAGGCCCTGATTGGCCCTCGTAATGATCTTGTGGATTGGCCCAGGACGCTCAATATCCTTTAGGCTTCCTGTCATAAAAGCTGTAATCAGTCATCAGGATATAAATATGTCTACATTACTGGACCTCAATATTTCACTCGTATCCGTCCTCCTACCATATTGTCTACCTTTTTGTATCATTTAATAAATGAAATCCACAGTTGTGTGCTTTCAACAATCTCACTCGCCCACACTCCATCTCTGCCAGTTCTCTACCTACAAAACAAGCCTGACAAAGGTAGGAAGGTTAAGAAGTGTTGATCAATGCACAGTGAAGAGACCGGCTCAAAACAATTGATTTACCAGCAATTTTAGAAGCAATTAAAAAATATCTTTTTGCTGTGTTTGTTAACACCGAGCTACCAAACATAGGAAGAAATGTTAATATTTATATTGGCTCGGCAATACCGTTTTAATCTAAATTTAGTGCAGACTCAAGAAAATCGGCTATTGAATGTGCATTTCCTTCCAGTGTGCTGAAAATCAGCATCCAGATGCATCAAGATTAACTAGCGTTGTCAACGTTGGGACAGAATTTTGTGTGTTATCCATGTTTTTTGGTGTCATTTCCCGTCGCAACAATACTAGACGCTCGGACTGGGACTTTCAACCACGAGACCAGTATTTGATTCCAGTGTGATAATACACTTAGCAAATGTATATATATATAAAATATATAGGCACGCAATGATAAGCATGTATCTAGATAATTATTCAAAGTTTCTCAGAGTGAGAGATACCCACCCCTAATATATATGTATGCAGTTTATAGTATATTCATTTCATCACTGCAACAACACAAATGCAACATTCTTCTGCTGTAACAGATGGCGTGCAGTACAGGGACTGCGTGTGTGTGTGTTCTAAGTTAGGCTACCTGTGGGGGACGTATTTCAAGCTAAAGACCAGGTAAATATGCACGCCGATTGGGGTCAGGAGGGGGAAAAGCTGATTTTTGGGTCATTAGTTAGGATAAGTCTCCATCAATTTAATTCAAGTCAATGTAATGTCCCCATAAGTGACCTAAGTAAATGCAAAAATAAAATAAGAAGACACGCAGTGCAAAGACCAAAACATGTAGTGTTCTCCCCAATGCAGAATCAAGCTCTGCAGATATTTACCCAGCCAGCATGATTATTGACCTTGCTGGTTCTTTACATCAGGTTAAGACATCACGGGCAGGGAATGAGTTTTCCAGAGATGGAATGCTTGCTGTCCGCTGTAAAGGTGAGGGTGCATGTTTTGCTTTTATGCTTTGAGTCTTGATATCGCGTGTGTGGAGAAGGCTTCAACAGTCCACACATAAAACCAGACGAACGTGTGTAAACTTCAGTCAATGAATACAAAAAATAATAAAAAAAGCTTTTATTTTGAATACAGATTTTTTTTTTTAAACAAATCCTTACTCTGGGTGAAACCATCCAATCTTGTTCAGTTTTTACCAAACCAGACCAAAGTTTGGTACAAAGTTCTACACTTAAGCTACTAGGTAGCAGGGAGCAAGGCACCTATTTCATCACAGGTATGTGTGAGAAAAAAAGCAAAAGTAATAAACTGCTTCACCTGTGGACCAGCTGCTCTAAAATGCATGTACATTATTGACTCGGTAGGGGTTCTGTGTGTTTGGCAGGGTGTAACAGCACAGGGTTCTGGTGGATGCAACCGATCTAATCCATCTGGTAATGATCAATCATTCTAATTCACTTCTTACCTGGCTCCACTGCCTCCTTGAGCTAAAAATAGACGTGAATTTCAAAGAAACTCCTTAGCTGAGTGCGTTATCCCCACCATGTTCCCCTTAATTCCCTGCCTACTCCAAGAATTATTGGGTTGGCAGGTACGCGGCGGTGAGCCAGCTACCCCCTAGCGGTTTTCTCGAAAGACACTTCTTAGCTTGCCTCATTAAGCTGTGTGTTTGTGCGCACCGGCTTATCGATCTTTCCCAGGCTTTGAGGAAGAAAGGGAAAAAGAAGAGGAAGCGGAAGATTCCAGCTGTGCTGCCTTGGCGGAAGGACAGGCAGCTACAAAGAAGAAGAGGAAGTCCAAAAGGAAACAAAAGATTAAAAAATAGAAAGATAAACAGACGCATGCGCTCACACAAACACATACCTTGTCTTTTCATCCCTCTCTTTTGTGTTGTGCCCTCTGGCTAGCTAAAGTTGGATGGTTCAGTAATACCTTGGCTCGGCCAAGAACAACTCAAAAGTCAACAGACTTTACTTGTTTGAATTACTCTGAAAGAGCTAATATCCGGGCGAACAAGCTAAATCGTTGATTATGCTCACAGCGGCGTACAGCATTATAAAAGCTACTTCCACTCGTAAACACCCAGTGGTTTAAAAACCCTGGCAAAAAAAATGGACGACCTTTCGTGATTTACCAGGATGTTGTAAGTGAACCCAATGCATTGACTCCACTTGGGAAATGATGAATTGAGAGTCTAGCTGAAGCAGAACAGGCAAGTACCCCGCCAAAAAAAGAAAACCCCAAAGAACCTACTCAATACATAGGGGTGACTCTGGTCAGTTCCCAGAGGTAGATCCCAGTGGAGCTACGTTTGATAGGAGCTGGAACTCGGATCTTCAAAGTGTATATTTCACAGAAAAAAAGTCTGCAAAAGTCAGCATGTTCCGAGGCCTTTTGATTCCAACCTCCTGCTGAATTTGAGAAATTCCTCATCAAAAAGGAAGCTCACAGTGCAGTTGGACAGCAAATGTTCCACCCGAGTGATGTTGATAAAACTTGTCTCTCAGGAAAAATAAATAGGAAAGTTTACCTTTTTTATATATTCCTGCAATTTTTTTGTAGGATTGTATTAGTTTGTCTAATTTAGACTTGCACATGTATAATAAAGACATGTTTAATGTGTACATTACAATGCATAAGAGGGATATGATAATTAATAAGGGATATTATGAAGAATATTATGAAGGATGTGTAATTGTATGAATAAAGGTCACTGTTTTTTTTATTACTGAATGAATGAATAAATACTTTATTAATCCCCAAGGGGAAATTTGGTGTTGTGTAGCAGCAATTTACAGACACAAAAAGATATAAAAACAGCAGGGATGAAATATATATATATATATATATATATATATATATAATAATAATTAAGGCTGCTCGCAGCTGTGACTGGGCCCTCGCTTCAAGCACGTCGGGGACGCCGGCAGGTCGCCGGCTCTCCCGGCCTCGAACATCCGCCTGGCAGGCGAACGTTCTCGGACGGACGAGCCGGCGACCCTTCGGCTTACCCCGACGTGCTTGAAGCGAGGGCCCAGTCACAACTGCTTTAATTTTAATTTAGAGGAAGATTTTATATATATGTATATATATATGTATGTATGTATGTATGTATGTATGTATATATATATATATATATATATATATATATATATATATATATATATCTATATAGAAGTGGTGTGGTGACTATTTCATATGGTTCTTGATCATACAATTAAATTAAAGTCAGTTCATTTAATATAGCCCAACATCACAAATACAAATTTGCCTCGAAGGGCTTTACAATCTGTACACATAACATCCCTGTCCAGGGACCTCATCACATCGGATCAGGAAAAACTCCCCTAAATAAAGATAGTAAAAACCCTTTCAAAGGGAAGAAACCTGAGGGAGAGCAACAGAGGAGGATCCCTCTTCCCAGATGGACAGAAGCAATAGATGTCATGTGACCAGAATGAATAACTTAACGGAGTTCCAGCACGTTACATGAATATGACAGAAAGTATTAATATCATGAGTAGCAGGCATGGTCCACGATCCATGAAGCAGAAAGAGGTAGAGAGGACGGGCATCAGCAGGGCCGCCATTGCAGGAGGCAGGACTGGCTCTAGGCACAGCCACAATCCATGGAAACTTGAGGCGGGGAAGCACAGAGGCTCCCGAAGAAGAAGAAAAAAGAAAAAAAAAAGCAAGCTGTTGTAACTCAACTGTACTTTGTCAAAACTGTTCCAAAGTTAACATGCTTTATGAGATGCATGGCTTGAAGACTTCTGCATGCCAATATTAACTCATAGTTAGAGCACCACCTACTGGGAAACTATGGCAATTTGAACTAGAAATGAAGGACGAAAACGAAATTGGCCAACTTCTGGTACGGTTTAGAGCATGGTCCCAAGAGAGTTATTTTTAAGTGTATATGTGGTACATACGCCTATCAAATATTGTATATCTATGTTGAACGTACTGCGAGGGCTGCTTTGTTGAATTTAGTTGAATTTACCCATAAAAAGTTAATGGGTCCTTTTCTTTTGAACACAATGAGATACAAACAAGCTTTTGACATATTTTTATGAAATTGAACCTTTAATGATCTACAGAGAATTTTGTAAAAATCGAAGCCAGCGTTTAGGAAGATTTGAGGAAAAAATTGTTTTTATCAAAATTCAAAATGGTGGAAATTCTAAGTAGGCGGACTTTAGTACGACCACGTACTTTTTTGTTCTGGATGGACAAAAAATGGATGGACTGACTCGGTACATCCAGTTATGTTTATATAATGTCTACCTACTCAGCCTGGTCTGATTCCCACGGCGTCAAATACCAACGTTTTGTCATAGCCCTCAGCATCTGTATGAGACGCACCAAGTTTTCAAGTGACATCATTTTAAACCCAGTACGAGAAGCTCAGAGCAACTGTTGCGAAAGTCAGGTGATGTAGTATTTAGAGCAACAGTGTATTTGTAGCAGTGGCGGGCCGTGCATTTTGGACCTGGGCCGTCAGTGCCGTCTGATATTGTTTACATAAATACGCGCATGACGGGATGCTGCGTCATTTACGGACAATGTACTTCACTTTATTAATAAAACAACAACACGATGCAGCGTAGTTGGTACAAGACGGAAACCACTTTTATTCTCGTTCCACACTTCACTAGAACGTTTTCTCTCCCTCCGTTTTTCCCTTCACAATAAAAGCCCCAGAAACGTACATCCGAACACTGCTCCCTATAAAGTCTATAAAGCTGTTCAAATACATCCGAACACTGCTTCCTATAAAGTCTATAAAGCTGTTCAAACACGCAATATAATAGCTTACAGTTATAACAAAACATGTCAAAACAATCCAACAAAACTGCGGCACTCAAACACTGCGCGAGCGAGCCTAGCCTAGCTGCGCCGTGGCGGCAGTGGCATCAACGGTGGGTGCAGGCGGAGAGCTAAGCAGGGTAGAAAACAACAACACAAAAAACTGTTGACTCACCCGATGCTGTTCACTTAATAAAGACAAAGTCCATCCTTCTCTTTGTTAACAGTTAAGAAGTGCGCTTCATGGACAGTAAGGATGCCCTCCATAAGAAAAGGCATAAAGTAAATCCGCCACACAGCTTTCTGTTGTGTTGACAGAAGTCATCCTGGCACATTGACCAATCAAAGCGCATGTTAATGGTCACGCGGGCCCTGTGACCAATCACACGTTCAGACACTCTAGAAGGCCGTTCCATGTATTTTAACCAGGCTACTCTACCACAGAGAAAGAGAGGTGACATGTGATTGGATAAGATGCTGTTAACCAGCTCCCAAGTAAGCTGTACCGGAGGCCTGAAGCAGAGGACGAGATGAAGACAGGACCTGTGCAATGAGAAAATAAGCTTCGGCTTAGAAGGCAGGGAGAGTGTGTCACATGTGAAACCCAAAGTCAACATAGGCCTCTTTTAAGTTACGCAAGTATGTTAAGTGGCAATTTGGAGTTAAGAGGACACATCGACAAGGATTAGCCGGAGATCGAGCCGCCGATCCTTTGATAAAAGGACGACCTGCTCTACTACCACTGACCAGTCACGGCCAATGTATGACTCTTACGTAAGTCCCGGTTTTCCCCCGGTGCCCGAGTCTGGTGTCGAGGCGGGGCTGGTTGTTGGGGAGCTAACAGGGAGCTAGCGCGAGCTAACGGGGAGATGGCTTGCTACAGTGGGGACACCCACTGAAGTGTAGTTGCAGCTTATAGCCCGACTGCATTGTTACTACACTTATTAGTGCTGATCTTCGTTACGTGTTTGTAAGACGTAGCACTAATTATCGGTATGTTTGTTTATGTTAGCAACGTGCTAACCATAGCCATCCCCACCAGGCCGGGTCTGTTTTCTATTTTCTGAACATGTATATTGTGTAATTTTTTTTTTTTTATGATGGGCTTTTTATAATGGGCTACAAACTAAAAAATAATATAAAACCTATTCAAGGCAGAGACAGCCCATTATCTTTGTCGCAATCAATCAGACACACTAGCCACGTTCTGTTTTAGCGATACTACCTGTTGGAAACAGCCAATGGAAGGCAAACAGTATTAACTTGTGCAATTAAAAGGCCCAGCCAAAGTTACTTTGGCAAATCCAAAATGTAAATCCTGGCGCTGTGCCTGGTCATGTCCCAGCCATTTGCACTTATGCTGGAGCCAGTTAGCAAGATCCTGGGAGTCTCGGAAACTGTAGCATCAGTAGTTGGTTGCTGTTTACATCGGTGTGGCCTATCATCACTTGTCTTGCCTTGCATTGTCGACGAATGCAAGTGATCCTAAGATCTACAAGAAAAACTGAAAAGTAATATCGTGGCATTACTGAAGTTCTTTTCTCTCAAGTGTCAGAACAGACGTGTTGGAAGCGTAGCTGGAAACCCTTAAGATTGCCTTGGCCCGATTCCTAAACTCAACAGAAACAAAAGCTTCCTCTTGTCAGCCAATATACAGCTATGACAGAATGCTGTCTCTACTACTCCTGGTCCCATTCAATCCACAAATAGTCGGAGGTCGGTGACATCTTTACAGAGACTCCGGTGGGACGAGAGGAGGTGGACTCTTTGTTTACATCAATGATGCTTGGTGCTTAATTAAACATCAGTCAAAGATGATGAACAAAGTTTGTTCATACATGGGTCATATTATCTGGCCATCATGCATCATGACAATAAATTATCCTTGCATTATCCTTGAATTCTTTGATACGCTGTATGCGCCAAATGCAAGCACCCGTTGGAACAAGCGGAAAAATTATCAGAGCAGTCGGCCTAACCCACAGCATCAACATGTGTGGATGTGTGGATGTGTTTTTGTTTTTTTCTCTTTCATTATCAGGAAATGTATAGTGTAAATGTTTTTTAGACACCATAACAACAAGTCAAATTTCTTGTAAATAAACATAATTGGTAATAAACCTGATTCTGATAAGTCAAGTAGGAAACGGTATCCCTTGCCGATGCCAGGTTTAAACTCTTAAAAACACCTTCAGTAGTGAAAAGTAGAGGGAAAAGCTCTCCATCAGGTGAGAGAGAGAGAGCGAGTTCACGGTGAACATTTGTTTATTTAAAGTGAATCTACATCCCTGAATTAATGTTTTCAAAAGACGACGGCAAAGGTTGTTCAGAAGACGTTCGTGGCGGCGAACAATATATGTGAAGCCCAAATTTATGTCCGCAAACACTCATTACAAGTAACCGACAGGTTGTGCGTCTGTGTCCAATTTATGTCTTTGCCAGACGCCTGGACGTTCTCAACCGTTCAGTAAACCGCCGGCCATGAATGTGAACTATGCAGGTGTTTATGATGCCAGTGAGTCAAAGCTATCAGCACTTGAACATAAAATCTCACAGTCTCTGTCTGGTGGTGCAGAGTTTTGTTTTGTCACAGGTATGTGACATCTGCCCACTGGTCTCTCCCTCCTCACGTCTTGTCTCTTCCCCGCTTGGACTTTGCATTCTTGCAAAAAGATCAATACAAGATTACATTTTCACTTGTATGCCATAACAATCCAACTGTCATTTGCTTGGGCTAATAATTCATTTTCACAACACACATTGCTCCATTGAGTTTTTGCTTTCTGTTTTGGTTCCCATGTAATCTGAAGTAGGATAATGACAAGTTGTTCCCCACTCCGTTAAGCCTTAAAACAAGGAACCTCTTTAAATCAGTTAAATAGATCAGGGGTATTTAATGTTAAACAAGGTCCAGTTTGAGAAAATGTCCTCATGCAAAGGTCCGGAACATCACAGTAATGTCCAACTTGCGCTATGATTTAGTCCCATATGTATTGAAGTATCTGCCTGCTGCTATAATACAGACTGATAGTTTTTTTAATATGTTGTCTAAATCAAGGGCGTAGGTTTGGTCTCAGCATTGTTAGGGACCGACCCCCCCCCCCCGGCATATAAAAAAAACTTAGTTGATATTATGTTGAACAGGCAAACTTTAACATTTGTGTAACTTAGAACTGATTTAAACATAATAACAGTATAACACATACATCTATTCTGCAGCACTTAATAGGCTATAAATAAAGTGCTTTCCTCCTTTATGCAATTATTAGCTACTTGTATTTTCTTTTCTTTTGATGGACAGGCAAAACTTTAACATTTGTGTAACTTGGAACTAATTTAAACATAATAACAGTATAACACATACATCTATTCTGCAGCACTTAATAGGCTATAAATAAAGTGCTTTCCTCCTTATGCAATTATTAGCTACTTGTATTTTCTTTTCTTTTGATGTCTTATTTAAATACACCAAAAAGATACCTCCGTTGATCATTCACAGAGATGAACTGTTGGCCTACATCTATAAGATAAATCTTGTCCAGAGCAACCGTAACTTCTTGTGCTGTACTTGGATGAGTTTGTCATCAGGTTGGTATGGTTCACTCCCCATGTCCAGGACACTGCTACACTGACTTACTTGGGTCACTGTGGCTCAATTTGACTGTTTCCTAAAAGCAAATAAAATGTAGCCTAGTCTGCACATGCATGTTTTAACATAATAATAATAATAATAATAATAATAATAATAATAATAATAATTCTCTTAAAACAGGTAGACAATGTTTACACTGTCAGCCATGATAATACACCTCAACACAGAATCAATCACCTGAAGCCCTGATGGTCCCCAAAATTTGTCTGGAGCCGCAAAAGCTATTTGATAGAACAGCTTATAAAGTTCTATAGTCATATTATATATACAAAAACTATAGTTTGTTGTATTTATGAAATCATAGAACAAGAATAAAGACAATTGACATTGGATTGCTATTTTTCCATTACGTCGCTGTCAAGCACCTTTCCCTGCAGCTGGCTACTCGTGATTCACAAAGCTCCAGCCTCAAACTATCAATGGATAAATAAATAAAAAAGAAAAGTCACGGAGAAAAGTTTAATTCTGCGTGGACGTATTCATTTGCTTTCACTGCCAACGATGCTGGCTGACCTGTCTGCTTGAACAACAAAACATGTAATCTTGAAAGACTCTTCCAGAACAAGCACACAGCATCTGCTGAAAAGTATCAAGCTGCAGATCAGCGAAGAAGAGCGATTCCTCAACTGCTGCAGCAAACTGAGTAAAGTAGATATACTTTCAGGAAGTGGATCACGTCTCCAAACTCCACTACTGCTGCTGGTTCTGTGTCAGCTTATGAGATAGTGAGGCATCCGTTAGTAAAAACGGATCCGTCCTCCGTTTGCGGTGCTCTAGTGAGGAGGACGCTCAGTGTAAACGTAGCAAAAGATATGCGTTTAAAATGTAAAACTGAAAAGTTGATTCGTGCTGTGTACGTAATATATACATGCATATTAAACTGCCTGTAGTCACTACTGTTGCTAACATATCCAGGTTTATTTATTTATATTGATGAATTAATGTTCTTCTAACATTAATGTTCTTTTAACATTACCCTTCTATGTGTTTGCATCATAGAAGACAGTAAATAAGAATATTTTATACAGGCTTTTATTTTGACATGAAAAGAATCGGCTCGTATTCCGAGTTTGGTTTTCTCGTTTTTGGATTCAGACGCCAGAAACGAAAAACGGAAGTGGTTTTCCGTTTGCCCGTTTTTGGTTTGAAACAGAAAACGAAGAAACCATTTCCGTAATTCCGTATATTCGAATGAACGAAAAAACAAACGAACAAAACGTACACGGACCCACTTGGTCTTTCTCAATGTAAATCTTCAATGAAGGACAAAACTCTGGATGCTGATTTTTTTTCTTTTTGTTTTACACATTTTAATTTATATTTTGTTGTTTGATTCTGTAAGCTTCTGTATGTTGTTTCAATTTAAATGTGTTAAGTATTAAAAAGCTTAAAGTTTAAAATAGTTCAAAGTTAGTTAAATTCATTTGTAAATAGTTAAACGTTTGTTTTTGCACTTTCTAATTTTTTTGTATCACTGTAGAGGGTATAAATATTAGTGTATTTATATAATGAACATTTTATATAGTGCATCTTTTTTTTACATTAGTAATTCATATTGCGCATAATTTTACATTATTGTTGGTAATAAATTAATTTAAGCACCAAAAAATCTGAAGAGCCATTTGGGAGCCGAAAGAGCCGGCTCTTTTTAGTGAGCTGAGCCAAAAGAGCCGGTTCTCTAAAAAGAGCCGGAATTCCCATCACTACCACCTAGCACATACTCCTGGTCTGAAGAGGTAATGTTATTTTTACACCTTGAAAAAGTCAAACACACTGTCAGAGGATCTCTGAAGAAATTTCATAAAACCTGGGACCCTTTCCTTTCTTATGGAAATAGCCAGCTATGGTACTGAAAGAATATAAGTGCAAGATCCTGGGAGGTGGTGTGGGGAATAAGGTCCGGAGTCCAAAAAGAGTTATACGAATAATTATTTAACAAAAGAATGATGACAGAACAACTTATGCAAACCCGATCGGGGCCCCTCCTTCCTCAACGAACTTCAGACCGCAGGTCCTGTCCAGTCACGTGGGGATTTAAAAGGGCCGCTCTTCTTGCTCACATGTTAGTTATAGGTCTCATTCACAGAGCTTAAGGCCACTCATTGGTTGGTTCTACGGCATGCGATTGGCTAAAAGTCCCACAGGGGCGGAGTCTCTCTTTGGCACAGGTTTTGAAGATGGCTCCATAACATTCATGTTTTTCGGTACCTGAAGTCCTCACTCCGCCCTCCTGTGTTTGCTAATGCAATATTTGACCTTGAAGGAATTGTTATTCAGTTCTATATGTTACAACTGATGAGACTACAGTTTACAATCCCACAGAAACCTTTAATCTCAGCTGGCTGAAATGCAACTCGAATCCCCCACCAGTTCCTTATCTCGTGTCATAAACCACAGGACGAACCACAGGTGGTCCATTCTCTTTGTTCCTGAAGACCAAATGCTCCTTTGTAAAAACCCCAACCACGTTCGATGTGTAAACGACCTCTGCACTCTCCAGTAGAGAGTTCATGTGACCCTGAGCAATACCATAGTATCTCATTCATTTTGTTTCATTCAATCTATTTTTAAATCCTTTCACATCTGACTCAATATACAGTAATAAAAATGACCTTAATATGCATACAATTACAAATCCTTCATAATAATATCCCTTATTAGTGCCCGAGCACTGACATAGTCATAGTCGAGGACCTATTGAAATGCAAATGTTTATTATTAGGGCCCGAGCACTGACGTAGTCAGGTCGAGGACCCTATTGTATTTCGAATGTTTCTTATTATTAGGGCCCAAACACTGACGTAGTCAGAGTCGAGGACCTATTGTTATTCGAATGTTTGTTTATTATTGTCGACCTATGCGCAGGGAAAAGAGGTGCTTGGGATAAACCTACATTCTTCAAAATTGGCACACCCATCAGACTCGGCGAAAATTTTAATATAATTTGGGTGTCGACCAAAAGTCTGAAAAAATGTCTCTATAGCGCCCCCTTTAGGCTGCAAGCCCACCGTTTTTGCCAACTTTGACCGATTGACTTGAAATTTTACACACATGTCCGGGTGGGACTGCTCTACAAAAAACTCATCTGTGAAATTAAAATGCGCTTAATTCGATTTTCCGCCATTTTGAATTTTGTAAAAAACACATTTTTGCCCATTCCTCCTAAACGCTGGGTCAGTTTCTTACGAAATTTTCTGTGGATAATCATTGGCTCAATATGATCAAAGAATCATCTCCCACTTTGTTGATATCTCATTGCGTTCAGAAGTTATTCACCAATTAACATCTTAGGGGCGTGACTCAATATGTCAAAACACATAACTTCTAAATGACTTGGCCTATCTTCACAAACTTTGTAGCATATGTCAACATCGTGTCCCTTAACGTACCCAAATTGTTTCATAATATTCAAACACTAGAGGGCGCTGCAGTGAACCGCTCAATTTTGGCATTTTCCTTGTTTTCAGGCGTTGTATTCTGACGAACTCCTCCTAGAGATTAAACACGATTGATTTCACATTCGGGCAATATGATGTTGAGACCTTTGCAGGGAAAAGTTATCAAAGGATTTTCAAAATATCGAACTATGTGAGCGCAGAGCAGCGGCAAAGAGACACCATTTTCCATGGAAGTGGTTTTAACTCGACCGTACATGATGGAATCTACTCCATATTTCTCATATGTCATGACCTCCTGACCCTGAAGACATCTATATGATCGTTTTTAATCCTAGTCATAGCGCCACCTAAAGGCAACAGGAAGTTACATGTTTTCTACTTGTACACCGTGCTCCTCACAGATTATTCAGATCCCTCTCAAAATGCGTCGGAACAGACTTAAGACATTGATAATGCATCACCTCAAAATGGCACTTTGGCTCGATAGCGCCCCCTACAAATATTCAATTAAGCAGCCCCAGCGCTACGGTTGACTTACATGTATGAAACTTGGTAGGAATATGTAACACATGTAAACTTACAAATAACTCTCCTGGGACCATGCTCTAAACCGTACAGGAAGTCAGATAGCGCCCCCTAAAAAACATGCCCTCTGTCACCAATTGACCTGAAATTTGGCACACATGTCCGGTTGTGTCTGCTCTACAAAAAAGTACATTGTCGCATTAAACTCCGCCTACTTAGATTTTCCGCCATTTTGAATTTTGTGAAAAACACATTTAACACAGAGCACGAACTAACTAAAAGCGAAGCTGAACAGGACCTCCTCTCTCTCTCTCTCTCTCTCTGAGGTGCGCGGCTGGTCCGGCGCAGCTCTACAGCGTGTGTGTGTGTGTGTGTGTATGTATGTATGTATGTATGTATGTATGTATGTATGTATGTATGTATGTATGTATATATATATATATATATATATATATACATACAAGAGTAAAATGTTTTGCCTAATCTAACATAAATTTTAACATTCCAAATTAATTTAATACTGCTCTATTCTTTTAAGAGTAGTAAAGCTCCCTAAAGCAACACCCATCTGTAATAATCATATTTTTATACTAGCTAAGAATGATCCACGATTTACATCATTGGAGAGGAATGGACTTCGTTGTTTGGGTGATTTATATGTTAATGACGTTTTTGCCAGTTTCGACCAGTTGTGTTATACATTAAATCTAAATACCTCCGACTTTTTTCATTATCTTCAACTTCGCGATTTTGCTAGGACCCACTCGCCAACATTCCCTCAAGCTCCGAGCCTCAGTGGCATAGACCTGGCACTCAAGGTGAGACTGCTGCTAAAAGGTCAGGTTTCCTTCCTTTATAACCTCCTGCTCACAACTAAGGAGTCTTGAGAGCCCTGCTATAAGTAGGGATGGGTATCGTTTGGGTTTTTTCCGATAGCGGTGCTAAACCGATACTTTTAAAACGATAACGGTGCCTGAACCGATACTTTTTTATTGCCAAGGCAATTTTTTTTCTTCAAATTGAACAATATATTAACTGTTTAAAGTATACTATAGATATGAATAAATAAGTCCATACAAAACACTTGACTTCAAACTACAGCTTGAAACCTTTTAACTTCAAACTATAAAAATATATATTTAAAAAAAGAACAGACACAAGCATCAGGTGGCCTGATGGGACCGTGTGCAACAGAACTCAGACACTGTTGGATCCTAAAACTGCTGCTTTACTGGACTACACGTCATCATTCATATCAACTGGAGAGATTTGTTCCAGCAAGCCAAGGATGGACGTTCAAAAGCTCGTGTCTCCAGCGATCTCTGTGTGCGCGCGCTGTGTGTGAGCGCTGGAAGCCCCGCCCCCTCGAGCCCCGCTCTGCATGCAGGCGGACAGAGAGCAGAGCAGCGAGTGCGCTCTGATCCGCGCTATTTTAATAATCGTTTTTAACGTGCGGGTACCGCGCTACCCTTTTAGTATCTATATACCGTGCAACTTTACAGAATAGTGTAAAAAAAAAAAGTATTTAAATCGGCTCAGGCACCGGAAGGAAGCACCGAAATCTGCGTTGCTTTTCGGTCCGGTAGGTACCGGACGTGTTGGAACCCACACTATTATATAGCTGGTATAGTTGGTACCCAACCCTAGCTATAAGCCTCTTATTTCAATGTACGGCACAAAGGAAGAGCGTCAACCATTTTGCAACCAAAACAGGACAAGGGTTTTGCCAGCAGTTGTTCAGTAAAAGGAGCTAGCGCCGAAAGTCGTTGCATGAGGCCATACGCTACTTTGCAGAGTAGTGATGTAATAATAAAACCATGGATACAAAACAACAACAAAGTCACAATGACACCTGCAGTCTCCTCTATTCATTATTCCAGGTTCCAGTCCAGGTTTGAAACACTCCCCTACAATTTAGAATGACTCACTCCGAATCTTGACTTTTTAATATTGAAAAAACATTTTGGGTAAGGTCTCTGTGCATGAACAAGCGTGTCCGTAATATTGCGTAGATGCTCTGACAATAACGAAATTCAATTCCAGGCCTGCCTCCTCCTGCTGACAAGTGGCACCAAAAGTGGATTACATTTCCAGACCGTGGACCGTAATCAGAGGGGACACTGCCAATAGAGCCAAGGCTGGCCAATTGACCAATAGGCAGTGGCCTTTTTCATCATCCATTTAAAGATCAATAGGAGGGGACCTTAAGCTCATCAGCTCAACTTTACTGAGGACAGGATGAAATAAAATTGAATAGCTGTGGCTACAGTAGACTGAAAAAGAGGCAAGGGTTAAAAAAATAACCCTGAGACTAATAAAGGGTATTTTTTTTCTCCCTGGGTAAGGTACAAGGAGAGAATAGATTGGAGTGCTTCCAGTGAGCAGGGGAGATTGTATTATGAATCTCAGCAGAGCCAAAGGAATAAGAAAGTCTAGACATTGGAGGTAAAAAACAAAGGCAATAGAATGAGAAGGAAAAAAAAGTTCTAGATCTGTTGGATCTAGGTGTTATTACCTAGGCCTCTTGTAAATAAAGTACAAAAAACTATCCACTTCAATGAGCCAACAATATAAGACAATATACTTTTTGGCCATAGTAGCAAAAGGCATACATTATTCATGAACTTCTTCCACAATTTTGAGGAACTGAAATCGGAATATATTTTTCCCATTTGTTCAGAACATTTTGTGGGATCATTTTATCATATCTAGGCCATGGCTCTTGGGAGTCAGACCGTCAGTCTATCTACCAACTTCGTCCAGCCAAGACGTTTTCTACATTCATGGTCCCAAGAGAATGACTCATTGTTTTTTTAGCAACAAGATACAAGAATGATATATATATATATATATATATATATATATATATATATATATATATATATATATATTTGTGGCATCACAAGGGGACAGGTTGTGGAGGGACGCTACATTCCAACTGAGCAGCGCCCACACCACAAAATGGCCGCCGTGGGCGACACTACATCTCCCAGACTGCCTCACCATGAACCCAGCTGCAGGTGCTTAAGGCCTCTAATTGAGGCATGGTTGGGAGGCTTGAAAAAGGACAGACGGGAGAGCACAAGGGGGGAAGGAGCTGGACGAGCAGGAGGACCGACACCTACCTCGAGGAGAAAGGGCTCCCAGGACCACGAAGAGGAGGACCCTATACCTTGGACTGTACAGTGTTGAGTTTTGTTTTATTTGATAACCCCTTTCTCCCCGGGACGCTTTATGTTTATTCAGGACTTTGTTTTTGATTTTTGCTTTAAAAGGAACTGCCGGTGGAATGTAATAAACTTTTATTTTCGTTTATACTGTCTGACTGTCTGTTTCCGGCTCTCTCTCGCACTGTCCCACCCTAGCCTGCCCTAGGGACAACCAGTGACATTACATATATATATATATATATATATATATATATATGATGAAACCTATTGACTATTGGATGTGTCATGAAATGGGATTTGGATTTTCATGTTCCTATTAGGATTAATTCCATTAGCTCTGGTGAACCGCTGACATTTCCTGTAGCTGGGTCAAAATTTAATTTAATAAACTTTGGTTTGTGACAAAATACCTGCTGCACTAATGACATCCCAATCAGCCTTGGCTGTGCTTTTTATTGATTGTTAATTAGCCTATGTTGGCATGCTAAAATACTAAATTAACCATTTATCAGGATTAACATTGCTATTATCTAGCGTTGGCATGACATGGGCATATTTACAAATCCCCCAACAGACTCCCGAAAGCTTTATGTATACTTTTGTAGCGTGAGCCACCGACCAACGTAAAACTTACATCCACAATGTCAGGCATGTTCCGGACCGTGATTACGTCATTTTCTGACCCAAGCACCTCGCGGCGGCTTCACAACGGCGAGTAAAAACTAAGCTTTGGTGAACCGCATGTTCATGCACGATCACATGTATGCACTTATGCACACACCGGAGGAGGTTTCATCAGGCACACCTACGGAGCACATCTTCCAACACTATGGACAGCTCGGCAGACGCAAACTCATCTTTGTTTTTTTTAAATACTGGATAATCCCAACACAAAACGGACAGATTACATTGATGTAATATAATTAGTGATTGCCAGATGCATTTTAAAACTAAAACCAAGGTATTTGTCAGCGTGTGGCGCAGGCTGTCAGCTAGTTAAAACATTCACTGCATCTTGTTATCTGACTGTCCTAATTTTATCTTTTATATCAGCATTCCCTAAGTGAACAACTGGACATGTCCTCTCACAGTGGGTGGAATGCAGCAACTTCATTGCTGGATGCCTTAGGAAGGATGGAGTAAGTTTCCTGGAGCTCTTTAGAAAAGACAGACTTTGTCTTCGGCATGACGGCTAGTTTATTGACACACAAACAAATTAGTATTGCATTCTGGCACACGGGGCATTGTTAATTTTTTAAAAATATTTGATTGGTTGGATGAGGGGGACATGATAAACATCTAAGTGCTGAAAACAAGTAGTTATGTATTTATGATTATTGTAATTGTGAGAAACTGACAATTTGAAAGTTTTTTCTGAAAACCATGACACAGTGTTTTACGGATATTTGTCGCGGCTCTGGACACCCAGCTCCCCGGACAAACTGGGGCTTCTGGTCACCATGTGATAGCTGTAGACTCGGTCTTGTTTATTTGGAACAGATATGCTGCGTTTTCATTTATGATGACCAATAAGTTAACATACTTTATTGCAAAACAATGCCACGAAAGAAAGAAACTGTCACTACATAGTGTGTCCACCAGATACCATTCTTTAATTTTTTTCCCACTCAGTAGTCTTTATCCCTTTTGATTTAAAAAAAAAAAGAAGACTGGATCCATATAATAAAAGATGCCCAGTAGTTGGACATTTTGGAAAGTCTTTTTCTGCAGAGTAAGATGAGAACATGTACACAATATTTTTGTGTCAGCTCAAACTATAGCCAAAAGATGACTATCTCACAGACCTAAAGTCACTGTCAGCAAATAAATTGTTCTAGCACATGCATTTATATAAAACCACAACTTTGTGTATGCACATTTCTGCTTGTGTTCAGATGATACAAACTTTAGCCAGGCTAGCTGTTTCCACCTGCTTCCACTTTATACGCTAAACTGTTCCCATCTGGCTCTGGCTCCATGTTGAACACAAAGGTAATTAGAGTGGTCACTACATTCTCATCAAATGCCGTGTTCACACCAAAACAGTTGCGAATTTTCGCAACGCCACTTCGCCTATATCGCCCCGCAGGTGAAAAATTCGCTCTGTGGTTAATCCGTTTTTTCGCAACCATCGCTGGGGACAGGAGGCGGGGCTTATCTCTGTGTCTTAAACATTTACTATTTCCTTCATCAACCAGGTAAATAACCACTAGTTCTGCTTTATACTTGTTGAGGAAGTCCCACACACGTCGGAACATCAACCGCCCCCGTGTCTGGGTTCATAATATTATCCGTAGTCACACACAGCTCCGACTCCTACAGGACGAGTGTCTGAATGAAGCCGCTTCCAGCGCTCCTTCAGCGGACCAGCAGCAGTTTGATTCAGTAACGGCAGGACGGCGGTGATGCCGGGCGGAGCTTCTATCTCCGTGTTTGTGAAAGCATTTACTATTTCCGCCATTCAGCATTGAAATAACCACTAGTTCTGCTTTATACTTGTTGAGGAAGTCCCACACACGTCGGGATATCAACCGCCCCCGTGTCTGGGCTCATAATATTATTCGTAGTCAGCTCCGACTCCTCCAGGACGAGTGTCTGAATGAAGCCGCTTCCAGCGCTCCTTCAGCGGACCAGCAGTTCCATTCAGTAACGGCGGTGATGCCGGGCGGAGCTTCTCAACGCTGATTGGCTTTCGCAACTCCGCGTCGTGCGAATTATTGTTAAAATATTTCAACGCCGGTGAAGAAGTGGATTTGCGAATATTCGCAACGCCGTTTCACCTCCATCGCGACGCCCGGCGAAAAATCCGCTTTTTCGCAACCTAACGCGTCTGTGCATTGAGTTAACATGTAATCTGGACGCGCGAATATTTCGCAACTGTTTTGGTGTGAACACGGCATAACTCTCGCCGAATAAGAGAAAAAGGGGCGCTTTCAATTTCCAAGAACTCCTTTACAAAGCAATCAACTGTTGTATTTTAAAAAATCTCATATAGCTCAATCTGAAATCAATAATGCCTCAAAAACCTCTAATTATTCATCGTGGTAATGTAATGCTCATTTTAGAGTTATAGGATTGGTTAAGCCAAATTACGAAACATTTTCTTCCCTTACTTACATCTAGTGGTATCTAGCCACACAGCTTTTCTGTACTTCCAAAGGAAATAGTTGGTACTGACGAGTAACATTGCTTTCACATCTACATTGCTGTTTCTTTTCTTTTTCATGTAACATTTATTCTGGGGAGACGGTTAGAAGTGGAGATTAATGTGGGAAGGAAAGAAAAACTGCTCTCTTTTTTCATTCTCTCCCTCAGTCTACATACAGATTAAATTCAACTCCATATTTGGTACTGAATTCATTCCATCTTCTTATTATCGTGTTGATACAGACACTAGTTGTTGTTTTTTCCTCACACTTTGAGAGGATTAAAATAGTTTTGCATGAAAGACAAATGTGACTAAAATACACCTTTGGACTTGGATGATTAATACCAGAGAGGCTCTGCAGGGGTGTTTGTATGTTGAGGTGATAATGAAAAGGCATCTGAGCTGTATTCAGGCTCTGTTCCTGACATGTTCCTTTCCGTCTACTCCCCCTACGAAACCCTTTATCTTCCGGCATGACTGCAGGAAGCACTGCTCTCTTCAAACAGCCACAGATATGAAGGGGAATTGACTGAAAAAAGAAAAATGCTCATCTAAACCAAACTATCATTGCCCAGCCTTAAATGTATATTAATTGATATGTGATATTTGGGCCACCTGTGGGCAGCGAAAATCTCCGGGTCTGAAAAGTGAAGCAAATGCAATAGTGTCTTAAAACTTGCATTCTCTCTAATGGCCATCAGGGGGCGAGTGACAGAAATAGACACATGCTGACCAAGCAGTTCACAGAACATCACAACCCGTTGAAATCATATGTGCTTTTGTGTACGCTCACATCCAAAACATGAGTATTATTTACAGACTGCCAACTCTGCTCATAAATTACGGCTCAATTTGAATGCATTTGTTTATGTGTTTTTCCTTCATTGCGGCACAAAATCATCTGTAGATTTAGGAAGACACAGCCTGAAGTGTGCTGTGTATTTATTTCTTATTTGCACATACATAATTAAATCATTGATTGAACTCTCGACAACGCATTTGTGCTCAACCTTGGATGATGGCACAGAGATGGTACCATTGTGTCCTGTTCACTGAGCTACAAGATGTATATATTGTTCCTGAAAGCCCTGCATGTGAGTGTATGTACCGCCTACACTCTCCAATAAGGAATTCTCAGCAAAAGCCAGCACTTAACCTTCTGCGCCCCCAAGCCTCCAGCGCTCATTTAAAACCGACACCTTAATTATCTCCGCAAACACAGGGTTGTTTGACTTCATTTAAATTGCTACAATACCGCAACCCTTGTGAGAAGAGACGTATGGTTAAAACAAAAGTTTAATTAATTACGTAAACGCCGTAACTTGCGCGGCGATCGTAACGTTTCACTCCCTAAAAAGTATCCCTTACAGACTCCTCCTTTACAGGGGCACTGCCCAGTGATGGCGTCGCATGTTCGAGACTCGGAGCCAAGAGAGAAGCACTCACAGGGGTAGCGAGTGTCCTCGCCTTCTGGACGATAGTGGTTTTCCTGCAGGAAGGGAGAAGACACTAATAAATAATACCATATTTAAACTTTTCATCGATGGTCGATTGCGAAAAGATGGCGGAGTGAGCAGTCATGTAGTTTTGAGCTCTCTCCACTCGGCGACGATAAACCCTCAAAAATCATAATTTAAATAAATAAATCCAATATAATATAGAAGGGAATAAATAAAGAGGTCGGTTATACAAAGAAAACCAAGTCAAAGGTGATAGAAAAGGAAGAAAATAGAATCAGAAGCGGACGATGAAGTGCGGATTGAGAGGAACGTGGCAGGAACAGAACCAGCTAGCTTGAACCAGCTGATTGACTTGCTAACACCCATAGGCAAACGAGGTGACGAGGTGAAAAAGGAGGTTAAAGAAGTCAAACAAGGGATAAGCGATGTGAGAAGAGAGGTCAAGGAAGAACTCGACAGGATTCGGAGAGAAACTGAAAGTAAATTAGAAGGGATTAACGCCGACATGAAAACACAGCATGACAACATGGAGGAAGCTCAAACGCGCATAGCTGAACTGGAGGAATGGCAGACAGGAGCAAAGAGTGAGATGCTAACTATGACGGCCCTGACCCAAAGGATGAAGGAGAAAATGACGGACCTCGAGGGGAGGTCGAGGAGGAATAATACAAGCATTTTTGGCGTACCGGAGGGCACGGAGGAGAATTCAACAGGCAAGTACCTGGAGAGCTTCCTAACTACCGAACTCGAATTGCCTAGAGACATTCCTCTCCAGATACAGAGAGCGCACAGGGCCCTGGCGCAGAAGCCACCTCCGAACGCACCCCCCAGATCAATTTTAGTTAACTTCCTTCAATTCGAGACCAAGGAAATGCTGCTTAGCCATGCATGGAAGAGGAAGATTCACGTGGGAGAGAAGAGGATTTGGTGGTTCAGAAGAGAAAGGCATACGGGGCCATAAAGAAAATACTGAAGGAAGAAAAGATACGCTTCCAGACCCCGCTGGCGAAGATGCGCATTCACTGGCCAAGCGGAGCCAAGACCTACGACAGCGCAGAGGAAGTGGCGAGAGACATGGTGGAGAGAGGATACGTGGTGGGTCTCACGGGAGAAAGTGCCGCGACCGCTGAGAAGGAAAAGATACAAGACCGGGCAGGATGGCAACAGGTGACCCAAAGCAAGACGGGGAGGACGGAGCCGGCTGCTGTCAGGGAGAAGCTGAAGGGCTTTCAAAGAGGGAAATGAATCTGGCGCGCTGACCTGAAGGGATGCTTTAAGGGGTATGGAACCCAGCTGGACGGACTATGGGGCATGTTAACGGACCTCTACTAAATGCAATGTAACTGATGCCGAGCGAGAGAGACTGAAACGACAGAGTTGGACATATCTAGACAGAGAGGAACCCTACAGAATGGGTTTGATTTCGGTTCTAGGGAGGGGCCCTTTCTGAGAGGAAGGATTCCCCCTCAACCTACCAACGGGACTTGGGGGAGGCGACTTCCCCCTTTTTGGAAGAAGGTTGTATTTTGTTTTATTGCTTATTATAATTTCATGTTATGTTTTATTGCACGTTATGCAATGGTAAATGTTCATTGTTTACTTAACCTACTGTTATACAGGTCGCTTAATAGGGTTATTGACTTAGGACTAGATGGGTACGACTGTTAGACTGGTGTCACTTTATGTTAATGGCCTGAATACCCCCAAGAAGAGAGACAAAGTTACGACAAAATTAAAGAAGGAAAGAGCCCAAATTATATATCTGCAGGAGACTCACCTTAACAAAGTAGAACATGAAAAGCTAAAGAGATACGGTTATAGAAATCTGTACAGTAGTTCTTTTAAGGGAGGCCCCAGAAGGGGTATGGCGATCATGATAACAAATCACATGCAATACGAAAAAGAGATAAGGATAGGGAGGGAAGATATATTATTGTGAAAGGGAAGCTTGACAATGTGAAGGTTACTCTGGTGAATGTGTATGCCCCCCCCCAGACTGTGATAAACATTTTTTTAGATTACTATTCGATGTTATCGCAGCAGAAACGGAAGGGATTCTAATTTGTGGGGGGGACTTGAATGTAGTTTTAAAAGCACAACTATGCTGATCTTGAATACTGTCTATTTGTGGCTCATGTGTTAGAGGGTTCATCCTGTAACCACAAGGTAGGAGGTTCAATACCTGTCCTCCTCATGTGAGTTTTACATTTTAAACGCATATCTTTTGCTTCGTTTACACTGAGCGTCCTCACTACACTGGACTTTTAGAGCGCCGCAAACGGAACCAGCAGCAGTAGTGGAGTTGGAGACGTGATCCACTTCCTGAAAGTATATTTACTTTGCTCAGTTTGCTGCAGCAGTTGAGGAATCGCTCTTCTGCAGCTTGATACTTTTCAGCAGATGCTTGTTCTGGAAGAGTCTTTCAACATTAAATGTTTTGTTGTTTGATAATTTCTCGCCACATATTAAGCGGACAGGTCAGCAGTGAAAGCAAATGAATACGTCCACGCAGAATTAAACGCTCTCCGTGACTTTTCTTTTTATTTATTTATCCATTGATAGTTTAGCGAGGGCGGGGCTCTGAATCACGAGTAGCCACCTGCAGGGGAAGAGGCTTGACAGCGACGTAACAGGATGTGACGCACATTTTAGTTAAAGAAATATTTAAACATTTATTTTTATCTTCAATGACCCAAGATCACCTAAAACTCCAAGATAAGAGGAGTTCCCTTAGAATGGTTTTCCACTGGACAAAAAAAAAGAATAAAATAAAAACCTCTTCTTTTTTTTTTGCTTCAGTGAGCCGCAACAGACGGGCTAAAGAGCCACATGCGGCTCCGGTTAAGGAAAGATGGGAAGGAGAATTCATGAGGAGTTAGGAGAAGACAACCGCGGTGTTTGGCGAATCCGACTCCACTTTCACTAAGCAACGTAGTTATGACGCGACAGCAGGCGCATGTTAGTGACGTCGGATTGCATTGTTATTTAGGAGATAATCAGGATTTTGTTTGTAGCTGACGGCCATTCGGAAGTTTTGCGGAAACATGGGGCTAAAAAGGTTAACTAGCAAATGCATATACAAGCCCAGTGTAAACCCATTGAGTAATTATATCAGACAAAAGCAATGCCGGGCCGTGAGGGCCTGCTAAGCCTTCTCTGCTGGCCTAAATAGAATCACAAAGTCTAAAATTTAATTTTTTGTAATATTTAAAAGTTATAGCTATTTTATAATTGTAACGTTTTTCACAAACACACTACATGTATTACAATACATTTTCCCAATTAGCTTATTTTCTCATTGCCCAGCTCCTATGTTGCTCTGTTGTCTGCCTTCTCTTCAGCCTGCTGTGTGGCTCGGCGCCGCTGCTTGTTAAGGGTCTTCTCATCCAATCACATTTCACCTCTGTTTCTCTATGCAATCGAGAGCTGGTTAAACTATATGGAGAGGCCTGCTAGCATTATGAAATGTGTTTGGCCACAGGGACCGCGTGACCATTAACGTGTGCTGTGATTGGTCAGTGGGGCTGAAGCCTGAGAAATGGACTTGCATGGTGGATTTACTGATGACTGTTTTTATATATGCAGTCGTATTTAATCATAAACAAGCCATTGCGCTGTTGCTGCTGCTGGTCGAGCAGGAGCCGGTGCTGGCGCATCTCTCCCCGCGCCAAGGTGCCAGCAACTGCTGGAGATGTTGTGCGTGTGCAGTGTCTTAGTGCCGCGGTTTTGTTGGATTGTTTTGTTATAACTAAATGTGACTGGTTGTTTGTACTCAATGACGCAGCAATGGTGAGGTTGGAGGCTTGCTCCACGGAGTGTCCGCTGTTTGCGCACGAAACCCCCAGAGCCTAATTTTCTGAGAGAAAAAAAGAAGAAAGTTTTTAAAAATGGCACCTTAATTATCTCCGCAACCACATGGTTGTTTAACTTCACTTACCTTGCTACAATACTGTAACCCCTGTTAAAAGAGGTTTAACCCTATGCCCTCGGGGACCTCGGTTTCGCGGTGGGACACTCTTTACATTTCTCCACGTTTCTAAAATATTCATAGCGTTGCAATAATACATCGCAGAAATATAATTTTACGTCTGTCGGAAAGAGGAGACTTCCTTCTTCCACTGCCTTGCTCCCTGCAATTTTTTAACACCACCAGACAAGAGAAAGGGCCATCGTGTGTCATATGACGCTTTGCCAAAAAAGTACTCGTCACACAAAATCCTTCTCTGGGATTTGTTGAATCATATGTCCGTCAACATTGGTTAAATAAACGAATCAATGAACACTCAAGAAACGCCCAAACAACAAGCATGTAACTACACACCTGAGCACTGTAAACACGCTGGCATTTTTACTCATAAAGAAGAGACATTATGGCAAAGCATGCACTTTACTACATAGGAAGCTGTGGCGCCGATTTTGGCGACGAGGACGACAGGAGCTTCAGACCCTGCAGGCTTTGACTCCTGCGGCCAATAGGAATATGCAGACAGAAGGGATCCATTTGAAGATGGGTAAGAGTATTTAGATACTAAACTTTGTGTTGCAATAGCATATTTACGCGAGCAGAGTGAGCACATTTAGCTGGTCCCTTTCTGCTCGAGTCTGGCGCAACGCAGGTACGCACGTAGTTTGTTTGCATTAGCAGTTAGCACAGTTAGCTCATGCCCTGAGGATAGTCCCTGCTGGATCTCTGTTACGGGTTTTGGTGTGCAATCGTAACTTTCTTTCAGTGAACTTAGTAGGGACCAGTAGTCACTTATTTTACAGAGAGGATTCACATCTGCTACACTGGACAACATGCAGCTTTGCTCCAGCCACCAGAACCTACGCTGTCGTGGAAGACTGATGACAACCCGGACACTGCTCACCAGGTAGGTACCCAGCTCAGCTGCACAGGTACACACGTTACACTGTTCAAAATGTGTGAAGTTAGTATTGACATTAGTCATTTATTTTACAAAGAGGATTCATCACCACCAGACCCTCTAGCACAGTCATCCCCACCAGCCTAGGTCTGTTTTTCATTTCTAAACATGTATATTGTGTAAACTTATTTTGTTAATTTATAATATATATTTTGTTTGAAAACAAAACATTTTGTAATGGTCATTTTTCATTTGCACACTTTATCTTTATCTGCAGTATGAAGTCATTTCTAAGTCCCATTTTTATAATCTTGGTGAAAGGTGTGACAGACCACATTTCTACAAAAAAAAACGCAATTTTTTGGGGGGGTTTTAGACATTTATTTATATGTATCTACCATTGTATCCATATATTTCACTGCTTTTGTGAACCTACAACCTTTGGTAAACCAATTTCAAGCACCAAAACCGTTAATCCACACGAGTAAAGGTATGTTTTCACAAGAGATATGAAGAATTTCCAAACCTTTAAACCTATTAGACAGGAACAAAATACCTGTGCTGCTGTGCTTCTATGGCCTTAAACACAGATAAATAAGATATGCCACGATCAGCAGATGGATTTATTTGTTTTAGAATATTTCAATTCCAGATGTAATTGTGAAGTATTTATGGCGACTGAGTTGTAATTATATATTTAACTAGCCGCATTGAAGTGTTGGCAGAAGAGATGCTGAATTAAATGAATGTATGTGGTGCTATGAATGTATGTGATGCTACGATCCATCTTTTTTATTTTAGTCTCAAAAGACAAAGAAGTGGAAGAGTTCAAGACGTGAAGTAGTAGTACACAGAATCAGCCAAGAAATATTTTACTCTAAATGAATACTTAATTCTCTTCACAGAACCTCTGCCTGGAACTTGTTCTTCGAGAACAGAACATTTGGCATCCATTTGATTTCATTTGGTTTAATTCTCAATATATAACAACATAGAGCACGTACCAAACAAGCATTTACTTGACAAGAATGGTTTCCAAACTACTGCCATTTTTCATTTTCAACTCAAAGTGAAAATCCAATCGACGGAACACACACTGGCCTATTTTACACCGTTAACATGAAGAGAAAGAAGTGTGTGTGTGTGGGTGGGGGCTGCAAATCTCGTAATTATCAGTTGAGAGAGTGTTGGCGGCAGTTTTGTCCATTCAGCCGTGCTATCTGGCTATCTGTTAGCACCAGGTTTAACTCCAATCTCCGAGGCCTTATACATTTGTCAGCAGCATACCTGCCGCCAGCTCTTCGCTCTTCAATCAATCAGCATTTGGCACTCAATAGAGCGGAGCACCACAGCCTCTTTCTCTGCAGCGATAGACACTCTGCAGATGAAGAAACGGGCGGCGGAGATTGAAAGCGGGCAGGAGACAGGCAGAGCAAGAAAATAGAGGGAGGGAAGGAGTGGAGAATAGAGATATATAAATGAGATTAAAAGAACAGGATGGAAGGAAGGAGAATTTCTATAAGTCCCAGTCACTGGCATCTGTACAGTTTAAACGGGAACGGCAAAAATCTTTCTGTAAAATGTGAAAAAAATCATTCTATTTTTTTTTTACATTCATCTGGGCCTCTTCTCATTATGTACACAACATCCAACTTCAAGCAATCCAGTACATTTCTGACTAGATTTTCCCAAAGTTAAAGGAATAGTTAAATGTTTTATGAAATATGCTACTTTGTTTTATGGCATAAAGATAGATGAAAAGATTATTATCACTCATGACTGTCCTTTTATATTACTTTTACACTTATACACAAGTATAAAAATGACAGGGGGGAAGATAAAAAGCAACATACAGCTCTTCAATCTACATGGATTAAGATGTTGCCATCTACCACGGTGCGTGATGAATTATCTGAGGATGAGTCATGAAGTGTTCAGTCTGGGCGTTGACCTCTTGAGGTAGATATTAAGGGGGGTTGTTCATGTGGGCCAGCAGATGTGTGTATGTGTGAAGGGAAAAATTAAACATTTATGCAAATGAGTTGTCCTCTGCAGCGGATTGAGTGTGTTCACTTCAGCTCCAAATGAGTAATTGCACGGCACAGTTCTCCATACCCCATTTCCATATTTAGTCCATTTAATCAGACGGGATACTTTTGACTGCAGACGCAAACCTTTAAAACTCACATTTAACCCTTCATTATGTGTCGAAAACCTCAGCCTGTTAAGTTTAGTGTTGTATTATTATGAACCCTTTTTGTTAAATATTCCTCAATACCTCCATAAGTGACTTTATTGTAAGCACATTCTATTTTGAATGTGTACTGGCCTATCACTTTACCTGCTGAAGTGTCCTTAGAAAACACATTCACACATACAAGATACATAATCATAGCACCAGCTGCATGTTTCTGGTGTGTAACTGGCCCTGAGCTGATGGAGACCACAAAGAAAACACTCTTTAATGGATACAAGGTATATCACAGGTAGGGGTATTGAATCCTCTTTTTCTAACCCCAAAAAACTCTTCTCCATCTTCTCCAACCTCCTTGACCCACCCTGTCCCCTCCCTTCACCCTTCTACCAAGCCACTTTGTTGACTACTTTACAAAAAAGATAGATGACATACGCTCCTCATTTACTAATCCATCTTCTTCTATAACTACACCTCCATTAACTTCATCTTCTTCCCCTTTGCGTTCCTCTTTCACCCCCTGTCTCCCAATCAAGTTCTTACCTTGGTAAACTCTGCCCGCCGAACCACCTGCCCCCTTGACACCATCCCATCTCACATTCTCCAGTCTATTGCTCCTGACCTTCTTCCCTTGCTCACCCATCTTATCAACACCTCCCTCTCGACTGGCTGTTTCCCTGACTCTCTGAAAGAGGCAAGAGTTAACCCTCTCCTGAAGAGACCCACTCTCAACGCATCAAAAGTCAACAACTACAGACCTGTCTCTCTCCTTGCCTTTCTTTCCAAAACTCTGGAGCGAGCTATCTTTAGCCAAGTCTCCTCCTTTCTCCACCAGAACAACCTTCTGGACCCTCACTAGTCTGCATTGAAGACAGGCCACTCAACAGAGACTACCCTCCTCGCTGTCGCTGAGCAGCTTCACACTGTTAGAGCAGCCTCTCTCTCCTCTGTCCTTATCCTCATACGGTCGCCTCATTTAAGAGTAGACTTAGGACTTTTCTCTTTGATAGCGCTTATAGTTAGGGCTGTTTCAGGCTTATAGTGAATGGAAGTAAATCATTTTACTTGAATAAAGAAGACATTAGACTAGCGAATGACACCATAAACTAATGCTTACGATTTTTTTCTGAGGTAATAAATCAAGTGAGAAGTAGATTGTATAGAAGTTCATGAGAAAAGTGCCTCAACTTCTTTTAGCAACCAGAGTGCTGGCCCCTGCTGAACAGTACACTTTTAGCTGGCCAGTACTCTTCTAGCAACTAGATTACTGGCCCCGGCTGGCCATTACAAACATTACCACATTGGCTTTGTTTTTCAGAACCGGAGGTTGCAGCCTGCTTAAAAGAGGTTTGATAGGCCAAACCCAATCCCAACATCATTGCTCCAACACCTGTCTCCCCTGTCCCTGGTACAATTATCCTGACCCAACATTGATCAATTCAATGCAGAGTGTGGTCAAAGCATGTCTGGGTATAGTACTTGAACTGTCAGATTTGTCGACATTCCAAATTGAACAATAGAAAAAAAACATAAAACCATGAAACTCGTCCTGTGGCGAGATGGGTGCGTGGCAGAGCAGCCTCTCTCTCTACAGTGTTTCAGCATGAGGCAGTGGCAAAACTGAAGCACTGAGGAGTCAGAAAGGACAATAACACTGTCACAGCCTATACAAAACTCTATAAAGTAATATACTGTGTGTGTCTGCTCACCGGCCACTTTATTTGTGACACTTATAATAATAATAATGTCTGTGTTATAATGGCCCCCACTCATCTTGTGGGGACATACATCTTTTAACCCATTGTTTAGACTTGCCTTAACTTGTTAAGACTTGCCTTAACTTGATAGAAAGAAGAAATGATCCTTTATTTATCCCCTTGGGGAAATTCTTCTCTGCATTTGACCCATCCTTAGAATTAAGGAGCCATGTGCTGTCTGATTACCATTAAGTGATATGTGTCCAAGATGTAACTGGGTTGTTTGTTGGAGAGGGGGCGCAGGTGGTGTTCAATGTACTGGGAGATGTTTGAAGTGCTGTTGCAGTCTGAATCGATTGGTCCACTGGAGGAGTGGGACCAGATAGTTTGAAAGCAAGATGTTCAAAATAATATATGGCAGGAATGTGGTGCTGTAACGAGGAAGTTCGGTTGCGACAGGACCATTGGGACGGGATGGAGTTTGGGGAAATGAAATTGTAGGTGAACATGCGGCCAGAGCCTCTGTGTGTAGGATGGCCTCAGCGAAGTATTCCATGTTCTTTAAAAATGTCCATGCAGTCCGCGCCGGGACCAAAATAATAATAATTTCAATTTATATAGCGCTTTTCAAGATACTCAAAGACGCTTTACATTATGGACAAGAGACAAAGACAAACAGAACAAAAATGAAAGAAAGCAAACAAAAACAAACAAACAGGATATTTTGTGTCAAAGAAAGAAAAGGAAAGAAAACTAAAGAACCTGAGGGTCATAGTGGAGGATGGGTGCAGGGTTTAGCAGGTGAAAGCGAGTTGAAAGAGGTGTGTTTTGAGGGCTTGCTTGAATGATGGAAGGGTGGGAGCCTGAGGGATGTGGATGGGGAGAGCGTTCTAGAGAGGGGAGGGGGGCGGGGGATGCGGCAGCTGAGAAGGCCCTGTCCCCCCAGGTCCAGCGCTTGGTCCTGATGGTCTTCAGAGTATTTGTGCCGGCGGACCTGAGGCAACGGGTTGGGGCGTGGAGGGGGAGGAGGTCTGAAAGGTAGGGAGGGGCCAGGTTGTTTAAGGCTTTGTAGGTGATGAGCAGTAGTTTGAAGTCAATCCTGTACTTGACCGGAAGCCAGTGGAGGTTGTATAGGACCAGGGTGATGTGATCATAACAGCGGGTGGAGGTGAGCAGTCGGGCGACAGAGTTTTGGACATATTGAAGTTTATTGAGGATTTTGTTGGGTGAGCCGTAGAGGATGCTGTTGCAGTAATCGAGTCTGGATGTTATGAGGGCATGGATGAGGATTTCGGTAGTGGCAGGGGACAGGGAGGGCCGCAGGCGTGCAATGTTCCTCAGGTGAAAGATTTTGGTGATGTGGTTTGCGTGGGGGAGGAAAGAGAGGGTGGGGTCGAGGATGATGCCGAGGTTGTGGACCTGGGTGGAGGGGGTGACGATGGAGCCGTCAATGTTCAAAGAGAAGGTCTGGGCTGAGCGGGTGAGGGAGTCAGGGCCGATAATGAGTATTTCAGATTTGTTGGAGTTGAGTTTGAGAAAGTTTTGTTGCATCCATGATTTTATTTCAGAGACAGGTGGTGAGAGTGGAGTGGGTGACAGAGGTAATGGTCTTGGAAGAGAGGTAGAGTTGGGTGTCGTCAGCGTAGCAGTGAAAACTGAGACCATGATGACGGATGATTTGTCCAAGGGGAAGGATGTAGATGATGAAAAGGAGGGGACCAAGCACGGAACCTTGGGGGACACCGTGGGTGACTGGGGAGGTGGAGGATGTACAGTTATTTATTGCAATGAATTGATGTCGGTCTGAGAGATATGAGGTGAACCAGGAGAGGGCAGTGCCAGTTATGCCAAGGGAGTGCTGGAGACGTGAGAGGAGGATGGAGTGGTTGATGGTGTCAAAGCCGGCGCTGAGATCAAGGAGGATGAGGATGGTGAGGAAGCCAGAGTCAGCAGAGAGAAGTATGTCGTTGGTGATTTTCAGTAAGGCAGTTTCAGTGCTGTGTTTTGGACGGAAGCCGGATTGGAAGGGTTCATAGAAGTTGTTGAGATTGAGGTGGGATCGGAGTTGAGATGCAACAGATTTTTCAAAGATTTTGGACAGGTAGGGGAGGTTGGAGATGGGCCGGTAGTTATTGGGGATTTCGGGGTTGAGACCAGGTTTTTTCAGCACAGGGGTGATGGCAGCGAGCTTAAGTGGGGGGGGGGGGGGGGGGGGGGTATGAGACCAGAGGACAGTGAGGAGTTGATGATGTTTGTAATGAGAGGGGAGATTGAGGGGAGGAAGAAGGGAGGGGGCCGAGGGCACAGGTGGAAGTCTTCATGCTGGAGACTATGGAGGAGAGGTCCATTTCAGTGATTGAGCTGAAGGATGAGAGTGAGTAGCTTGGAAGTGGGGGAGGGTCATGTTGAGGGCTGGGGGTTGAGGTAGTGGAGGGGGAGGGGGCGGCCAGCTGATTGTGTATTGTAATGATTTTGTCGTTGAAGAAGGATAGGAATGAGTTGCATTTGGTGGTAGTGAAGGAGGAGGAGATGGTGTCCATGGGTTTGAGTAGTTTGTTGATGGTGGAGAACAGCGTTTTGGGATTGTTGGAGCCAGATTGGATGATGGAGGAGTAGTGAGAGGAGCGAGCGGCATTGAGGGCATCTTTGTATTTTTGTTGGTGGAGTTTGTAGGCATCAAGATAAACAGTGAGTCCAGTTTTCTTTGCAAGGCGTTCCAGTTGACGGCCCTGCACTTTGAGGTGGCGAAGTTGGTCAGTAAACCAGGGGGCAGAGTGGGTGAAGGAGATGAGTTTGGATTTTTTGGGGGCAGTGAGGTCGAGACAGGAGGAGAGTGCATCATTATAGTAATTGACCAGGGTAATGAAAGTTGCAGTCGAAATAGGGGCAGAGGCAGAGACGATGGCAGCCAAGGAGGAGGAGAGCGAGGGGAGGTTGATGGATTTGATGTTCCGGAATGTTATGGTGCAGCTCTGCTTAACACGGGGGGTGGGGGTGTCAATGTCCAGGGTGATAGCCAGGTGGTCAGAGATGGTGAGGTCAATACTGGTTAGGTTGGTGATGGTAATGCCGGATGTGCAGACCAAGTCGAGTGTGTGTCCTTTTTTGTGGGTAGGAAAGTCGACATGTTGGGTGATGTTGAAGTAGTTGAAGATGTCCAGGAGTTCTGTAGAGTTTGTGGAGTCAGATGAGTCGACATGTATGTTGAAGTCGCCGAGTAGCAGAATGGATGGAGAGATGGCGCAGAGTTGTGTGAGGAATTCAGACAGATCAGAGGGAAAAGCAGGGTTAGGTTTTGGGGGGCGGTAAATGACTGCAATAACCAGAGGTTTGGGACCAGACAGTTTAAAAGCGAGGTGTTCAAATGAGGAGGGAGCCGGGATGGTTATTGCACTTGTAGTGATGTCAGTTCGAGAAATGGTGGCGATTCCACCACCACGCCCACGAAGGCGTGGTTTGTCCATGTATGAGTATCCAGGGGGTGTGGTTTGGTTTAATGAAAAGTAGTCCTGTTGATTTTGCCAGGTTTCAGTTAAACAGAGAAAGTCTAGATTATTATCAGTTATGAATTCGTTGAGTAAGAGGCCCTTGTTGTTGAGGGATCGGGTATTGAACAGAGCAATCTTGAGATGTGGATGAGTTTGGACAGGCAGGGGTGCTTTGGTAAGGGGGTGGAGCCAGGCGGCTCGCTCGTGCAGGTTGATGTGGTGGTGACGTGCAGGAGTTGCGGCAATATGCTCGGCTGACCGGAGCCAGGCAGCTTGCTCGTTCAGGTTGTTGTGATGATGTGCAGGAGTCGCGGCGATACACTGTGCTGACCAGAGGGAGGGAATGGAATTAGTGGCGCGATCAGGCAGGCAGTAAATCAACTTTCTGCGGGAGGCTCGGTGGATGTAACGGGGCCGACGAAGGAGTGGTGTGATGGCTGAAATGAACGGGGGAGCAGAGAAGTTGTTCAGTTTGAGGAGTTGCGAGGTGGAGTATTGTAGAACCATGGCAGCCGGGGATGTGATGTTATGTCTGAGGTGCTATGCCGGTAGTCACAGACTTAATGACCGGAGTTGGAGAAGTGGTAGTTGAGAGGCTGGCTCGTCGGTAACCACTGGGTAGCGAGAGACCGCGGCCAGCCAGCTAGTTGTCCAGGTGAAGAGCAGTGGAGAGCAGGAGAAGTGACCGCTACGATCCGCAACAGGCAGGTTATCGGAGCAGGAGAGTTGGGAGGCTGTCCAGGCAGGAGTATCTAGGAGGGAGCCGGCTAGCTCGTCAGTAGCCGCCGGCTAGCGGAAGACAGCTAGCTAGGAAGCTAGTTGCCCGTAGCAGTGAGGAGCAGGTGCAACAGGTAACAAACAAATCCGAGTCGGAGCGTTTGCAGTGCACTGTTACGTTCAAACAGAGAATAATGGCTATTTACGGTGCAAAAACGTAACTACGCCGTTAACTAAATGACAAGAAAGTATGATGTTGAAATGGTAAGCTAAATCAAGAACAAAAACTGTGCCTGACGGAGCGGCGTTAAATTCGCCAGCGTCCCCGTCATCTCATGAGCACAGGATGTTTTGTATTTGCTTCATGCTTCATTGGACTTCAAGATCCCGGCAGGGTAAACAGGTGGGCTCCTGCTGGCTAGCGATGTGGCAGCCAGGGATGAGAAGATCGAGGACAACGAAGCAGCGCTGTGGACTTCTAACCCGGAAGTCCTGGGGCTAGCGGGACTACTTACTCTTCCGAATTCAGTTGAAAGCATGTTGAATGTTCAAAAGTTATTCCCGGGTGAATGCAACCAGAGAATTGAGAGCTAAAAACTGAACAAACAAACAAAAACGTAAAAAACACAAGAGCGCAACTATAAGGCTGTTATCTGCGGCTATCTTGCTCATATTAGCAAGATGGCCGCATTAGAGTTTGAGAAGTTGCTTTATATTACTCTGGGTCTCCAACTAATGAAAGCTCACAATCTACTGAAATTGAACAATTCCCTCTCGCCTCTCAAACCCAGAGAACAGTGCAACAGATTTCCAACCTGGTGACACAAATCTAAAATAGGACGTTGCTGCCAACCGTCTTGCTGACGGCCTTGCTTGTTTATGGTAATTACAAGAATGCCTCCTAATGAATGTAGTAATAAAAGATCGATTTTACAATGCGACATGCTGCCCCATTTACATGAAAAGTATCTCCAAATAGCCAGAGAGGCCAGGGTATTTTTTTGACCTTTGCAAAATCTGACAAAATGTCCACCCAGACTGAAATGGTACTCTCATGCGCTCTACGTTGGAATATTGTGTTCATTAGCCTAGAAAGCTCTTAGGATTTTTTGATTCCACAAAGGAGGTACTGCTGCGGCTCTTCCTTAAGTGTCAGATTGTGCTGTGCCGTAGCAGAGGTCGGCACCTCTGTCGGCAGACGAGTAAATATTCTCCCCTCCAAGAAACTAAAAGGAAATAGTTTCTACAAAGTGCAACTACATCAGAAGATTGCTCTTCTGTGCCAGGCCTTGGCTTTTGTCAGCCTGTGCTTTGTCCTTCATGCAATATATTTGAACTGCTGTGTGCTTTTGCAAATGGCTGGAAAGTTGCTCTGCTTCACCCAGACTTGCTTGTTCTTTTTTGTCTTCCTTTTTTCCTCCATGCTGTTTGACGCATAGTATGAAATGGTATTGAGTCTGAGTGACTGGATTGAATATGTTTATCAGACTATAATAGTCAAGATAAAAACTGATAAGACATGAGGCGGAAAGCAGACAGATGCAGCAGCGAAAGTTTTACATTTTGGCTCAAAGTCAGCCCTCAAAGGAAGAACTGTAAAAAAGTCCTCACAATCATAGTCATCTAGGATTATATAATAATTGAATATACATATGTTTTTAAAACCTTGTAGGTTAACAACAAATTAGTATGGATGGGTATCGTTTGGGTTTTTTCTGATACCGGTGCTAAAACGCTACTTTTAAAACGATACCGGTGCCTGAACCGATATTTTTGTATTGCCAAGGCAATTTTAGTTTCTCAGCCGGTGTTCTTGCCGGTCAGCTGCGGTTTCTCCGCTCTGACGTTGACTTCCATCAGCGAAACAGACGTTTCTAGCGGGAGTTTATAGTTTATAGTTCAGGAGTCTTTTCTGCAGCTTTCTCGTCCAGATTCCAGCATTTAAAACGGACGTTTCCTCAACAAGGTTTGGTGGAGGAAAGCAAGCATTTCTCTCTCGGAGTGCAGCTCTTCTTCTTTACACGCAGTTGTTTTGTTGCATTTGCTGCACGTCGCATTGTTCAAATCTTTTTTTGCAAAATACAACCACACCTTTTGGGCTTTTCTCCGTTAAAAGGTTGATGGCTAGCTAGCTACTGTAGCTGTCAGGACGGACTCATCAGAGTAGTGTAATCAAAAAAAGTGAGTTTCGGCTCAGGCACCGAAAGGGAGCACTGAAATCTGCGTTGTGTTTCGGTCCGCTAGGTACCGGTCGTATTGTATGGCAGGGGCGTTTCTAGGATTCAAGGAAAGGGGGGGCTTAGCCCCTAGAGAACTGGCATGTGTGTGCGCACACCATTTAGGGCCCCGGATATCCATTGTTTCAGACAGTTCATAGATTGGTTCAATCAGAAAGAGTGTGATTTTGCTCTGTAGTTTTGCTTGCATTCATTCAGTATATGATAATAGAAGAGACAGAATTTCAGGGTCACAGTGAACACAAATATGAACTTTTCTCAAATAACGAGAGAGAAATACTTTTCCTGCTTGTAAAGGAAAGACTGATAAACTAGCTTTCATATCCACGTCACTCCCAAATCCAATGGATGGAGAATGGACCTGACACAAACTCAACGAAATCAAGAGTTATCATCAATTTCCCTGTTTGCGTTTCGTTACTTTCCATTTGAGTTGTTTACTTGTTTTATTTTGAGCAGAAGGGAATAAGATTTTGATCAACAATTACATACATTTTGTTGTCTGTGTAGTTTTTACAAACCAGTGATATTTTATGCTAATTTGGACACTATCACTGAGATAAAGATGAACTAGTTCAGTGTCAAATATACCATTCAATAGTATTCAAAAAAACATGAATAACAAAAATAAAAACATTTCAAGTACATCTTAATTATCGAATGATAAATATTGTATGATGGTACTCCTTGGTATAGTTTACGTTGAGCTAAACTTCTTAGTATAGTTTACTTGGAGATAAACTCCTTGGTGTTGTAGTGTTTTTTTAAGCTTAGTTTGTCACATTTGGACTTGCACATCTATGTCAAATAAGTTGTTTGTGTACATTACAATGCATGAAATATAATAATTAATAAGGAATATTATTATGAGGGATTTGTAATTGTATGCATATGAAGGTCACTTTTATTACTGTAGAATGATTGATGTGTGAATAGACAAATACTGCATGCTGCATGTTATATAGACTGCCGCTTTAAGGAGTTGTAGTTCTCTTGTTCGCCTGAGGGGGTGGAGCCGAACATTGACTTTTGAGACAATAGACACTACCCTTCTTGGGGAAGAAGAAGACGAAGAAGAATAGTTCCGCCCCTGAAACAGCAGGTCCAATAACATGGTTATATCCAGAGGTAGATAAGCATTAACCAATAGGAAGGGCCCTAAGTCCCGCGAACGAGTAGAAAATTAACTGGAACGCAAACGCTCATACTCTTTCCATCCGCCCAGCGAGCCCCTCAGACCTGTGGTCTGAAGTACGCCGTGGATCTAAAGAGCCCGATCGAGAGCATAAGCTGTCTGTCATTTTATTAAATATACTTTTACTATAACTCTTTTGGATTCCGGACCTTATTCCCCACCACCTCCCAGGATCTTGAACATATATTTTACAGTGTAGTTTACTGTGAGATAAACTCCTTGGTATAGTTTACTTGGAGGTAAACTCCTTGGTGTAGTTTACTATGAGATAAACTCCTTGGTGTAGTTTACTATGAGATAAACTCCTTGGTGTAATCCTGTTGTGGTTGATGAGAGACGTTACTTGGCAGAGTGAGAAAGCCAACGCAGCAGCCTCCCCAAGGTCCTAGTGCCCTAAGATTAAGTATGATGATAGGCTTTTGGATTGTAATTTTAAGGGGAGAAAACATACAAACCAGAACACACGCACATATGTAGAATGTTAGAGTTATAAATATTTTGTCCATGTGAGAAACAATATTTTAATTTAATGACATCACCAAAATAAAAATAAAGATTTTTTTTAATTTATTTTTAGAAAATTAATATTCGGGGCTAATTAAATAACATCCGGATGTTTTAGCCCAGGGACGTCACTGTTGTATGGCACCGGTTTTCGGGACCCAACCCCTACAAATTAGGCGCCAGCTTTTTCTCTTATTTGTTCTTTCTTTCATTCCTGTGTGTGAAGGGACATTGTGATTTTAAATTCTATGATAATGTTTGTGCAACTCATGCAAACTAGCCAGATTTAATATGCTTTTTTTGTAATTGAAACAAGTCATGAAATTTGTATTCAGTGTCTGTCACATATTTCCACTCTGTATAAAAATATAATTACATTACATTTAGCTGACACTTTTATCCAAAGCGACTTACATTTTTGCTCTCTATACACTGTAGACACAGCAACGGTGAGCAATTAGGGGTGAAGTGTCTTGCTCAAGGACACAACGACATGGACTGGCGGAGCCGGGGCGAGAACCACCAACCCTCTGATTGAAAGACAGGCATGCTAACCACATAGCCACAGTCGCCACTTCAAAAGAATTATCTTTATACGCCACATTCTGGCTTTAGGGTGTGTGAAGAACTATGCTGTAAAAGTGAGTAATAAAAGTTAGTACGTAACAACTTTACAATTCATACAGTATAGACCTCATGAAATGACAATGTGGCATAGTACATCTGGGGGTGGTATGTATAAAACTTGGCCATACATTTTGACATGTCTACCCCCAATGCCCTCCTTCAAGCAGCCAATAACAGGTTTCCAAAGGCCCCACATCTTTGTGCAAACCTTGTCATCCATCTTCATTATGACCAAGCTTATACTTCGCTATATTAAAGCACAGAAAAAGTAGAATTTACTGATACCTATAGTTATGTTTGCAATATCAAATTTTCTAATTGGGATATTATTTATAACATAACTGAGAGAACTAAAAGCTAAATGCTAATATCAGCATGTTGCCATGCTCACGCTGACAATGCTAACATTTTGATGTTACGCAACATGTTTAGCATGTTCATTATCTTAGTTTAGCACGTTAGCTTGTCAGCACTGAAGCTGGTGGAATGCCAGCTGTTTAGCAGGTATTTGGTCATACTTGGTCATAAGCATTGGACAAAGTAAAGTTTGGACCCGATGCTGCTGCTATATAGTTACAGTTTGCTATAAAGGAATCGCCAAATAATTTACATTTCACCGTGAGGGGAATACGAAGGTGTGTGCCTAATGGCAATCCACCCAAAAGTTATTGAGATACTTCACTTAAAACCACACGTCAACTTTGTGGTGGTGCGAAAGGATAAGACAGAATCACTAATTTCATTGGCTGGGCACCAAGCATACATCCATAAGATTTAATGGAAATGAGTGTAGCCTACTGAAGTATAGTACTTGAGTAAATTTACTTGGATCTTTAATGAGGGCGCCGTGCCAGCGGCTGCCTGTCGCAGTAACTGCCTGTATGTTTTTTCTTTTATTGTCTTTTTGCCACTTTTCCTCTCTTCTTTTTCTTTTATTTCACGTTTGGTTTAAATTACGCCTGGACAACGGACCGTAACTTTTTTGCAACTTTCTTGTGGTTTTTTGATTACTTTTCCGTTTGTAACGGAGAGCCACAAACAAACAATGACTGGGACCATTGTTTTTTCACTCGCTCAGCTGATTGCGCTGTGCAAACCGCAGCTTCTGCCTGGAGCCAGGCCTGTGATCCCTTTGGAGCTACGGAGAAGGGCTCGGGGCTGCAGGTCGGGTGCTAAGAGGAGGGCTAAAACGAGGAAATACAAACCCTCTGTACCGGTGATCATAACGGGGAACGTGAGGTCTTTGGAGAATAAGACGGACGAGCTCGGCGCACTGGTAATGACTGAGAGGATCTTCCCCGAGTGCAGCACCATGTGTTTCACGGAGACATGGCTGCACACGGATTTTCCGGACCACAGCGCATCACTGCCCGGCTTCAGGACTGTATGGGCGGACAGAGACACTGTCACACAGCTTACGCTGAGGAAGCAGTGGACACCATCCACTCCACTGTGTCTGGACTGCTGAGTCAACAGCCTGGTGCTTTTTTTTTTACAATCACTGGTGACTCTAACACACTGAACACTGGAGGTCATTTTCAGTCGATTTTTTCGATTTGACATAATTTTCTTAGATTCACCTTTTAAGGCACTTTCATATAAGATACATACCCATGTTTTGTCATAAGGCAAAAGTGTAAAGAGAAAAACGTTACAATATGACACTAAAGCTGAAAAATGGAATCTCGGTTTTTTTAAATGATTCAGATCGCTTGAAAAAAACAACCTAACTCATGTGGTAACTTTGTTTAGGTGATGGAAATTGGTTTACCAAAGGTTTTAGATTCACAAAAGCAGTGAAATATATGAATAAAATGGTAGATACATGTAAATAAATGTCTAAAACTAAAAAATGTATTATCGTTTTTTGAGTAGAAATATGGTCTTTCAGACCTTTCACCAAAATGATAAAAATGGGACTGAGAAATGACTTCATACTGCAGATAAAGCTTCATGGAGTGTGTGCAAATGAAAAATTACCTTCACAACAATTTTTTTTTGGGAAATAAAAATATGTATTATAAAAAAAAATATATGTACAGAATATATATTGAGAAATATAAAACAGAATAAAAACTAGTCAGACTATTTACAATATACAAGTATGGCTTGCTTTGCTTCAATGGCATATCCTCATGCCATGGCATGGCAATGACGATATGGAGCAGGAGGATGTGGAGCAGGCCAATACTTGCTTCGTGTCCATCCACTTCACATAGACGATGTGGCCATCACGAATCCATCTCACGGATCCATCTCATGGAGCCTCTCGGTGACTTCTTTGTGGCTGGTACTCCTCTCTGTAAAATAAATGAATACTAGTCAGTTGAAAGAAAGATGACGTAACGATTGACCATGTGTAAATATTACTCAGATCACGACTGTGGTAGTAATTTGAGCAGAGTGTCCAACATACTATGTGTAAATATGTATAATATATATAATCGCGGTGCTGTGAATATTTTCGAAACTTAGAGAAACGTTTCGAGTGTCACCACGCGAAACCGCGGGCTCAGTGGCCAGACGTTTAATCACACCACACTGGATAAAGCTCTGCCAACTTTTCTACAGTATGTAGACTGCCCCACAAGAAAAAAAAAAAAAAAAAAACTCTGGACCTCCTGTATGCAAATGCTAAGGATGCATACAGGGCCACTGTCCTTCCCCCCCTCCGCAGGTCTGATCACGACCTGGTCCTACTGACACCCAGGTATGTTCCTCTGGTGCAGAGGCTGCCTTTGATCACCAGGACTGTTATGAGGTGGTCTCAGGAGGCTAATGACGCCCTGCAGGACTGCTTTGAGTCAACGGACTGGGATGTGCTGTGTGGACCACATGGGGAGGACATCAACAGCATGACTGACTGTATCACAGAATACATTAAGTTCTGTGAACACACCACCATACCATCCCAGACTGTGCACTGCTTCCCCAACAACAAGCCCTGGATCACCAGGGACCTGAAGGCTCTTCTTAACAAGAAGAAAGCTGCTTTCAGGTCTGGGGACAGGGATGAGCTAAGGAGAGTCCAGTGCAACCTGAAGGTGAAGCTCAGGAGGGCAAGGACTCATACAGGAGGAAGCTGGAGGCCAAACTCCAGAAGAACAACACGAAGGAGGTGTGGACTGGGATGAAGCAAATAACTGGCTTCAAGGTTGGAGGGAGACAACCAGGGGGCTCCCTGGATAGGGCCAACGAGCTGAACTGTTTATTCAATAGGTTTAGTTCACAGCCCTCATCCGTCTCCCCCAAACAACACACCTCCCAAACTCCTCCACCTCTGTCCCCCCTGTTGAGCTGCACAATCACTGAGCCCTCAACATCCAATGGCTCGCCCACTGACTCCTCAACAACAACAATGGGCTCTTCCACCCTCCCCCCTCTCTCTGTGACGACTGACCAGGTGAGAAGACAGCTGGTGAAACTACACCACGCAAAGCTGAAGGACCTGATGGCATCAGCCCCAGGGTTCTAAAGACCTGCGCCACCCAGCTGTCTGGTGTCCTGCAGCACCTCTACAACCTGAGCCTGAGGCTGGAGGAGGTCCCGGTGCTCAGTCGCACCTGGATGGAACCGGTGTCTGTGAGAGTCACTTTCTTCGACTTCTCCAGTGCATTTAACACCATCCAACCACTGCTACTGAGTGAGAAGCTGCTGGTGGTGGGTGTAGACTCGTCCACCATCTCCTGGATCACTGACTACCTCACAGGTAGACTACAGTTTGTCAGAATGGGCCGTGTGCTGTCTGAAACGGTGGTCAGTGATGTTGGAGCACCGCTTGCTAGATCCTCTGTGGATTAATTATCACTGTACGTATGTATGCTTACTACACTTCACATACATACTTTGCATTTTGCACTCTATTGTTTACATTTAATTTGCTAAATTAATGAATACACTCTGCAGCTGTACATATATTTCATTCCAGTTATTTGTATTCTATTTTATTTGTGTATATATATATATATATATATATATATATATATATATATATATATATATATATAAAACTTAATTTAATTACATTTTGTCTTCATCCCTGTTGCTTCTTTATATATTTTATCTTGTGTGTTTATTTGTATCTGTAAGTTGTAAGGCGCTACTACGAACACAAATTTTCCCTTAGGGATTAATACAATATCTATCTATCTATCTCATTCACTACATAAATGCTCTTTGTTTTTAAAAGTATTTTGCCCAATTTAATAAACATGATAGCAGTTGGGAAGTATTCCGTTTCTACTCAATGCTAAATTACAAACAACTATTCATATTTTTTAACAATTTCAATCGTCTTACTTTAGATGTAAATAATGTAGCGACCCTGGATCAGGAAAGCTACAAGACTGAAAGCGCGTACTAATTATTATCACCTTCTCCGCCGGATGCCATGTCCCAATACATTATCAGCTGGCCATCCTCGAGTTTGCGATAACGAGACTTGGTTTTTTCTTCCCCGGCTGGTGGTTGGATGGATGGTTTCAAAGAGCGTAGGACGGCATCGCGGAGTCCAGATCAGGATCCACACGACCATTTACCTCAGACAAAGAATGATACAATTTAGCAGTGCATTCTTTTCCCTTTTTTAATCCATTCCCATTCATGTTTTATTTGTATCTTTTATTACACTCATTATTTAATCTTTTTCATACTTTCTGCTTCCTCTCCCCACATACTATACCCCCTCCAATCCGCTTTAAACGGTTCAAAGTTCTTTCTTTCTTTCTTTCCTAGACTTCCTCTCATGTTCTACCGCTTCGTCTTTCTGTCTCTGATCCAAACAAAAACCCTTGTTGGACAGTTTGTCCCCCCATACATTTTATCACCGGAGATAAGACTCATGCACACTCCCAAGCTGGAAAGGCTGCACAGACTTGGGCCTGCTCTGACCTCATACTCTTATTTTTGTGAGTAGTTTTTTATAAAGACTCACTTTATCCTTATTTACCTGCAGTCTTAGATTAAAAGGATTTGTCAATCATAAGTATGTCAGTGTGTCGTCAGTCCACTGAATTATCTATTCACTGCAGCACACAAAACTACTATTTGTCATGTTCGAGGTCATTCAAATTACTTATCTTGCCTCTGGAATTCTCAATTCACAGCTGCACACGAACCTGGCACATCTTGAAAATAATCATAACACTTATTTTAGTATGAACTTGCCCAATGCCCATTAAATTCCCCGTTTATGATCAATAATTTCCCTTATCTCCTTTTTCCAGAATATAATTTTTGCTTTACTTATAGTTATTTTATTCCAGACCAAAGACAAAGAAAATGATAACGGTAGCGTGATTAATCTCAGACTAGGTTCTCCTCGTCTCCGCTCTTTTTATTGAATTTTTTATCAGGCAAGAAGCACGCGTGCATGCAACCATAAACTTTTTCCCACAACACTGCCCCGCTTGACCTCCGGTCAGATTCTCACACAAATTTACCCCTGTCAACAATCCCAAGATGAGTTCCGCTCAGCTTTTAATGTAATCACTTCTTCCTTCCATTCATTATTTTATAACTATTTGCTCTTTATTATATGTATTGGATAACGCACAAACCAGTGCTCCTCAGCAGAATGATTCACAAAATACTTGTTGATTTATATTTACATCTATATTTAATGCTATTTAACAAGTTTCCAGCAAAAACTCTTATTCTCTTATATCTCTGACTTCCTCAGCTCAAGATTTATATATAATCCTATTTCTGTTTCTTATTTTGGGTGCAGTACCCCTCCGACCATTAACACTCTGGGGTCTGGGTTCATTTTCTTGATTTTACATCATTTTTAAATGTCTCTTTTTAAAGTCACTTGCATATGATACATACATACAAAAATTACAGAAGAATCTCAGCTATCTATATAATGAGACACCATTGTCCCAAGGCACAAGTGTAAAGAGAAAATATGACTAAAGCTGAAAAATGTAATCTTGATTTTGGAAATTGTTCATATTTGTTGTGAAAACATAACTTTACTCATGTGGTATAGCGGTTTTGGTGATGGAAATTGGTTTACCAATGGTCTTAGGTTCACAAAAGCAGTGGAATATATGAATAAAATGGTAGACACATGTAGATAAATGTCAAAAACCAAATTTATTATTATATGGTGGGGGGGATGATGAGGTGTGGCTAGCTTTGAGGCCTGCTATGGTGATGTGTTGGCAGGCAGACTGACAGGGAGACTGCTGCAGCGATGCTGCATGTTGTCCTCTGGACCCTCACAGCTCTGAATCCACTCTGTAAAATACATTAATACAAGTCAGTATGAGTTCACTGAAATAAAGTTAACGGTGATAGAGACAACAGTTGATTACCAACCGTTCATAGCTTTAGTCAGCTATCTCCGTTTGCTCTCGTTAGCTCACGCCGTGTTAGCAGCACCTAACGTGACATAAACACTACTGTAGTAACGATTAACGGAGATCCAACACTACTGGTCCTGATCTAGTGACACGCTAACGCTAAGCTATCGTCAACAAACACACGTTAGTTACAGTCTTACAAACACATAATGGAGGTCCAACACGACTAGTCGTACTAAGTTCACTGTAAGAAAGTTAACGGTGATCGATACAACAGTTGAGTATGCACCGTTCAGTCGTAGACACGTAAGGAAACATCCAAAACGGGGCTATCTAGTGACGCGCTAACGCTAAGCTATCGTCAACAAACACACGTTAGTTACGGTCTTACAAACACATAATGGAGGTCCAACACTACTGGTCGTACTAAGTTCACTGTAAGAAAGTTAACGGTGATAGGGGCAACAATTGATTACTCACCGTTCAGTCTCACAGAAACGCTGTAGCCAGCTATCTGGCCCGTTAACTCCGTTAGCTCCTTGTTAGCGAATCCTTCAGGCACTGGAGCTGCGCCGTCTGTCCCCTCCAATATATTTGCTCAGGACTCTTTGCTTGGCATGTTCTGACTCACATTGAAGCTTTGCACACGTCGTAAGACACGTCCATGTTTAGATGCTCAGACGCGGAAGTGGAACCCATATCCGCCAGATTTTAAACCATATCTCTGTGACGTATTATTGTGATGATAGAATTTTTTTTAAAACTTAAACACCTGCCCGGCCGCGTCAACGCGGGCCCCGCCCCCAAAGGGTTAATGTCTCCCTTCTATTTATCCTGTGTTTTGAGATGCTCTCGATTGCTTCTCTTTTTTTATTTTGTATTTCTGGTCTCGCTATTCCTGTTATGCTAGGAGAGTTAGCTGATAGGCTAGGCTAAACCTCGTGGCTTACTGCTCTCTTTTTCCCTGTATCTCTCCCAAGTTTCCACTCTGCAGCTTCTGGAAGTATTTTGCAAAAAACACGTTACACTCAGCTCTGTACTCCCTATCTTATCAATCCTTAGCTCGTCCAACCGGCCCCTCCAGAGGACACAAATCAGACCGCCAACTCCCACAGCACCAGAAAAACTATTTTTCTTTTCTCTCCCTTTCAGCACACACAGTGACTCCCCGGTCGTGTTCTATGTACGTTAGACCCTCTACGTTAGTTATTTAAACAGGACACGCCGCCGCGTCACCTGCCGGACTCTCTGTGAGACTGTCCACGATGGTCACTTTCCTGTGCTTATTTTATTTATTTACACGTATCCTTCGAAGCCAGGGTAAAGGATGCATTACCCAATATCGTGAACCCATTCAAGAAGCTTTTGCTGTATCAGAGAGATACAGCGCTCGACCGCTGAGGACTTATAACGCCAATTCAACAACATTGTTTTATTTCTTCCTGCTTCGTAGTACCCTTAGACCATGATTTTCCCTTTTATTCCCCTTCAATGCACCACATATATGTAGTCTGGTCGAAAACCTTAATCCGAGGAATTCTCAGTTTCCCGACACACACGGATTTCAGGTCTCATAAAAAACACCAAGATCTACAAAACCCTTCTGCATTTTTGCCCACACAGCATATGAAAAACAACAAATATGTGCTTTGTACTTTACGTGTGATCAGGAACAATTTTAAAACTATTTCTAAACTATGGGTAGAGGCTTATTCTGCTGTTGACAAGTAAATTTAGTTTAGGCAATCACAGACATTTCATTCATTTGATCAAAAGGTTGTCTGCTCAGTCACCTGTTCTTTATGAGGTACTTCTCGTTGTCAAACGCCAAACAGCTGCCAGCCCTCAGCTGGGGTCCGGAAAACGGACGTCACAGCTCTTTTCTTTATCCAGGTCAACCAACCGATGTCAGGGTCACCATTCAAAGCGCATAATAATTATTGGATGCCTGGTGTAGTGTCCGGAAGAACTTAGTCAAACAACTTCTCTCATTCTCGGAACTTATTTTCCTTGATCACATGTAAAGTAAGAAGTGCTGCAATCGTGATAGCAGGGAGTCGTCCAGTCAAAACGCAGGTTGACCGTCCAAAACACCCCGAACAGCCGGAAGTTTGGCTCTTTAATACACGGTTTTCCGTCATGAACATCTAACATTTAATTAGCTCTAACATGTCTAATGCCGTGTTCACACCGGACGCGACGCGAATTTGCGGCGTCGCGTCCACCGCGGAAGTTTACTCGCGCGAGTAGAAAGAGGGTGTTCACACCAAACGCGAATTCGCGGCGCGACCAAAGGGGCGTGGCTTAGCTCTGTTGCTTGCCTCTGCGACGAAGCTTTCATTTCCGCTATAGACCATGGAATAAATAACCACTAGTTCTGCTTTATACTTGTTGTGGAAGTCCCAAACATGTCGGAACATGAAACGCCCTCGTATTTGGGTTCATAACATCATCCGTAGCCGCACACAGCTCGGTGAATTTCACCGACTCCTCCAGGAACTGCGTCTCGCGTATCTCTGGAAAACGATACCGATTATGCCATCCACCATGGAAATAACCACCAGTTCTGCTTTATACTTTTTGTGTAAACTCCACATATGTCGGAACATCAAACTCCATGGTGTCTGGGTTCATACTATTATCCGTAGTCCCACAACAGCGTCTCAATGAAGCCGCTGTCAGCGCTGGTTCAGGCGGAGCAGCAGCAGTTTCATTTAGAAACGGGGAGACGGTGGTGGTGACGGGCGGAGCTTCTCAACGCTGATTCTCAACGCTGATTGGCTGCCGCAACTTTGCGTCACGCAATTTCTCCGCCAGAGTTGGGATAATTCAACTCACGCGAATTCGCGCCGCGTCCTTCGCTTTGTTCGCCCCAGGTCAAACGTTCTGTTCGTGCCGCCTCCAACGCGCCTATCTCGCCGCAGCGCGTCTGTGGATTGACTTAACATGTAAACTGGTCGCGCCGCAAATTCGCGTCGCATCCGGTGTGAACACGGCACAAGAGGAGGAGAATCGTGTCCTCACCTTTTCTCACAAGGCTGGAACGTGCCACGGCCAGTCTGCTTCCCTAATGTTAATATACTGATAAACAGGTGTGAGTGTTGTACTGCAAAGCATGGAGCCTTGAGGAACAGACAACCGGACTGTTCTCACAGAAACTTCTCACAGAAAGTATTTGTCAAACTGACCTCGCACTCGTGAACTCTATTGAACTCTAAAAGAATAATGAAATGAAGAATATCTACAGAATATAATGATTTATATTATCAAGACGTTAGATGGCTTGTATTGTGTTTATTAAGGGAACAATAGAACAGGTTACTGTGGGCCGTAGCCTACGCCAAACAACCGTAGAACCCCGTAAAAACCTCTCAACAAGCTTCACCTCTGCTCCGAACGGCTCGTAACACACACACAACAACATCCCCCCCATCCCTCGCTCTCCAATCACAGGCACGCTTCACAGCTACCCAGCTCATGAGACGTTCACTGACCTCCTGAACCTAACATTCATAACATAACATTTCCCTCAGTCCGTTACAATAAGATGCCAGACTGCATAAAAAATAATCCTCCCCCGACCTAAAACCACAGAGCCCCCCTTCATAACAAGTCCCAATTCAACTCCTGAGTGTAACACACCACTTTATTCTGCAGCCACACGCAGCTCATGCAGCTCATTACTTGCCACAGGCGTAGTGCTGCCAGCAACTGGCCAATAAAGCATTATGAAGTCAAATATCTTCACTTGTGGCGCTTACTTAATTTTCACATACCGGTAAAGTAGACTACTCACTGGCAATATAAGACAAATCGAGTGTGTCTCATGTTTTTATTCATCAAGGATTGAGGATTAAACGGGTCTGTTGACCAGATTCAGCTTCTCTTTAATACAGGGACTCTGGGACGGCTCCATCCAACCAGTAGCTTCTGATATCAATAACTCCAGAATAATTTCGACCCGTTTTGAATCTTCCCGCAGCCCACCTTTGGGTCTTGACCTGTGCTTTGAAAAATAGCAGCACACATGCATAAAAGTGTGCCAAGGGCTCAGTTGTGAGCCATATACCCCCTACCAAGTCAAGCTGAGTGGGTAATGAAAGTATTCACATGCTGCTCAGGCACTGTTTCTGCCCACTTGGGGGATGGATGTCCCTGTAATTAAGGTATTACAAATTGTTTCGTGCGGAACGAATCCCCCGCTCAAAACAGGCAATTTAGGAATGGTTTAAATGAAGATCTACTCAATGAAATGGGCCGCATGGGAATGTGGGGACACACATTTTTACACCAACAACTATGTGTGTTTGACTTTTTGAGAGAGAGGAGTGAACAAAGGAGGAGTAAGGCCACAGGGGAGTGTAATGAGGTTGTGGCCAACTTCAAAAAGGTACTGGAAATAACTCTTCCTCTGGGATTTTTTTTATTTGTATTTTTTTTTAATCAAATCTATTCAGTGCAGTGAAAGAATATGATTAAAGATAGCTTTAATAGGATGTGGCACATTATTCAGTCCCATCAAATCATTTGAGGGATTGGGGTAATGTGACCAACTCCAGAAGCTCAGGGCTCTCACAGATCACTTTGGCATTCACAGCCACGTCCCACGCTTCTTTCTAATGCAAACCAATAAGCAATGTGTCAAGGCATTTATGCAATTTAAAGGATACTTTAAATTTAGAATATAAATCTGAATCTCCAATTTAGCCTGAGCGCAGCGTGGCGCATGTATTTTGCTACTTTGTATTAGCATCGGTCTTCCCTGCAGGGAGCAGGCAACAGAAGGAGAATGCAATTACCCAGATGCATCTACGCAAACATGCGGCAGAGAGAGAGAGGAAAGAGAGCGCACCGATGGTGTGTGTGTGAGCCGCATGCATCACATATGCCTTCAAGATCTAAGTTTACCATTGTTATTCAGCACCAGTCCGTGTGTGCGCTCCGTGTGTTGCACGTCTCCCGTGTGCGCCAGTATAGATCCGGGGATCTGTCTCCCATGGCGACTCCATAACATGACCTCACAATGACATGCATTCTGCACAACCCCTTTTACCGCCTCTGTGGGTATTCCCAAAGATCACATCAAACGTGCTTCACTCGCAGCCTTTTAGCTAGCCGCGGACTCCCGTGAACATGCATACGTTCGGCTTCACATGTATGACTCTCCTGGGAGTGGACGTGGAGACGAGTGTTGTACAGAGACAGGTGAGTTTTTTCAGACACAGGTGATCACAGGAGTCCCCCCTCCATGTGACCTGGAGGGGGACTGCTCGTTCATTATCCCCAAACAGCCCATAAACCCAAGACCCATTGCCCTGAACATACACACAAACAGAATATGACGTGTCGTTGGACCAATTATTATTATTATTATAGGGAAGGCATTACCCGGCCCACTCGGCCTCTGATTGGCTAACACTCTTTGCCTAAATCTAAATAATCTAATCAGAGAAGGCAATGAGAATTGGTTAGGGCAAGAATATCATGGTAAGCCAATCAAAGATCCATAGTAGAAAAACCTTATTCCAACAAGAAAGATCTGATGTCATTCTACTTAATAATTAGCCATGTGCTTCTGCTTGTTGCAGGGAGACTGTGTATTTTCAGAGCGATGGTCATTTCAAAAGGCTTTTTTGAACTATCGGGGTTTCGGCCTATTGGAACATCGGGAGCACCACTTGCGGGATCAGGAGGAAGAATCAGGATCTGTATCGATCCCCACTGCAAATTCAAGTCTACTATGGTAGCAACGAGTCATGGCGCTTCGAGCAGCGACCCTGCAAGCTCACTTCTTTCTAAAACCACACCCCCATATTTTAATCTTCACCCTGCAAGTGCCGGCCGGCCCATAGAGGGCAACAGGGCGTGGCCCCACCCACCTTGAGCCACCAAAAAAAAAAAGAAGGAACAAAAATCATTATAAAAATATTAATAAATGATACAAATTGTCAATATTTGTGTTTTTGAGCTATGGAATATACCCAGTAATATTTTTAAAATAGGATATCTGCGCCAAATATATGCTTTTCCTGCTTTTCCTGCTCTGCTCATGCAGCTCTGAGCTGCATGTCTGTGATGCTCATGCACGTCCTCTCTGCTCCAGTACGTCTCTAATGCTCGTGCACATCGTGGGGCTCACCCAAGGAAGACGCGTCTAATACGCAGTTTAGCCAATCACTGATTAAAGAAATACATGAATGATATACAATTCATTCAATCAGCGCTCTAAAAAAGACTTCTGGGAGGGCTATTCTCATCAAGCCCAAGGCGTGTTCCCGTGTCTCTGTCTCTTCGGGCAGACGAGGCGAGCGCCACCCATGGTAACAACATGACAGCGGCGAGCAGGAGCCACTGGTCTTCACAGAAAACCAAACGCTAACTCTGAATAATCTCTCCTCCAACATCTGTTTGAGAGAAGACCTTTTGCTGAGAAACTACACGTAAAACGCCTGGTCCTAGATCAACCGGACCGGTGGAACGACCGGTCCGAAAAGCAATGCAGATTTCTTTCTGCGCCTGAGCCGACTTAAATACTTCTTTTACACTACTGTGTAATGTTGCACAATACTAAAAAGGTAGTGTGGTATCCGTACGTTAAAAACGATATGATTTTGCATATTTTTAGTATTGATCCTTTATTCAAATAGCGCGGATCAGAGCGCACTCCCTGCTCCCTCTCTCTCTCATACAGAGACGCGCTCAAGGGGACAGGGCTTAAGGGCGTGGGGCTGCAGCGCACAGACACAGTCACAGAGTGATCGCTGGGGAGACATGCACGAGCTTTGCCCGTGCTGACTGTCTCGGCTTGTTGGAACAAAGCTCTCCCAGTTGATATTAATGATGATATGATGATGTGTAGTCCAGTAAAGCAGCAGTTTGTAGAATCCAACAGTTTCTGAGTGGAGTTCTGTTGCACACGGTTCCAATCAGACCACCTGATGCTTGTGTCTGTTCTTTTTTATATATATATATATATATATATATATATATATATATATATATATATATATATATATATATATATATATTGTTTATAGTTTGAAGTTAAAAGGTTTGAAGCTGTAGTTTGAAGTCAAGTGTTTTGTATTTATTTATTAATATTTAAAGTGAAGGGAAGAATAGTCCTCTCCAGGATATTCCTCGGGCATTCAAGAATTGACAGGACAGGTTATATTACAATCAAGGTTATTTATTTTAGCCATTACACACATACATGAAATGCATACCTATTACGTGGCCACGGACTCTGCTCCCCTGCTAGTCTGCCGTTCTCACAGTCTGCACACCCCCAGTATGAGCGTGAGCCTCGTATTCTAAAAGCAATGGATATTTATCCTCTTTCTATCTGACTTCCTCTTTTTCTGACTCTACAGTTGTCACAGTCTAAATAGAAAAGGGGAGCGGTCCGTCTGTACATCGGACATCTAAAGGTCACAAGGATGAGTTATACTGTCTGTAACCATGGCAAAGAAGCAGAAAGCGGAACTCCTTCCATAAGGCAGGAACCAGATGAAAGACCGTTTAAGGCCAAAAGCAAGCTTTATAGGTTAAAACCCGGGAGCATGTACATATAAGGCCACATTGGCCTCTATTTGCCCGGTTCCGACAAGGTCAAGTGCAGTGGCCTGCGGAACCAAAACCGCAGAGTGGGAAGTCAGAGAGGTGCGCTTTCTCAGGCCTGAGACACTCTCCAACATGAGCAGGACATGAAACCAGTCAAAAATAATGCAGTAACACCATATAAATCATTAAATTCTCTTCAAAAGTATACTTTAAATAGTTAATATATTGTTCAATTTGAAGAAAAAAATCTGCCTTGGCAATAAAAAAGTACGGTTCAGGCACCATTTAGGCACCGGTATCGTTTTAGCACCGGTATCGGGAAGAAAAAAAAAAACGATGCCCATCCCTAATTATTTAAATGACTGTCATTATGATAAAAAAAACTAATTCCACTAGTGGATGTCTGGTCTATTGTGCACGAAAATGTCAAGAAACGGCCTTGGTTGGTTGTTATGTTCTCACACACACACACACACACACACACACACACACACACACACACACACACACACAGGAAGGAAACGAATATGGGCCTCCTATATTTTTATGATTGAGGAAGAGAGAGAGAGAGAGAGAGAGAGAAAATAGGGAGGGGGGAGATTGTCGGAGAGAGAGAGAGAGAGACGGGGACATTAGAGAGGGGAAAGGAAGAATCAAAATAATCTTGAAAACGAGCAAGGGAGCTGGCAACAACAAAGCGAGTCTGCCGGGGAGAATGTGAAACAGTGTGATGGAGGAAAGTAGGCAAGGACACAAGGAAGGGAAAGTTGATAGCACAGTGTCAAAAGAAAGAGAATGACTGAGAGTGCGAGCCAGATCCGGATCCTGAGAGGAAGTACATTGGATAGCGCGAGCCGGGAGATGCGAGCGAGACGCAGAGGGAAAAGGGAGGGAGAACAAGATATTAATAACCAGAACGTGAGCTAATAAAAGAACTGGAGAAGGAAACACAATAGCAAAGGAGCAAAGAGAGGATATCAGAGGGCGAGGTTGAGAGAGCAACCTTAAAAGGCAGAGAAGGCCAGAGTTACAAAGTGAAAGAAGAATAGTGAACGCAGAGGAGAGGACTGCAGTGTAAACATCTGATAATCAACGGGACATGATCAGCTGATCTTTAAATCCAGAAGAATTTTGTCCGATTGCAAAAGGAGGTTTTTAAATTCTAATAAACTATTTGTCTCAATGGTTTTTCACCGAACTCATCCAAAGACATGGCCAGCATGTTAACACGCTTTCCATGCATTGCATTTTCTTTTTTTTAAGAGTTATTAAAATCCTCTCTGGTTTTCGAGGTGATAGAATGTCAGATGTCACGGGTCTCTCATAGAACCCTTTTATAAAACAACTACACTGTGGGACCTCCGCCTTCCAAAACTCAAATTAAGATAATGAAGCTTCATTTTTAACTTCAGGGGAAATTCAATAATAAAAAAAAACATATCTTAATCTCTCTTTCTGGAGCTCAACCAGGACAGAACTAAAGTCTCGGTTCTTGGTGCTGAAACTCAATGTGAGCCTGCAAGCAGATGGAATTAACTTCATGTGAACAAGTAAAACAACCACAGGGGTTATCTTTGATTCGGATCTTAATTTAAAACCTCACATTAGAAACATAAATGCATTTCAGCACCTTTAGAAAGTTCCCTGAATGCAACCGTTTCTCTCTCGAGGCAATGCAAAGACACTAATCTCGCCTTTACGACCTGCAGGATTGACTCATTTAACGTTCTACTTTCTGGTCTCCCTAAAAAGAATATAGCTCAATTACAAGTGTTGCCAAACTCAGCTGCTGGCATGCTGACTAGGACCAGAAAGGAACGCACTTTACACCTGTTTTAATGTCTCTGCATGCATACCCGTTTGCTTCAAAATGTAATTCATGGCTCTTATATTGGTTTATAAAGTGGTGGCCTTTTAATTATGCCTTTAAGTTTAGGAAGTTCCATTTTCAAGCTTTTTATCTAGAGAACACAGAGCGACCCAAGCTTAGGGGATTTGTAGTTCTTCTTCACCACCAACTACGTCACCAAGGCGGATGCAGGAAGTACAATGGAGCAGGAAAACTCAGCTATTTTGGTCAAATACACAAACTCAACACTCAATCAACACTGGCTGGACAGCCACATGAACGAGTGGCAAGTTCCCCTTTTCACAACTAAAGATCCAGTATATTGAACATGCACATAAAGATGAACATTGTGCAACCGAGGCACCTGTTCCCGCTTTGTCTTGCAGAGTGTATGCTGCCGTGTGAACGTTCAGCAAGGTGCTTGCTTCGGGAACTGCAAAGCATTTAACGTTCCACAAATCTCAAGTAGACAAAATGAGAACCACTTATTGACCTATGGCATACTGTTTTGTCACATATTAATGAGGACCCCCCTTGCAGCGGCAGCTCTCTCTCTCTAACGTGCTGCCATTCTCCGTGTGGACACCAGGTGGAAAGCTTTCTGTGCGGGTTCTGTGTTAAAACTCGTGTGGAGGCAACGGGAAGCTGGAGGGGATGAGGGTTTGAAAGGTAATGATTATTTGATATCTCTTCTCTGGCTCTCTCTTTTTCACACGAACACACGCCCTCTCCCTTTTTCTATTTATTCAACTGCTATCATTTCTCTCCGTGGGGATCTTGTTGTCAATTCCTCCCAAGACTCATAATTGCTTCGCCGGGGCCTCTCCACGTAATGGCCCCATACCGAGTAATCCTGAGCACCGGGTCTTGTGCTCTGCCTATGACTAAAGATTACTTTATTGATTCCCACCCCTCACCCCAACCATTCCCTCTCTCCGTCTCTCAATCTCATCTCCCCACTTTTTCATGCCCAGAAGTAATTTCCTCACTGTTGTCCACTGCTGTTTCCTACCACTGGGTTCACATGACCCCATGCAGCGCAGAAAAGGGAGGGGGGAGGTGGAGGCTTGGGGTCGATGGTCGATGCTCCGCTTTCCCTTTGCCTCAAGCGGCCAAAGGATTTCTAGTTTTGCAAAGCAGCACCACTGCAGCGTCTCCAATCAATGTAGGTGGTGGAGCAGATAATGCAAAAGGTTGAGTATGATGAGGTGAGACGTAGGTTTGGATGTGGGGAGAGAGAAGGGAGCGAAGAGCAAGCGCGAGAGGTGCTGCACACTTGGCATTAGCCGGAGCGGGATTGACAACTGACACCGGGGTCGACGTCAAAGATCCTACAGGGCTTTGGTACCCGCCGCCCATTCCTGCTTTCCACACGGGCCCCGTGGGACGCCCCCTCAGAAACCCATTTCACAGTCAGTTTAACAGCGCACTCCAGAAGGAAATATTCATACACTCGTTTCCTCTCCGCAGTCGCAATCTCTTCGGGGGCAAATTGAAGCTCCGATTCTCTGGAAAATAAAGTTAATATTTCTTTTGTTTATTGTGGAGAGACAGAGGAAAGTCATAAAAATGACAATATCATGTTCTCGGAGTGCACGCGGAACAATATCTGTTTTCTGTTCCGGGCCAGCAGTAATCCAACAGGCGATTCCTCTTTCATTTTCAGTTTTACTGCGAGGCCATAAACCGCACAGTATATTACATGCAATGCTAAGCACAGGGGGGGCCACAAATGACACAAGTTATGAATCTGAAAATGTGGAAAAGAAAAAAAAGAAAAAATCCACACAGGGGGAATAACACACACGGACAGCTTATGTATGAGGAAGCGGAGTCGAGTGGGACAGTTAACCATAATAAAAAAGGGAAATTTATCAAAATGAAAGAGGGTTATGGCGGCTGATAAATGCAGGAGTATCAGTCATCTGGACTGGAGGCCATGTGTTACTGACTTGTGCAGTGACTTATACAGTTGTAAGATTCAGATTCAACAAATATGAACCGAAGGTGATCGTAAAGCGGAGGTTTTGCACCTGCTCTTCTTGTCTATGAATTAAAAAATAATCTATATCTCAAATAAAAATGTCCTCATCCTCCATTTTATTGTATTGTGTGGGCTGACTTACTACCCTAAAGGGGTAAAAAAGGGATTAGATTGCCTTGGTTTAATTTTTTCAGCCATTAAAAGAGATGTTATTTCTAATCTAGTTTTTAATACGGCTGCCTGATGTTCGATGACCTTAAATGAAGAACAGCTAGTGATATTTTTTATTGAATGCACTATAAAACAATGTGTGCTGGGATAGGTTCTGGGCCTTTTCATAAATGGGGATGGATGGAAAGATGGATGGTGGGTGTATGGATGGATAGAAAGATAAATGATGGGTGGATGGTTTGATGGATGTCTGGATTGATGGATGGGTGGGTGGATAGATACATGATGGATGGGTCTGTAGATGGAAGGATGGAGGTATGGCTAATTGGTGGGTGGATGGATAGATGATGAATGGGTGGGTTGATGAATGAGTGGTTGGATGATGGGTAGGTGGGTTGATTAATGGATGGGGGATGCAATAAAACCAAAAGAACAGTGGCGTTGGCATTCTGCTGTATTGTATTAATAGCAAAGAAAGTACTCATGTAGTCAACCAGTCAAACATGCCACAGAGAAAATAAGGACACCCAATGGAAAACACATTACAAGTAGGCCAAGTAGGATTAATGTATCCAGAGAGTAAACTCTATGAAATAGTTCAGTCGGCTGCCACACCTACATGGCATGCTCATCAGTGCAGTATACATCCAACGAAACCTCGTTCACGATAAGCTGCCTGCACGCCTGCAGCTGCACTGCTCGAATGAAAGCTGTGCCAACACCTGCTGCTGTTCATATATAATTCAATTCAATTTTGTTTATTTTATATAGCCCAACATCAAAAATACATGTTTGCCTCGGAGGGCTTTATAATCTGTACACATAACATCCCGGTCCCGGGACCTCACATCGGATCCGGAAAAACTCCCCCAATAAAGATAGTAAAAACCTTAAAGAAAGAAACCTAAAAAAGGGGAAGAAACGTGAGGGAGAGCAACAGAGGAGGATCCCTCTGCCCGGATGGACAGAAGCAATAGATGTCATGTGGCCAGAATGAATAACGTAACGGGGTTACAGCACATTCAATGAATATGACAGAAATTATTCATATAATGAGTTGTAGGCATGGTCCATGATCCAGATAGCCACGATCCATGAAGCAGAAGGAGGTAGAGAGGAGGGGGGGGATGCATCAGCAGGGCCATGGTAGCAGGCAGGACCGGTTCCAGGCAGCCACGATCCATGGCAGGGGGCAGGACCGGGGGCAGGGCCGGTTCCAGGCATCCACGAATCCATGGAAAAAGAAAGTAGAGTTAGTAATGTGCATTGAAGAGACAATAATTTATCCAGAAGGAGAGAAAGAAGAGGAGAAGAGGAGAAGAGGAGCAAAAGAGGAAGAGAAGGAGAGGAGGAGCTCAGTGTATCCTAAGATGTGCCCCAGGCAGTCTAGGCCTATAGCAGCATATCTAGGGGCTGGACCAGAGCAAACCTGAGTCAGCCCTAACTATAAACCTGAAACAGCCCTAACTATAAGCGCTATCAAAGAGGAAAGTCTTAAGTCTACTCTTAAATGAGGTGACCGTGCCTGCCCCCCGGACTGAAAGTGGAAGCAGATTCCACAGAAGAGGAGCCCGATAACTGAAAGCTCTAGCCCCCAACCTACTTTTTAACACTCTGGGAACCACAAGTAACCCTGCATTAAGTGAGCGCAACGCTCTAGTGGGGTAATATGGCACTATAAGGTCCTTAAGATATGATGGTGCATCACCAGTTAAGGCTTTGTAGTTAAGGAGAAGGATTTTAAATAATAATGTGATCTCTCTTCCGCATCCTTGTTAGTAAACGAACTGCAGCATTCTGGATCAACTGGAGAGACTCAAGGGATTTACCGGAGCAGCCTGATAATAAGGAGTTACAGTAATCTAGTCTTGAGGTAACAAATGCATGGATCAACGTTTCTGCATCGCTTTGAGACAGGATGTGCCGGATCTTTGAGATGTTCCGTAGGTGAAAAAAGGCAGTCCTTGAGATCTATTTCACGTGGGAGCCAAAGGACAGGTCCTGGTCAAAAATGACTCTGAGATTCCTCACGGTGGTGGTGGATGCCAGAGCAATGCCATCCAGAGAAACCATATCATCAGATAATTGATTTCTGAGGTGTTCTGGGCCGAGTAAAATATACAACTCCAACTCAACATCCACATGTACAATGTGAGTCTACGTTCCCAGAGGGGGAAGTTATTATTATGACTCTGCTGCATTTAGCTCAGTGTTTACTCATTGGGGGAGTGACGAGGTTCTATATTCACATCATCATCTATTCCATGCAAGACTGAAATACAATGGTGGAAGTATGTATATATACAGATGTATACCACTTTGTTATGTCTTGTTGATACTCGGATGGGATTAAATTATACTAACAATGTGTTGGTTATTCTTTTGAAAAGCATTTTTCCTTTTAAACAATCGCCCCAAAATACAGCACTCATCATTGGCAGAAGCTTTAAAAACAGACATTATCGTCACACTTAAACTTTGCGCCAAACATGTCCGTCGGAAAAAAGCAACAAAATCGAAAGCTTAAAATTGTGCTATTTGATTAAAAGCACTTTATTCTCCACGTGTCGTTGAAAATAAACTGTGACAGATCCTGCAAAAGAACGTTGAATTCTGCGCTCCTCAGCGCAACTGGGAAGCCATGATTACCATCTGTGACAAATAGTGACATGACAAAAACTCTGTGGAACTCCTAACTAGTCGGTGTTTTGTATTCACATTTAGCCACTTGTTAGCAACCACCTTTTTTTTAAAACACGTAAAATTCCCATAGAGAAATTCATAATTTGTTTTTGGATCATAGAGAAAAACATTAACATCTTTTAAGCTTGTGTTAACCGCAGATTTGATTTCAGGCTTCGGACCAAAAACTCTTTCAAAGAACGCATTGAATTGAGGGAACCTGAGGTGTAAAAATGGTAATTTCCTGCTTTTAGGACTCATTCCTGGAACACTCTATACTGCTGCTGTGCCAGTCAGTCCCACTATACTACGTGTGGTAATCCTGTATGTGTGTGTTGTGAATACACGCCGCATTAGAGGCTGCAGAGTTATCTGGATATTATTCAGATGAATTACATTTTCATGTCCATATTGGATGCGTTAGGGCTTCCTCAGCAACACTTCGCATACACCCTCCACTTCACTGTCTCCCGCAATGATAGAAGCGTGGGCGGGGGGGTTATCTGTCAAGCTGTGCTGTTATATGTGCTTTTCTGTACTTTTGAAAGTGGCAAAATAAGTCGTCCCAGACAGCTTGCATAAGAGAGGGAAGCTGCTGTCGTTTCAGCTGAGGCTTGTCGGAAGGTAACTGCATAGATGTGATATCTTTGCAGATGTTGCTGGGCTTCTTCTGGAGGCGGCCAGCATACACAGTATCCAGATCAGGGAGGGTAACTCCCACAATCCTTTGTGCTGTTCTAAGCACACGGGCCAGGTCCCTCCTGTTCTCTGCTGTGCATCTAGCATACCATACAGTAAAGCACTGACAGAGGATGGTGGTTGCAGATGTCAGGTTCCCTATCCTGACAATCTGTTTGATAAAAAGTCCAGAATCCATGAACAGAGTGAGGTGGACAGTCCAAGGTTTTTGAGTTTATGTGGGGGATGATGGTGTTGAAGGCAGAGCCGAAGTCAACGTAGAGCACCCTGACGTATGTGTTTGGGGGCTCTAGGTGAGACAGTGCCGTCTGAAGTGTGACGGAGACCACGTACTCCGTAGATCTGTTTGCTCGGTACGCAAACTGGTGGCTGTCCAGGTCCGCTGGGAGGATGTCCTTGATGTGCGATAGTATCATCCTCTCGAAGCACTTTGTGATGACCGGTGTGAGGGCAACTGGGCGGTGGTCATTGAGGCAGGTGACAGCGGTCTTTTTCTCGACGGATGATGGGGGATTTGAGGCAGGTGGGGACTGCAGCTTGTTGCAGGGAGAGGTTGAAGATGTTGGTGAACACCTCTGCTAGCTGTGTACACACACACACACACACACACACACACACACACACAAAACAGGTGTCAAGGTGGACTAATAGAGGTGGCCGTGAAATTCGTATTCTAGAAAATGTAGTAAAATGTTTCTTTTGTATTCTTCTAGTCACATGCTGTACCAGAATGTCCTCTAATATGTAATAATGCTACAGAATATGCATTACAATACTAAGATATTATGTGGCTTTAAGTCGCTGAACTAACTGTATGAAATGTCCTCCGCTTGAATGCTCATTGAGTGTCCGTGTAAAATGAGGCGCGTTTGCTGAGGAGGTATATTTCCATTTGGCCAATAAAATGCCCATTTATTTAATCTTATGGTGTGATTGTTGGTAAACAGACAAAATTAAATGAATAATATGGAAATATCCGAAACTAAAAAAAAATAAAAATAATCACATCTAAAGCTTAAACGCTTAGTAATTGGTAATTGACGCTCAAATCAGTTTTTGAATGCAGTGCCCCAAACTTTTTTTTTACAGCCGTTACCTGAAACATCCAAATCACTCATGAAATAAGGCCCATTTATTCAATGTTATTCATTTTGTAACAAAATGTATTATCATGAGTTACTCTCAGATGGATGGTGTAGTTAGTTGTGTGTGTGCACGTGCGCGTGTGTGTTAGTGCAGTGCTGTTTCTGAGCACAGTGGAGTAGACGGACACATGGACAGTTCGGACAAATTGAAAAAGGGAGAAAAAACGTCATGCTTAACTGTATGGTACTCCTGAATGAAGGGGAACGAGACGCTGCCAGGCGTTCCCTCGAATTTCCAACATGCAATCTGTGACGTGCAACGTGAGACTCTCTCTGCCGTCATTTGAGATCTGTGTGTCCAACTGGAACCTGCATCTTCCTGTATTGGAATACTCTCTCTTTAACGTGTTCCCACATGTCTCCTGGTATATTTTTTCTATCTAATCGTGTGCTGACATACAGCACCTACGATATGCTTGTTTTCCGTCCGCTCGCAGTTGTGAAGGTTGTCCGCGTTTGCTGAACTGGCAACCGCCTCCGCTAACCTCCCAGGAACTATTAGCCTACACTTGTCAAATAAAGCCTCAGAGACATTCAAGAGAGTGTTGAGTGTCCGAGGAAAAATATGAAAGTAAAAAGGTCTACCTATTATAACCGTATAATCATTTTCTTTTTCTATATAACCATTTGAATATATATACTGTTTGGTTTTTATTTTCATTATATTTTGTGATTAGACCACATAAAATTCATGGGATTAGGGTTGGGTACCGAGAACCCAACACGTCCGGTACCTACCGGACCGAAAAGCAACGCAGATTTCGGTGCTTCCTTCCGGTGCCTGAGCCGATTTAAATACTTTTTTTTTTACACTACTCTGTAAAGTTGCACGGTATATAGATACTAAAAAGGTAGCGCGGTACCCGCACGCTAAAAACGATTATTAAAATAGCGTGGATCAGAGCGCACTCGCTGCTCTGCTCTCTGTCTGCCTGCATGCAGAGCGGGGCTCGAGGGGGGCGGGGCTTCCAGCGCTCACACACACACAGTGCGCGCACACAGAGATCGCTGGAGACACGAGCACGAGCTTTTGAACGTCCGTCCTCGCCTTGATGGAACAAATCTCTCCAGTTGATATTAATGACGACGTGTAGTCCAGTAAAGCAGCAGTTTTAGGATCCAACAGTGTCTGAGTTCTGTTGCACACGGTCCCATCAGGCCACCTGATGCTTGTCTGTTCTTTTTTTAAATATATATTTTTATATTTTGAAGTTAAAAGGTTTGAAGCTGTAGTTTGAAGTGTGTTTTGTATGTACTTATTTATTTATATCTATAGTATACTTTAAACAGTTAATAATATTGTTCAGATTGAAGAAAAAAAATTGCCTTGGCAATAAAAAAGTATCGGTTCAGGCACCGGTATCGTTTTAAAAGTATCGGTTTTGCACCGGTATCGGGAAAAACCCAAACGATACCCATCCCTACATGGGATGCTATAAGTTACTATGTTATATACTCTTTTTGAATGAGATGTGTTAAATGTTCTCTCCTTTGTTAAGAGCATGCATTGGCAGTATTACCAAATAAGGTAGTAAAACCTCCTCTGTCCAACTCTGGTGACAGCATGACTTATGTATTCTGGTGTTTAAAAGAGGGGGTAGGAATGCATGTTTTTTGGGGTACCTGGCAATTCTGTGCAGGAGGAGAGAAGAGGTGTTTATTCATGCATCTTTACTAGAAAAGGAGAAACATCAGATTGGGGTTGGGACAGGTCTCCAGCTTTAGAGTCTGGAAGAAACTTCTGCTATCAGGAGAAGGTGCCTGGCAATTCTGTGCAGGAGGAGAGAAGAGAGAAGAGGTGTTTATTCACCAGCTCTAATTCCGTGTTCACACCGGACGCGGCTCGAAAATTCGCGCCGCGTCCACCGCGGAAGTTTACTCGCGTGAGTGAAACGAGGGTGTTCACACCAAACGCGAAAAATCGCGGCGCGAAAGGGGCGTGGCTTAGCTCTGTTGCTTGCCTCTGTGAGAGACAAGCGACGAAGCTTTCATTTCCGCTATAGACCATGGAATAAATAACCACTAGTTCTGCTTTATATTTGTTGTGGAAGTCCCAAACATGTCGGAACATGAAACGCCCTCGTATTTGGGTTCATAACATCATCCGTAGCCGCACACAGCTCGGTGAATTTCACCGACTCCTCCAGGAACTGCGTCTTGCGTATCTACGTAAAACGATACCGATTATGCCACCCACCATGGAAATAACCACCAGTTCTGCTTTATACTTTTTGTGTAAATTCCACATATGTCAGAACATCAAACTCCATGGTGTCTGGGTTCATAATATTATCCGTAGTCCCACAACAGCGTCTCAATGAAGCCGCTGTCAGCGCTGGTTCAGGCGGAGCAGCAGCAGTTTCATTCAGAAACGGGGAGACGGCGGTGGTGACGGGCGGAGCTTCTCAACGCTGATTCTCAACGCTGATTGGCTGCCGCAACTTTGCATCAAGCGATTTCTCCGCCAGAGTTGGGAGAATTCAACTCATGCGAATTCGCGCCGCGTCCTTCGCTTTGTTCGCCCCAGGTCAAACGTTCTGTTCGCTCCGCCTTAAACGCGTCTATCTCACCGCGGCGCGAATAAATCGCCAATTCGCGTCGCAGCGCATCTGTGGATTGACTTTACATGTAATCTGGTCGCGCCGCAAATTCGCGCCGCGTCCGGTGTGAACACGGCATTACACACCACGTCCGTCTGAGATGAGCAAAACAGCACAGCCTTTATGTGTGTATAAGTGTGTGTACGTGTGTATGGGTTAGTTAACAATAAGTCAAAATAAAACACTCAAAGGCAGATCTTTACTATTAAAGAGCCGAGTGATTGTAATGTTGGGTATCTGCCGATACAGAGTCACGTCAGACCCTTATGTTGGCCAGCATACTAATATTGACGGTTACTTGGCACTTCTCATTTTTCACCAGCTGGGCAATCCATAAACTGAAGGTTGTAGTTCAAAATGATTACATTTCTAAAATCACAGATATGACTCGAGTGGAGGATTTACTGGGAGAATGTGGCTCTTGAAATTGTCGTGAAGCATTCAGGTCAATAATTTCAGTCGAGAAGACTTATCACTTTTTGAGCTGTTGTAACTGCAGAAACACTAGTTGATGATCAAACTCTGCAGAATACAGTAAAGCAAAATGCCTTCGGATATTAGTTATCAGTTAAAAATCCTGCTCACTCCTGACAGCTATTTCCCTCTATGGTTGCCTCCTGATGCTGCAGAGGAAACACAAGCAGAGAGCTGGTGCCACTCTACTAAGAGATCCAGTTTCTTTTTCTGTCCTGAGACAAAGGAGCTGTTTTCTACTTTCTTCTAACAATGTAGTTGTATAGCACTCTAACAAATGTAATTGCGAACAGAATCAAAACAGGACAATGTTAAGAATCAGTGTGAGAAAACGTAATAACTCTATCACTATCCCCATTACTATGCAAACTATCTCCAATAAGCTGTTGCCGAGGTTTCATAGACATACAAAATACATATGAAACTTAAAAACAAAAGAATTTGATATTCTGTATGTGTATTGTCATTTGGTACTTCTTTGCTCAATTATCTCTGCAAATTACATTTTATTCGAAACCGATCTTCATAATTTGAATGTGGAAAAGAAAACAAACAATGTTTCAGGCAGCAGGATATAAAGACAAGGCACTTGACAACAACACAAACTAGACTCGACATCATCTCTCTTGCAACTTGCAAGTAATTTCATAGCCTTATTGTAACATGTATTCTTACCAGTAGCAGCTCAAAACCATATAATTTACAGTTTTTTAATAAAGTAATAACATTAATATTGAGTTAATTGAATTCAGTTCCGCCTATTGGTTCGGCCCTCCACAACGGTCCAAATTTTTCATGTGGCCCCTTGGGAAAATGAATTGCCCACCCCTGGTCTAGATTGATGTTAGCTAGTTCAGTGGCGGGCCGTCAGGGCCTACCCCAGTCGGAGAAAACCAAACTCGGGTTTATTTTAAATTGTATCATACAACCTTCGCTAATGTAGTCAAGGTGCAAGTAACGTTAGCTGTTAGCTCACTGTGGGCTAACGTTACATGCAGGCAGAACGTGGGGCTTCATGTCAACACAGCAACCCTCCATGTCGCTCTTTAAAGAAAGAGACTCCACGACATTAACAACATGAAAACAAAGAGAAGTGCTGCTACATTTAAAATAATGTTGACGAACAGAGCAATATAATGTCAACTTACCTCCGTGTCCTCCTCACGTAACCTCCAGTCCCGTTAGTGTGTGTGTGTGCCAAGAGCCCAGTCGAGCCCACCAATAGGAAGTCCTGCCTCATTCAGCAGCGTATGCCCCTCCCCCTACGTCCAAAACTCAACTCGTAACTTTTGGGATTGAGAGAGCAGTTTTTTTTTGAGGGAGCAGGTTTTTTTTTGAGAGCAAAGATTTTTTTAAATTGAAGACAGAAATTCTAGTTACAAACCAGAAATTTGCTCTCAAAACATGTTTTTTTTGTTTGTGTAATAAAGACACAAACCTAACTTCATAGGTCTCTGCTATTCAGTATTTCAAGACAAAAAAACAACTGCAGTGTATGTTTAACAACAATATTGAAGGGTTAAGCAGAAGAGAATATAACTATTCTCTTCTGCTTAACCCTTCAGGGTCTTAGGCCTTTTCTCGATTTGACATAATTTCTTAAATTCTCCTTTTAAGGCACTTGCATATAAGATACATACCCATGTGTTACATCTAAAATTGCAGAACAATCTCAGCCATCTATATAATGAGGCACAATTATCATAAGGCAAAAGTGTTAATATGAATCTAAAGCTGAAAAATTAAAGTTTGATTAAAAAAAAATCTTCATATATCTTGTGAAAACATACCTTTACTCATGTTGACGAAACGTTTTGGTGCTAGAAGTTGGTTTACCAAAGGTATTAGGTTCACAAAAGCAGTGGAATATATCAATAAAATGGTAGTTACATGTAAATAAATGTCTAAAACCAAATTTTTTTATTATTGTTTTTTGAGCAGAAATGTGGTCTGTCACACCTTTCACCAAAATGGTAGAAATGGGACTGAGAAATGACTTCATACTGCAGATAGAGCTTCATGGGGTGTGTGCAAATGAAAAATGACCATTACAAAATGTTTGTATTATTCATAAATAAATAAAAAAAATACACATATACATGTTCAGAAATAGAAAACAGGCCGGGCTGGTAGGGATGGCTGTGGTGAATCCTCTCTGTAAAATAAATGACTACTAGTTAGAAGTTTGAACAGTTCAACGGGTGTATATGTACAGCTGAGCTAAGATAAGATAAAATAAGATAATCCTTTATTAGTCCCTCAGTGGGTAAATTACTGTGTACCTACCTGGTAAACAGTGTCCAGGTCTTCAGTCTTCCACGTCAACAGCATAGGTGCAGGTGGCTGTAGCAAAGCTGCATGTTGTCCACTGGCCCCTGACAGCTGTGAAGCCTCTCTAAAATAAATGACTACCAGTCAGTACTAAGTTCAATGAAAGAAAGTTACGATTACACACCAAAAAAAACACCAAAGGTGTGAGCCCCTGATGGGCTGGGGGAGGGGATGATGGTCTGTGGCTGGTTGATGGGCCTGTGGGGCATGGTGTCAGGACTGCTCCATTGTCTTTCAAAGCGACAGTAGAACTCGTTCAACTCATCTGCTAGGCGGAGATCATTCATGGCGTGGGGGGTTTTGGGCTTGTAGTTGGTGATCTGTCTGAACCCTCTCCAGACATAAGCAGAGTCACTTGCTGAGAGCTGTTGCTGCAGTTTCTCAGAGTACAGTCGTTTAGCATCTCTCACTGCCTTGCTAAACCTGTATTTTGACTCTGTGCACAAGTCCTTGTCCCCACTCCTAATTGCCTGGTCTTTTGCAGCCGTAGCTTTCTGAGTTCCGCTGTGAACCAGGGTTTGTCGTTGTTGTAACTCACCCTGGAGCTGGTTGGAACACAGCTGTCCTCACAGAAGCTAAAGTAGGAAGTTACAGTCTCCGTGTACTCATCCAGACTGTTAGTGGCAGTCCTGAATACATCCCAGTCTGTACAGTCCAAGCACGCCCAAAGATCCTCCAGAGCCTCACTGGTCCACTTGAATTTCCTCACCACAGGTTTGCAGAGATTTAGTTTCGGCCTGTATGAGGGAATCAGATGAACCATGACGTGTTCAGAGTTTCCCAGTGCAGCACGAGGAACGGCGTGATAGGCCCTGCTGATTGTGGTGTAGCAATGGTTCAGAATGCTCTTCTCTCTAGTATGGCATTTAATAGACTGTCTATATTTAGGGAGTTCATGGCTGAGGTTTCCTTTGTTAAAGTCACCAAGGACAATAACTAAAGAGTCCGGGTAGGTCCGCTCCACACACCGTGTCTGCTCGGCGAGTGTCCGCTGTGCGTCCTGCACGTTGCCCTGCGGCGGCATGTAAACGCCGACCAGGATGAAGGAAGCAAACTCACGTCAGGAATAGAAGGGTTTGCAGTGGATGATCAGGGATTCCAGATGCGGCGAACAGTGCTGTAGGATCACTGTAACGTCGTTACACCAGCCGTTGTTGGAGTAGAAGCAGATTCCTCCACCCTTCGCCTTGCCGGAGAGCTCTGTGTCTCTGAACAGCTGGAAGCCAGCCAGCTGGAGCGCGGAGTCGGATATCGATCCACAGAGCCAGGTCTCCGTGAAGCACGAAGCGGAGGATGAGTAAAAGTCTCTGTCTCTCCCCACCAACAGCTGAAGTTCATCTAGTTTGTTGCACAGTGAGCGGACATTTGAGAGAAATATTCCCGGCAGCGCTGTACGGGATCCACGCTTGCGCCAGCACGTTTCCCTCTCTGATGCTGTTTCACTGCGTGAGCCAAGGCGAGTGCACCTTTGAGGAGAATGTCCAGTAATTCCACTGAAGGTAACAAAAAAGTTGGAAATAAGTCCGCTGGAGTTGTTCCCCTGATGTTCATGAGCTCATCTCTGGTGAAAGAGTTCCGGGAATCACAGCAGAAAGCAGTATTTAAGGCAAAAATAAATAAAAAATGATGAGCAGCCATTTGTGGCACCATGATAACGCAAGAAGAATTCGAAAATTAGACAAGCAGTCGGTGGCTCCACACCAACCACAGAATGTGTTGTCCCCATCTTTAAATAACATCCATTAAAATATCATGACACAATTTACCAATTAACCAAAGAAGCCTAAAAGACATTATACAACACCTGAAAACATCCTCCTCCTGCTTGGATGTCCTACCAACACATTTTTTCAAAGATATTTCACACTGCATGACCACTGATCTTTTACAAATTGTAAACACATCCCTTCTCTCAGGTGTCTTCCCACAATCCCTAAAAACTGCAGTTATTAAACCACTCCTAAAGAAGTTGGACTAGTTTAGACCCCGAAATAATGAAAAACTATAGGCCAATATCAAACCTCCCATTTGTAAGTAAAATAATGGAAAAACAATTTTTTCAACAGCTGAACAACTTCTTGGCCTTCTTCGAGTCCAGCTTTCGTCAGCACCACAGTACTGAAACTGCTCTTGTTAAGGTTTTCAATGACACCCACTTAAACACAGACAGTGGCAGAACTTCAGTCTCAGTATTACTGGATCTCAGTGCTGCATTCGACCTGGTCAATCATGACATACTACTAGGCTAAAAGTCTGGGTAGGACTCTCTGGCGCAGCAGTTAACTGGTTTGAATCCTACTTGAAGGACCGACAATACTTTGTGTTGGTAGCTAATTACACATCAGAGCTGACTAGGATGACATGTGGTGTTCCCCAAGGCTCAATACTGGGGCCTCTTCTGTTCACCATCTACATGCTTCCACTGGCTCAGATTATGAAAAACAACAAAGTGTGCTATCATAATTATGCAGATGACACACACATCTACATAACTATATCACCAGGGGACTACAGTCCCATACAAGGGCTGGCTACATGCATTGAATAAATCAATAACTGGATGTGCCAGAATTTTCTTCAATTAAATAAAGATAAAACAGAAGTAATTGTTTTTGGTCCCAAGGACGAACGATTGAAAGCGAGCGCTCAGGTTCAATCACTGATGTTAAAAACCTCAAACCAAGTCAGAAATCTAGATGTAGTTATGGATTCAGACCTCAATCTGAACAGCCATATCAAGATGTAACGACTCTGCGTTACCACGTGAGTTCGGCACACAAGGCAACACACTCGGGCTGGGGTACGTAACAAGCTTTATTGTCTGGTCCCGTTGTTTCGTGTCCGCGCCGTCGCCTCCGCTTCCTGCTCCTCGATCAGCTGTGTCGCGCCCCCTCCTCCTCCGCTACTGCTGGTTTTTAAACCGGGAGAGACACAGACGCCAATTGCACCCAGCTGAGCCTGATTATCCCTCATCCCGGCACCTGTTCTCTGAATCGCTCCCCCCCTCTCTCCCTCTGCACCTGCGCATAACCCCGCCCCGCCACCACACAAGACAATTACAAAATCAGCCTACTATCACCTGAAGAATATGTCTCTACAGGATTTGGAGAAACTTGTCTCTGCATTTATCTTCAGTAGACTTGACTACTGTAACGATGTGTTCACAGGCCTCTGTAAAAAGTCAATCAGAAAGCTGCAGCTGATTCAGAACGCTGCAGCTGGAGTCCTCACTAAGACCAGGAGGTGGATCACATCACTCCAGTCCTGAGGTCTTTGCAAATTTACTGCTGCAGGATGGTTTAGGGCAGCGGTCCCCAACCTTTTTTGAGCCACGGACCGGTTTTGTGTCAGACAATATTTTCACGGACCGGCCTTCACGGTGTGGGTGAAAAATAATATGAAGTCATAAATATGACGTCATAAATATGTTGTAAATGATACGACCGGCATTACGATATTTATAAAGTGCAAAAAGATACAACTCACCATTACGCCGAATTAGTGGAGCCCTGAGCTTGTTTCTCTGCTACGAGACGGTCCCATCTCGGGGTGACGGGAGAAAAAGACCGATGTGTGTTTATGTCCAGTCTACTGACTACTCCTTAACTTAAACCTTATGTGCACTCTGTCACTTCATTAAAACCCGCTTCACAAAGACAGGATGTTGAAATGGAGGCAGGGTTTCAGTATAGATCTCAGTATACTCTGCCTTGATTTTAATCCAGAACACCGAGTTGAAACGGACTTTTAAGTTTGACGCTACACACAGACGGATGTAGCCAGTCTTTTTTCAAAATAAAATTTGTTTTCGACATTTTCTTTATTTTTATAAATTCTTTCTCTGCGGCGCGGTACCAAGGGACCCACGGACCGGTGCCGGGCCGTGGCCCGGGGGTTGGGGACCGCTGGTTTAGGGCATGGGTGTCAAACTAATTTTCACCCCAGGCCACATCAGCATCATGGTCGCCCTCAAAGGGCCGGTTGTAACTGTACAGTGGCGGGCCGTGGATTTTCTACCTATGCATTCAGTGGATCAGCTTTTCGGGGCGCCCCCACCCACATCCCGCAAGCCAAAAATTAAAATGTCTCTGTTACTATGACATAAATCCATTTAATTTAGGGTTAAGAAACCCACATTACTCTATCAAAGATCAAACTTAAAATGGATGAAAATAACAAAGACAAAGATTAAAGATTAAACGCACGTTATTATATTAACTTTGTTCAAAGCTTTTTTGTCACAGTTTAGAAGGACATAACTCTAATAAGAACATGCATGTGGTCTGGGGCAGTGGTTCAACTGGTCCGGCTGCAGGACTCACCATCACCCCGGAATGACAAGCCACGACCAAAGCAAGGAACATTTTCAACTTCTCAATTTGATTTAATGAAAATATGGTGCTGTTTGAACCTGAGATGGTATCACAGTATGCCAAACACAGAAATATTCCCTTTCACACTCAATTAATTCAATTCAGTTTATTTTATATAGCCCAACATCACAAATACAAGTTTGCCTCGGAGGGCTTTACAATCTGTACACATGACATCCCTGTCTCAGGACCTCACATCGGATCAGGAAAAACTCCCCCAATATAGATAGTAAAAACCCTTTCAGTGCATCTTAAGGACACAAGGTAATACAACACACATACTAATGTTATAACTTGAGCCTTTTTAACATAACATGAAGGTTGCGAATGAAGCAAACTATCACAAATAGTCCAGTGTGTAAACTCACGCAGTAAAGTGTGTTGTGAACGCAGCATTGAGGAGTGTGTGAATATTCAATTCAGTTTATTTTATATAGCCCAAAATCACAAATGTGCAATCTGTACACGTAACATCCCTGTCCCGGGAACTCACATCAGATCAGTAAAAAACCTTTCACAGGGAAAACAGGAAGAAACCTTCAGGAGAGCAACAGAGGAGGATCCCTCTCCCCGGATGGACAGAAGCAATATATGTCATGTGTACAGAATGAACAACGTAACAGAGTTACTGCACATTACATGAATATGACTGAAATTTAATAAACTCTCTGCCGCATAAAAAAATCCCTTCAAAATAAAAGCACAGGATATTTTTTTTTGCCCATGCAAAGGCCCGTGACAGACTGAAAACGGCTCAGCGAAAGACTGAAAACGGGTCCGCGAATGACTGAAAACGGATCCGCGAATGACTGAAAACGGCGCCGCGATTTCATGGTTTTCAAGCCGTCGCGGGCCACATAAAATGACGTGGCAGGCCAGATTCAGCCTTGAGTTTGACACCAGTTGTTTAGGGCCTAAGTATGTTTGTGATCTACTGCTACCTTATGAACCATCCCGGCCCCTCAGGTCGTCTGGGACTGGTCTACTTTCTGTTCCAAGTGTCAGAACTAAACATGGAGAAGCAGCGTTCAGCCTTTCTGCTCCACACATCTGGAACAAGGTTCCTGAAAGCTGCAGGTCTGCTGAGACTCTCAGCTCCTTTAAATCCAGATTGAATACTTTTCTGTTTGCTGTTGCCTTTAATTGATCCAGATTCAATTGCTGCATTTTATTTCTTAAACCGCACTGCAACTTTTATAAATTATTTATTTTTTATCTAGCTTTCTTACTGTTTTAATGTTTTCTTAACTGTTTTAAATCCTGTTTTCCCTGCATTATGTTTTGATGCTTTTAATGGTTTTATGTGAAGCACTTTGAATCGCCTTGTTGTTGAAATGTGCTATACAAAGAAAATTGCCTTGCCTTGCACTTTCGTCTGAATCAGGTGGCAACAGTGACATAAAGCTTGATTGAGCTTGAAGTGATAAAACACATTGTTGGAGGGCCAGCTCTCTCTATTTGGTGGATGGATGGAATGTTCAAAAAACCCAGATGATTTACGGCCCACGGAATGAAGCTACCTCGCCCGGACAAGGGAAACCGGGGCACCCTCCCGGAGTCAGACCCGGGAGGGGAGCTCGACGGCGAGCGTCTGGTGGCCGGGCTTTCACCCATGGGGTCCGGTCTGGCTCAGCCCGAAAAAAGATCATGGACCAGCAACCCTGTGGACTCACCACCCGCAGGGGGAAGCATCGGGGTTGGGTGCTATGCAGACCGGGCGGCAATCCAGGCAGGAGACCTGGGCGAGCCGATCGCCTGCAGCATAGACTAGCTCTAGGAACGTGGAACGTCACCTCGCTAGCGGGGAAAGAGCCAGAGCTGGTGCAGGAGGTGGAACGGTATCAGCTAGATATAGTTGGGCTCACCTCCACGCACAGCATGGGCTCTGGAACCAAGCTCCTGGAGAAGGGTTGGACTTTGTCCCTTTCTGGAGTTGCCATGGGTGAGAGGCGCCGGGCGGTAGTGGGGATACTCACGAGCCCTCGGCTGAACGCTGCTGTGTTGGAGTTTTCCCCGGAGAACGAGAGGGTCGCCTCCCTGCACTTGCGGGTTGCAGGGAGTAAGGCTCTTGACTGTTGTTTGTGCTTATGCACTGAACAGCATTTCAGAGTATCCGGCCTTCTTGGAGTCGGTGGGAGGGGTCCTGGAAAGGGCGCCGCCTGCCGACTCCATAGTTCTCCTGGGGGACTTCAACGCTCACGTGGGCAATGACAGAGAAACCTGGCCATTGGCGACTCGTGATTGGGAGTAACGGCTTGCCCGATCTGAACCCGAACGGTGTTTCGTTGTTGGACTTCTGTGCTAGCCACGGTTTGTCCATAACAAACACCATGTTCGAGCATAAGGTGGCTCATAAGTGTACCTGGTACCAGAACACCTGAGGCCGGAGATCAATGATCGACTTTGTAATCGTATCATCTGATCTGCGGCCATATGTCTTGGACACTCGGGTGAAGAGAGGAGCAGAGCTGTCAACTGATCATCACCTGGTAGTGAGTTGGATCAGATGGCGGGGGTGTCGGCTAGAAAGACCTGGCAAGCCCAAGCGTGTGGTGAGGGTGAACTGGGAACGTCTGGCAGAGGATCCTGTCCGGGAGGTCTTCAACTCCCACCTCCGGAAGAGCTTCTCACACATCCCGAGGGTGGCTGGGGACATGGAATCCGAGTGGACCATGTTCAAAGCCTCTATTGTGGAAGCGGCCGCTAGGAGCTGTGGCCAGAAGGTCATCGGTGCCTGTCGTGGCGGCAACCCGAGAACCCGATGGTGGACACGGGGGGTAAGGGAAGCCGTCAAGCTGAAGAAGGAGGCATTTCGGGCGTGGTTGGAAAATGTTGCAGGTGAGAGAGAAGCCTGGGTGGGCCTGCTGAACTGCTGCCACCGCGACCCGACCCCGGATAAGCGATTGAAAATGGATGGATAGAATGCCAAATAATACGGTAGAAATATATGTGCCTTGCTCTTCATTGAGAACCCATAACAGGTTGCTGTGCCCTAAATCTTGTACAGACATTCCTCGTACCAAAAAGAGGAGTCCTGATGACGTTGCTATGGCCGGCCACTTAAAGTCGATGAGTCAAATCATCCGTGGGCGACCTGTCGGGATTTTCGGTTCATTATGAAACTGGGGCGGGCCGCATTGGACCACGTTTGACTTTATTAATGTGGCTAAAATGATCGCTAAAAGTCTTGGTATTAAATAGTCACCTTCTGATTCTGGTACAGCCCTAGACTAGACTCATCCTCTATTGCCACCCTGAGGCCTCTAACCATTGGACGGACTGCCATAAAATTTGGTATAATAATGAATGCTCCTCAGTATGAATTGTAATTATGTTGGTGATCCCTTAACTTTCCATCTAGCAGCATGTATCGGAACAGGATTTTAATTTGTCCAATGCTTTTGTTTGACCGCATACCTGCACACCTAATGACATCCCCATCAGCCACAGGGGTAATTGGCGAGTTGACAGAGTTCTTTACTTCCTGCCAAAGCCGTATTGCTCTGGTCGTACAATTTTTCGTTTGATTCCTAAAAAAGCTTTTAACAAGTACTCCCTGCAGAGTGAATTAGCTTGTTTGCACAAGGGCTCATAGAAATACCTCCGCTACATTGAACCAGGCTGCGCGGCTGCAATACACAGAGGCCTTGTTTGCTGTGAATCTGACTCATTGTCCTCTTCTCTCACTTCACTTAGATCTTACAAATTCTGAGTTTTCTAACCCTCGCAGTAGATCCATATGGGCCTCCTGATCTTTGGCAGTTTAGTCAACATTTGTGAGCACACACAGGCCTTTTCCCAGAGACAGAAACTAGGGATCCAAAAATCTCTTGGTAACAGCACAAGTAAACAAACCCTGGAGCCGCTTCACTGCCAATTAATGGGAGACAGACTTTGTGGATCAAGTGAAGCCTTGTTTTTTTCCCTCCAATTCTAATCTGCAGAAGAAAGTTAACAAGCACAGGAATTGATCCAAGAACAAGCAAGAATGGCATTATTCTGCATGTGTAATACAAGTGTGTGATCCACATGGTCGTAAGGAGTACGTAGGTACGTACAGTGCTTGTTCCTAGCAAAGACATGGGCAGGTACAATCATGCTTGCTTGTTTCAAGCTCTAAATTCTCCGGCTAATGATCGTAGAAACAGAGTAGGTCCCCTCGGTTATGTCAGCGTTAAACAGTCTTAAAGAAATGGATATTTTGTCTCACGCCGAGCTCCCACCTTGATATTGATTGCAGAGAAGAATTTTAGAATATCAAATCGTCGCTATCCCCGGGGGAGAACACATTAAAAGTCCTGCTGTGATTTTGTTCACTGTCCATTTCAAGTATTGGACGTTTAAAAGCCCCAATAGGAGCGGTAATGAAGTGTTTCACTTGTACCTTCAGGCTATTAATGGCTGATCAAAGACACCACATGCGTGGCTGCACGCACGCACGCGCGCACACAAATGAGTACTGATTAATGTGTACTTGCACAGGATGCAGAAAAGTACGACTGAAAAAGAAACTACAAACCTTATTCCAACAGAACGAAGCTTAGCGGAAGCTTAATGAGGAAACTATCTTGACAGCAAGCACGGCGACAATGTTTAAATTGTGGATGGGCCAAATTAATTTTGGCCTTTTAATTACAGAAGTTATTACTGTTTTTTTTTAATGTTTTTTCGAACTGGTAGTCTGGCAAAAACAGAAGTGATTGATACCATGCAGTGGAAGGCGGCTAACACGTCTGGTTGATTATAACTGATTTTGAATTTAAATAGATTATAGCTTATTATTTACCGGTTACACTTTGTAGGCTATTTATTCAAGAGGCTCAAAATGTGGTAAAATGAAGCATAGTATCTATCATGTGTATATATACACAGATAAAAGCCAGTGAATTAGAATATTTTGAAAAACTTGATTTATTTCAGTAATTGCATTGAAAAGGTGTAACTTGTACATTATATTTATTCATTGCACACAGACTGATGCATTCAAATGTTTATTTCATTTAATTTTGATGATTTGAAGTGGCAACAAATGAAAATCCAAAATTCCGTGTGTCACAAAATTAGAATATTACGTAAGGCTGATACAAAAAAGGGACGTGGATCCTGTGCCTCTCCTGTCCTCCTCCAGACTCTGGGAGGCACAGGATCCACGTTGCCTGAAGTCTAGTGTAAAGTTTCCACCATCAGTGATGGTTTGGGGTGCCATGTCATCTGCTGGTGTCGGTCCACTCTGTTTCCTGAGATCCAGGGTCAACGCAGCCGTATACCAGCAAGTTTTAGAGCACTTCATGCTTCCTGCTGCTGACCTGCTCTATGGAGATGGAGATTTCAAGTTCCAACAGGACTTGGCGCCTGCACACAGCGCAAAATCTACCCGTGCCTGATTTACGGACCATGGTATTTCTGTTCTAAATTGGCCAGCCAACTCCCCTGACCTTAGCCCCATAGAAAATCTGTGGGGTATTGTGAAAAGGAAGATGCAGAATGCTAGACCCAAAAACGCAGAAGAGTTGAAGGCCACTATCAGAGCAACCAGGGCTCTCATAACACCTGAGCAGTGCCAGAAACTCATGGACTCCATGCCACGCCGCATTAACACAGTAATTGAGGCAAAAGGAGCTCCAACCAAGTATTGAGTATTGTACATGCTCATATTTTTCATTTTAATACTTTTCAGTTGGCCAACATTTCTAAAAATCCCTTTTTTGTATCAGCCTTAAGTAATATTCTAATTTTGTGACACACGGAATTTTGGATTTTTTCATTTGTTGCCACTTCAAATCATCAAAATTAAATGAAATAAACATTTGAATGCATCAGTCTGTGTGCAATGAATACATATAATGTACAAGTTACACCTTTTGAATGCAATTACTGAAATAAATCAAGTTTTTCAAAATATTCTAATTCACTGGCTTTTACCTGTGTGTGTATATATATATATATATATATATATATATATATTTTTTTTTTTTTTCAACCATCTTTTTTCAACCATCTTGTTGTCACACTTTACTGTATGACGGCCCCTTTTTCTGCACCTCTCAGTTGGCTTTTCAATGTCAGTTCAATGCGACCCTCCTCCACCTTTATAATGTCTGCCATGGCCCCGCCAAAGGGTTTAAGTTGTAAAACAAAAAGCAGACAACTTTCAGATTGGTCAATGGCATGGTAGCAACCTGTCAATCACAAGGTAGCCCCGCCCTAAAACATACCCTGCTTTATGGTCTGTTTGACTATAAATGGACCATTATTTACTAAATGAACATCATGCTGTATTGAAGAAGACTTTAAACTAGAGATTGAGACATAAACTCATGTTTACAATGTTTACTGATGGAATAAATCGAGAGAAGTAAAGTAATTTGTCTTCTATAAAACCAGAGGAGTCGCCCCCTGATGGTCAGTAGAACAAATGTAAGTGTAAGGCACTTCCACATCGACTTCACTTTTCAGATGGAGAAGTTGCGGCCTAACCCGACCCACCAGATGGCTTGTTACACAGAACAATCGACCAAGCCGTCACTGGAAACTGCCAAAAATAAGGTTTGATTGGTTGAACAATATGTCAATCAAACTCTTACCGTAGCGGATTGGGAGAAGAGCAAAAATATCTTTTGAAACATGTAAGCCGCTATTTTCTTTTTCAACAAACAGTCCCTCTTCTGACAGTAGTTCCTAACAGTCCATTGAATGGCCTATCTGGCAATAATGCATTACCTGAGGCCCATCAAGATAGATTTTCATGGGATATGTGATCCTGTGATTATCGCGTTTATACTGTGATATCATGAGAATCCAGCTGCTGTGCACTGTAAGCCAACTTTGTCTACATGCAATCTATTTAAAGATAGTGTTGCTGCAAATAGGTCTCACTTCTATTCACACGATATGTGAACTTCAACTAATATTTACAATATGCAAGTTTGTTCAGTGCCATGTTTATTGTCAACACTACAATAAGTGCCCCCCAAACCAAATCCAATTTAGGGCCCTCTAAAGTCTTGGACCAGCCCTTCCATTCATCCACCAGTTTCCATCAGAACCAGCACCCAAGGGCCTTTCTCTGAGCTCATATTTAGCTCAAATTGATGCATGGCTTGCAGTTGATTAATTGAACATCATTTCCCTTTTACACAGGTAAAAAATATTAATTTTGTTAAAGAATCACTATTGTAAAGTGTTGATTGCATTCAGTCAAAACAAGATGCACGATGCAAGATTACACAGTAAAATGCATTTCATTGTCATTTTGAATTAAATGTAATGCTCCACCAAAAGAGCAGAATTCATTCAACCACCTTCAATGGTATATATTAATTTCTGTCTGTGGTGCCGTTTTCTTTATTTCAGCTGTCACGCTTGGTGTCACTGATAATGATGTTTTCTCAAGTCTCCCTTTAATTCCAAACAAACCGCTGTTCCTGCCACGGGATCATTTCTGTGAAGGAGAGGATTTGTGTCACGGAAGAATTCAGCATCTCAATGGGATCTGTGACCTTCTTGTTTTACATAAAACTGTTTCTTCTTACTTTTTTCTTCTTGATTTTTTTTTTTTTTTGAGACTCAGGAGTTGTTTTTGTAAACACATCCAAAACATCACAGCAAAATGAAGTATTCAGAAGTGTTTCAAAGACACAAAAGGTGACACTGTCAGGTTTTGTAGAGCGTTTTGTCATTAACAATGGAACGTTTTCATGCTGCCAGTATCGGCAGGATACTGCTGTCATTGTACTCTGAAACAATCACTAAAGCCATGAGACTGAGGCTTCACATGGCTGTGAAACAGAGAGGGATCTTCAGTTTAGAGGGATTAAGGCAGGACCAATGTTCACAGGCCCTATGATGCCTTTCTCATAGTCCATCATTTTGACGGACAGGGTTGTAAGAATTCAGTATTAATCTTTGATTACCCGTCATTAAAATATTTCCTTTTTCAATGAACCATTTTAAGGTGCAGTCTGTGATTCTAATCCAAAGCACTTGGTGTCAAATTCAAAGAAAATCTGACTGTACGCTGGCTGTCCATTCTGTGTGTGTGCAGGAACACATGTTGGAACCAGCTTCCACTTTCAGTCCGGGGGGCAGGCACGGTCACCTCATTTAAGAGTAGACTTAAGACTTTCCTCTTTGATAGCACTTATAGTTAGGGCTGGCTCAGGTTTCCCCGGGTCCAGCCCCTAGATATGCTGCTATAGGCTTAGACTGCTGGGGGACATCTTAGGATACACTGAGCTCCTCTCTCCTCTTCTCTCTCTCCTCGCTCCTCTCTCCTCTTCTCCTCTTCTTTCTCTCCTTCTGGATAAATTATTGTATCTTCAAATGCACATTACTAACTCTACTTCTTTCCGGGAGCCTCTGTGCTTCCTCGCCTCAAGTTTCCATGGATCGTGGCTGTGTCTGGAGCCGGTCCTGCCTTCTATCTTGATCGTGGTCCATGCTTACTACTCATTATATGAATAATTTCTGTCATAGTCATTGAATGTGCTGTAACTCCGTTACGTTGGTCATTCTGGTCACATGACATCTATCTGTCCATCCAGGGGAGAGGGATCCACCTCTGTTGCTCTCCTGAAGGTTTCTTCCCGTTTTTCCCTGTGAAAGGGTTTTTCACTATCTTTATTTGGGGGAGTCCGATGTGAGTTCCCGGGACAGGGATGTTATGTGTACAGATTGTAAAGCCCTCTGAGGCAAATTTGTATTTGTGATTTTGGGCTATACAAAATAAACTGAAATTAATTTAATTGAGCCTCGGCTCTGGAAATGGAAAACAAAGCGATTGGACCGACCCACAAAGACTGGAACAAATGTTATATTTTACATTTAATGCTACTAGGTTTCTGATAGGAAAATGTACTCGACACCCGGTGGTAAAATCATTGATCAGGAACGTTTATTCTTCGAAGAAGGAACAGAGCCAGAATCACAACATGATATGTCAATTGCGTATCCTGGACTGCTCAATGAATGAGCAGAGAGTTACCTCTTAAAACCTTTTAAGCCCCGTATGGACCTATATAGGTCCTTTTTTTACATTTTAGTTAAACTGTGTAAAACATTATGCAGCCCTGGGGGTTAATAATAATAATAATTATTATTAGTGGTACTAAATAACTCTTTGTGAGATACGACATGATTCACATTACAATACTTAAGTCCAACCAAATCTAATATTTATTATGTATTTAATAAATATTAGATTTGGTTGGAGAAATATGAATGATGAGTTAAATTAAACAAAGAGGCCGATATTTGATTCAATATAGTTATTCAATACCCAGAATACCAATCTTTAATTAATTTATTATTTTTTTAACCAATAATATTGTACATGGATTTATATAAATGTAAAAATATATGTAAGCCTTAAAATAAAAAAAAAAAATTAAAAAAAATTAAAAATAATAATGCCATACATGTTCAGTTTAAAAATCCCTATTATGGCACCACCTGGTGGAGGCAATGGAAGAAGTCTCAGCAAGAATTATCAGCAGGATGTCAAATGTTATGCATAAAAATGGCTTCTCTAACTGATCTGTTGTATAAGACATTATCAGATTGTTAATGCTGGTGAATGAAAATGTATGCAGGACTTTACTGTTTTATTTGTTTTGTATACAGTTAGGTAGTTTAATCCAGTGGTTACCAATGTATAGGCCCCCTTCAAAGCGGTCACAAGATACTTTTGCAGAAGGAACCAAGAAAAACCCTTCAGCTACACAAATTTATATTAAATTTGCTTTTATTTGAAATATTGGATATTTGTTATTGTATAAGTCCTTTAAGAAGTTTGAAGAGGAAATCACTCCTTGGAACTGCTAAAAACGTTTAAAAAAAAGAAGAAGAAAAAATATATATATGTAAGCACATTTTTTGTATTACTATGACATAAATCCATTCAATTTAGGGTTAAGAAACCCACATTACTCTATAAAAGATCAAACTTAAAACAGAAGAAAATAACAAAGACAAAGATTACACGCACGTTATTGTATTAACTTTGTTCAACGTTTTTTGTCACAGTTGAGAACGACATAACTCTGGTCCAACAAATAATTGTGAGCTAATAAGAACATGCATGTGGTCTGGGGCAGTGGTTCTGAACTGCTTCTGAAATTCCCTTCAAACTAAAACCATGCAAAGACACGTGATGCACTGAAAACAGGTCCGTGAACCACTGAAAACGGGTCCGCGATGGTGATCTGCCTTTTCATGCCTTTCAAGCCGTGAATACGGCACTTTGCTGCATTAAAAATTCCCTTCAAAATAAAAGACCCGTGACTCACTGAAAACGGGTCTGACACAAGTGCTCTACGAGGTGCCGATACCACGATTTAAAAACTAGTGGCAACTGCTCTGGCATGCCAGCTCGTAGTGGCAACTACCCTGGCACCTGACGTGGCACCGGAACTGCTACCTCTAAAGTAGTGGCAGTTCGAGACAGTTGCTGCCCCGGCACCTGGCAGCTCCCGGCAGCTCGAGGCAGCTGCTCAGTGCCACAATTTGAGCTTGCTCCTACTGGAGAAGGAATGAGTAATTTATTAGCAGCTATGGAAGTTAAAAATGTTTAAAAGGAGACAACAAACTGTAGTTATGAATATGTGTATTTATACCAGGATATATTTCAGGTCCTCGTTGCTATAATTCCACGAGATAATTTTTACAGGACAGCTGCCAAATCTAGAGCAGACGGGGAATGGAGCCAGACAGCTTTTAGTGTCTGGGACAGTGATTTCTAAAGGGGGTCTTAGAGATCCACATTTACTCCGAAAATGTGCAACGAATGTCAGATACCCTGTAGTTTGCCGGAAAGTGACTAATAATGGTTTACACTACAGCCATCTTTATCAGAAACCCTTTTTTTCACACACAGTGACTTGCTTAAAATATGCAATATCAACTTTCACACCAACACATACATACATTCATACATTACCAACAGTGGACCACCATGCTACTCCAACAAGTCTTGACTTTTGTTTCTGGTCATTTAGATTAAAAAAAAACAGAACATTTCTTTTTTAAGGCCTTTTCCCAGAATAGTACTGCAAATGTGCTTTATAAATATTTTTTAAATACATTGCCAAGAAAGGACTAGCATCTTTTTAATGCGAATGCATTACGGTAAAAAGTTACTTCAGTACACCCAGAAGTAAGCAGGACTGCTCATACGGCCTGACGAGTCTTATTATGTACAGTTTGTCATGCTTACACATACGTAAAAAAAAAACAGTCATAAGGTCAGTATGTTTTTGTAATAGCTGGACACATGTTCCAAACAATATATACATATATGTATGATTTCTTCATACATTTACTGAGCACCTCTATATGCTGCAAAATAGCACACATTGTACAGTAGATGCCAGCTGGTAAATTCATCTAATAGCCACCTTAAGTCAGGAGACACAACTGTCCTTTAAACTGCGGCAGGTGTGCATAAAGTTTACAGAACTTTAGTCATTCAAGGCTGCTAATGTAGCCAGCTAGCATCTTACTTTTTGGCGGAATTTGTTTTTTTTTGTATGTGTCGTAATAACCATATTGTGATGAGATCTACATTTTACACATCAGGTAAAATATAAAACATACAGTAATTCAAGTTAATTTTTCAACCATACTTCACACACACCATTTCTTTATTTTTATGTTGGTGTATGATGTACACCTGTGTTGCTTTGCTCTTTGTACATTCATTATTTTCATAAGGTTCAAAACAGAAGCCATACATGATCAATATAAAAAATAGCCTATTATTTTAGCTAAAGCTACAGGAAAACACTGCACAACATGTCCGCTCTGTGTTTCCTCTAGTTTCCAGATTTTGTCTCTATAAGTGACGGAATGTTCTGTGTTTCTCTCTCGTAGTTAAATTAGGAAAGTTTGACTCCAATCAACAATCAGCCATGTTTTTCGATAGCTCTGATGGAGGAACACTCTGGTGTACTGAAAGATCTGAACTGTATCAGCTCATCGGAGAACCATTTGTCCAATTCAGTGGGATTTCACAGAGAGAGAGCATTAGCTGCGTCACATGTGACACTGAATCAGCCTCACGCTGCATGTCTGCCCTCTTCCTCCTCTTCCTCCACTCTGATGCCGACCCACTGGGAGTGTGTTGTGCGATTGACTTTCACATTACTTCATTTCCATTCAGACAGTGATGGAGGTAGCTTCAATACCTGAAACCAATATGTCATATCATCACTCACTGGAAACCACTTACAGAATCATTTGTTTTTTGATGTCTGAAGCAGATTACCATCTTATTGGCATTTATATATTTATTACATGAATATGAAGTATTGAAAACGGACAGTTTTGCTATTTATTAAATGTTATTGACAGTTTTAAAATACAGTAAACACTGTTTTAAAGGCTTTACAAGACACTTTGCCACTGGTGGATGTTGTTGGTAAGCAGCCTGCATTGTGCTCACAAGTTGGCAGACACACTTTCACTTTCATTACAAGCGTATTAAAGCGTGTTGAGCCCATGAAGAACATTAAAGAGACTGTGTCACTCGAGAGCTGCAGGCCGGAAACAACAGTTTAAACGCGCCTCCCCTGCATATTAGGAATACTTTTTTTGTGAATGCTTGAACAAATGTATTTGCTAAATAGTAGCCTGATGTTGTTGTTATTCACAATTAACATTTTCCAGAGGCTATGGCATATTCAACCTGGCGCCCGGCCTGTATTTGTCAGGACTTAGAGCTATGGGAGAGCAAGGGAGCTTTCCAGCACCTTGGGAGAGTGAGGGAGCTTCAAGGGGATTATGTCACATTCATTCTTTTTACACCTTCTTGAGAGACCTTTAAATTGCACAATCAAATGATGAAGCAAACATACACACACAAACACGCGCAGATTTTAATTGTTCGTCAATTAATTTGCTGTAAAGATCATTGTATGATTTTAAATATGTCAGCACTGGGGAGCCTTGTGGGGAAGATTGTGAGGGAGACCTGTGACACACACATCTAGCTGCAACTAAAGGATATAAACATATATTTAAAGTATCCATCATGAGTCCAACAATGTCCAGGAATCAGGGCTCTAGAATCACGTTTTTACATGGGTTGCACTAAGGCCTCTAACCTTTTTATTTAGGAGCACCTTTTCACAGTGTATTTTGGCACCACAATAGCACATCTTAAGCATCACCTTTGCTGCCTGTTCCAAAACACGTTGGAGCAAGTGGGAACAGTGTAGCCATCAATAAAGAAGGAGAAATTGTGCCTTATTGAGTGATCTGGAGCCGATGATGAGGATTTTTATATTTGTGGCTCTTGAGTTTGATGATGTTAGCTTGTATCCAGATCTTTATATTTGTGGGGCAGTTTGTAAGGGTGGAGTGAGTGGCAGCAGTAATGAAAATGCTGGATATGCAGAGTTGGGTCTCATCAACATAACAGTTGAAATGAAGGCCATGATGTGATCGAGGGAAAAGCATGTAGAGGATGAAGATGAGGAGGCCGAGCATCGAATCTTGGGGAATACCACGTGTGATATGTACACCTGACTTGGTCCTAAAAAAAAAAAGATATACTGTAGGATGTATTGCAGTTCTGTGTTTTTGGACTGCAGCGCCATCCTATAATAAATCGGCACCTGCTTACATGGCCCATAGAAACATTGTACTGGAGGAAACTTGGTGGTCATGTCAAGTTTATTATTAGTTTTCCGTGGAAAAAACGCGGAACAGAATCTTTGCAAACAAAATGGCCACATCCTTTACCACATTCTCTGTATTCCCTGCAAACAATACAATGTATTTGAACAATAATAACAAGTTTAATTAGACATGATTTCAAATTACTACATTCATCAGACATTCTAGATATAAAAGGATTCATCAGCAACAACATTTTCCTTGGAGACCTTATAAAAAGACAACCCAGTTAACACCTAATTGGCTGCATGCTGAAGGTTACCAGCAGGGAATTGGAAGGCATATGCTGGTTCAATACTTCTACTCAGCAATAAGCTGTGTGGCCAAAGTCCTGTTGTCAATGGTAAAAATCCGGATGCATAGGAAAGTTCAAATAGCATCAACCTGACTTTGTATGCAATACATTTCTTTATAAAATCAGTCACAAGGTACTGCTTTGTACGTACTGCAAACTTTAACTTTTACTACCGTGATATGTGCCAAATTAAATACACAATCACTTATAATACAATGATTGCTGGTTTCCCAAGAACCACAGACAAGAGCCACAGAGACAGAAAACGTGTCAACGGAGGTTCAAGACACCATCACAGAGATTCATGTAGCTCAAAGTTATACCAAGCAGGTGATTTAGATCCATGTTTTCATAAAGAACCACAGCATGGTTACATTTTAAATGAGACAAAGAAAAATACATTAAGGAAACGTTTGGTGGTCTTGTGTTGTTATCAGAACTCATAAACTCCTGTGGTAGTCAAGGTTACATCCTAATGTTTTAAACTTTTTGACTTGAGACACAAAAAGGCTGGCAGCAATGAACTGAATATCAATCCATTCATCCGGTGAACTAACTGAGGTGCAGTCATGTACATGGAGAACATGAGTTCAGAAGGCTAATGGAGGTGATCTTTTGAACATGAGTTCAAAAGATCAGATTTTTCACTCAGGTTTACTTAATTATGTCGTTGCATGACTTACCTACTTCAACATAACATAGAGACTGTGTAAAATATGGAAAAGTCACCTATGGATTGTTGTTAAAGTTCATTGTTAAAGTTCAGAGTGGGACACTCCGGCCATCGCCATCTTGGAAGTGACGACACAGCTTAACTCCTGGGACCTGGATAATAAAAAAATGGGCAGAGAGTTGGATCGACGACGAGGATGGTGTGTTGCCGTTACTCAACCATTGTAGGGGATGTGAGTGGTAATAATTCCAACATGCTAACAAATCACCAGATGTGCCCATCCATTGGACGGGGAAAAAAGTAATGTGTAAAATCAATGCAGTTCCCCTTAAAAGCCTACATTGTGGTTGCTAGTGTGATTGATGTGGTTAGTAAGAGGTTGAGTCTTGGGCTTGTTTGGTACACATTAAGCATGCTTACTTTTTAAAAATGTAGCGAGATCATGTATCTACAAAAACAGTCTTGAACATAACATGCTATGAAATTATACCGCACAGATTGCAAAATATCCATAAAGTGTAGGTTTGATTTACCCTTCACTTCATCCCAGAATGGAAGAGCTCATCTCTGAAAACCACGTTAAAGTGAGTGGGGTCAGTGTTCTGCTATCTAATGACGAACCTCCAGCATAACTACAGTGCTTTAAAGTGAATTATCTTGTGTCATGTGGGAATTATTTATCAGAATGGACTACCAAATGTGCTTTAAAATGAGATCGCTCACTCTGTTAATTCCGTCAGGTGGTTATGGAAATACTTAAAACTTGAGGAAGTGGAGGAAAGCTATCAAGAGTTGATGAAATGAGCCGCCCTATTTTATAGCGCATTTCAAGTACATTTTTTTTACTGCCAGTCATCAGTTCTGAGAAATAATTTCCATCCGACTCAAAGACCTAACTTTTACTGGAGGTACATTTCCTTCTTGTCTGTTCTGATCCGAGCTGCCATTCTTTTCCTCGCAGTCAAAGAGATGCAGCGAAAGACAGACTGACGAGTAAGAAACAGGAAAGAACTGTGACAGAGCTTAGATGGAAGAGGACTCACTGATGTGTGAAAGCATATTCCACAATCAGGGCTGGGCTTTGTGATTCATAAAGTAAGGAGACAGCAGAGGGGAGAAGAAAATAGCAGAGGCTGTCAGTGATATCCGAGAAGAGAAGAAAGCATCTGAGAGCTCCTCCAAGGTCAGAAATGTAACCCCTGAGCTAGTGTGGAAGTCACCACTTGATGTTTCATAGGGCTCTTTGCACCTTCATTAGCCTTCTGACAAGCAGGGCATTTTGTGGAGCTTCGTCACATGTCTTTTGTGTCGTGAGGCGGCCCCAAAGGGCAGAACGCTTCCAAAAGTATATGCGGAAAATACTGAAACAAGGGAAAAGGCAAAAGCACAATCATTAATGGAAATGTGCCGCAAGAAATTCCAAAACACTTTTTTTTTCAATGTGCAAAAAGAGAAATACTGCAAAGCCAAGTTGGAACTGTTCATGTGGTGGATAATGAGTTTAGTTTATGCTGACTCAATGCCATTTGATGTTGTTTTTCTATTCATGTCAGCCAGTGACCAAGCTGTGGTATACTTGGTATATCAGTAATATTCAGGACACTTTCAGTATAAATGTAAGAGCGAGCCCAGCAAACCACTGCAAAACCCAAATGGTCATGGCCGTCAGGTTTTTGTCTCATTAAGTCAAACTATGAATCTCTAAATAAAATGTGGATGTTAAGTTAGCTGTTACACTGTTTCAGTTGATATTCCTTCGATGTTTAAGGTTAAAAATTAAGGTCAGATAGTAAAAGGTTTTGGGAAAAAGAATTAAATCATTTCTAAATCTCTTTTTGACATGCTGACAACTCAGAGATGTTAGAAGGAAAAGATGGTCCTTGGTATGACCTTCCGGTGCCTGCGTCAACCTCTGACCCCCCCTTAGTGTGCCGGACACGGTTCACTGCGGACTCCAAGGTCTCCCATCATGCTGCTGCTTGTCAAACTGTTCCGGATGATGCCAGCTGGCCGCCTACACTACCTCTCCCTTATCTGCCCGATCCGTTTTTTTACTTTTATTTTAAGTTCCACTTTCCAGATTATACTGATGTCATACTGCCCTTTAACTAATTAAATAATTAATTCTTGCACATTTTTTCACGTGGTTGGCCCTTTTGGCGTTTATAGACAGTGCCTTATAAGTATTTCTCTCCTTGACAATCCAGATGACTTGTTTGAAATGCATATCAAAGAGTAGTGCACAAACTGAGCATCACACAAAGAGACATGGCTCCTTGCACAAATACACAAACGTGCAACTGCAGCAGAAATGGCCCTCAATTGTTTGTCTCACTGAAACCTGCTAATGATAAGAGCTTGTCACAGGCAGGAGTGCTTGTACATGTGAAGCCGCTCCCTGTTCTCCACATCACAATCTTAAAACATACTAGTAATGTTACATGAAGAAAAATATTGCTTGTTTTTTTCGTCAAGAAAAATTCTGCGGTGACGTATTTCACTGACCAGTCATCATCAGCGAAGGCCTGATTCTGACAAGAGGCAGCATATAGAGACACTGTACATGTAATAACACTGTAATTACGTTTCATATTTAAATACACATGTCTAGACTTCGCTGCTCTAATTGCCAACATCAGGGGCTCAAAGTGGTCCAATGGGCCAACATCCGGCTCCCTTCTAACCCCAAAAAAAGAATGGTTGGTGTAATCTTTCATCATATCATCTGCTTTGAATGCCACGTCAACCACGATGCAAAAGCAGCCTTCATTTATCTCTAAAGCATTGCCCGACCTCGTCTCTCCCTTTTTTACACACTCATTGCGGTTTCATCACCTTACGACTTGATTTGACCTACCCGAACGCAGCTTTAGATCCGTCAAGGCCAACTTCACCCCTCTCTCATTGGTGCCACTGGGTTGGGTTCCGCAAAAAAAAGTCATGCAGGTATACCAGAAACCCCTTCAGCTCAGACCAGCCCGTCATGGACTCCCCCAGATCTGGCTTTGCTGCCAACTTCACCTTGCAGTCTTAAGATCCGACAGGAGGAGGATACCTCAGGGACTGGCAGCAGCTGGAGGCCAGGCCTTATTGATGGAGGGAAGGAAGACACAGGAGAACCAGAACCTGCTGAAATAAAATGAGGTTTTCTCATGGGAATCTGGTTCTCTGAAACACAACCACTTTTGTTCTAAGAGACTGCCATAATCAACACAAAAGTTCCTTGTAGGAACTTTGAAGAAGCTCTGTAACTTAAATAATAACTATGACTACCAGAGGTTACCACCTAAAAACAAACATAGATAAGAAACATAATAAGTTGCTTGCACAGATGACCTACTTGATGAGGAATCAAGGTGCACAGTGGTCGATGCCTTTTGCTAATGCATAATGTTAATAACTCAACATATAGGAGAAGATTTCAGCAATTGACATCTGAAAAAACTACAGAGATTTGTTATACATTATCAAAGTCTTTAACAAGTAAGTCTTGAGTCTATGAAGTCAACACACCCTTAAACTTTGCTTAGTAATGCACCCTTCACCAAATGTAACACCATGTTGATTCTTTTAAACAGAGTTGCAGTTACATAGTGTAGTAAATTGAAAGAAATAATTTGAAAGCCTTTGAAATATTTGTATATTATTGAAATACACTTTTCTAACATTTAAACGTGAAATAAACATGTGGGCTATTATGTCTTTGTCCTGTGAGACAAGTACAATCATTTGTGATTTCTGAGAAAATTGATCACAGCAGAGTTGCCTCCCCCACTGTGATAATCCAATTATTCATTGTCTCTCTCTGTGTCGAACACATCTTTCCCTCCTGCAGGTGCTGTGTAATTGTCTGCTGACAGATTGATCAGAGTATATCTGTTGCCAGCAAAATGAAGAGTTGATTTGCCTCATGCTCATTTTCAGGTTCCTACGTGTATTTTGGGGTTTTATTAGAACTTGTTTCCAGGCTACTTTTTCATACTGTCTGTCTGAAATTACCTTCACTCGCCCTTTCTGAAAAGCCCTGTCTTGACGCCTGTCTCTTTAATCCCAGAAAAAGTGTGTTAGCTATGGTATGTGTGTTAGTTTGGTTGTTATGCCTTAATGGGTGTCCCTGACAAATATAATATATATGATTTAAAAAGTCAAAACTGATTGAAGTCTTGCCTCTCGTCAACAGCGCAACAGACAAATGCGTCACGATTTCTAAGCATGTTCAAACAGTTGTTGATGAAGACATGTTAATTCAGGTGGACACGTGCATTCAGGTGGATAACGGTTGCAACAATTTGTACGACTCTGTGTGTGTGTTCCATTGCGTTACATCTTTTTTTGCCAGACTTTGATTAAGACCTTCCATCCCCCAACCTTGTATCATCAGAACCTTGGCAAACATCCTCTGAGAGAACAAACTTTTACATCTCCCACATCCTTAAAACTCCTCAGAGACACCTCAAAGATTTCTGGACCTTTTGTTCTGAGCTTCAAAATGAGCCGTACCCATTAACAGTCTACCCGCTGGTCTGTCTGCTACATGTGCAAGAGACTTAAGCAGACATTTTATTATTTTCAAGACAGCTAGTGCGTGCCTCCTCCATACTCCATGTCCTCGGGAAATGGTGGTGGTGAGTCAATTCCCTGAGCATTCCCATTTTCAGCTCGCTCCTTTGCTGTTCACGGGTTTTGGTTTCCCTGGTTTCGTTTTTCCTTTAAGTCTTAATTCAGCTCCTTCTGCAACTCTTTCCCTTCCACTCCCTCACAATTGTGTTCAGTTGAACCTCATTTCTTTAACTGTGTAATTATCACTATAATATAAACCATTACAGTACTGATACCCAGCGGCTGGGGACACCAAACATTGAAGAGGACAGAGGAAAAACACATAATTATTTTACACTAGTTCTATACTTATCCCTACTTTCTTTCTTATTCATGCCAAACAAACATTCAGTGTATAGGGGTAGTATACCAAAATAATAATGATAAAATAGCCTGGGGTATATCACAGTAGGCAAACATATTATGAAATTATATTAAGTGTCTTGATAGCCCTTTTATAAGCTGTATTGGAGGGGAGTTTCACCCATTGCTCAACATCCTTCAGAAAACAACAAAATATGTTTTTAGTTGAAATGTATTTATGAATAAAATATTTTTCCAACATCGATCAAATGTATCTTTAAGAAAAGAAATGTGACTTCTTTTCATTGTTTTTTTGAGAAACCAAACACTAAATGTTCCATATATTTTTCATATAAGTGAGCATCCAAACCGTAACAATATATATAATACACAATTTACAAACCAAGTCCAATATGCCATGATATATGGAATAGAGACAACATCTCTTTGAAATGGGGCAATATTTTGGGGATGTGTAGTGAAAGACAAAATTCCTCCCACTGTGAGCCAGCTGGGTTGGGGTTAACGTCTTCTTTATGTGCAACAAAACATTAAGCAGTAAAATACTGGCTTGGACGCAGCGCCAATTTGTATTCTGGTTGTTGATCGTTTTTGAGGACGTCCTCCCTTGGAGCGTATACTTATACTGCGTTGGACTGTAGATAAAACTGAGACAAACTGTACTGACCTTTCTCCTTCCAGTTACATTCATATGCAGCTATTGTACATTAGGCACGACGGGGCAGGTTTAGTTGTATTGTACACATCCAGAGGCAATTCACAGTGTCTTACTCCAAAACAACCTTTTAAAATAAAAGGAAACATAATTTAAGTAGCATTTAGTCATTCTGGCTTCGAGGCAGTGTTCACTACCAAAGCGAGACACAGTGCAACATTATATAATACAGCAAAAAGGTTGTGTTGAGTCACGATGATACATGCGCATGAATACCATTTAGCATGAATCATCAACACAAGCATTACATCAGTCATCCATAGGTATGTTGAATAAATTAGGATTATTATTTAGTAGAAATTAAACGACATGTAACGGTCCGATTACGCAAGGACCCAAAAGCACGACTCCGGAAGACAGAGATAAAGAATATAAGTCTTTTACTGAACAGGTAACACACAGGGAGAGCTAGGTTCAAAAACACAAGACAATCTGGCAGGGGACAAGTGCAAGTGAGGGGACCTAAGTAGTGAAGACTAATGAGGGGATGTGCTACAGGTGAGACAGGGATGGGCCAGGTGCAAGGAATGAGGACTGACGAGGAGGGAGTGACTGATGAAGGGGGCGTGCAGCAGGATCTGAAATGACAGGACAGTTAGTACACAGACAGACAGGCAGACAGGATGAAAATAACTTAAAGAAAAGTGTGGCGCTGAACCGTGACACGACACCCTTTCCAAGCATGTATGAGAACCTACATGCCTTTAGGTAATGTAATAACGTGTAAGCTCTCTCTTTTTTTTTCTTCTTTTCGTTCTGGGCTATTGTAGAAACATGGAGGTACAACATGGTGGACTCCGTGAGGACCCGCTCCCTACACTAATACAAATGTAGTGATGTATATTATATTCCAATTGTAATCCCCTTTATTTCCACACATTGGTACAAGAGTATTACATATATATTGAATGTATCCACTAGAGGTCAAATATAAAATGTATCGCAAAATGTATATGGTCCAGAGTCAATGGTACAATGCAACATATTGTTTCCTGATATAGGAAATGATACTGTATTATAATCCGTAATCTGTTTTTCTCCATAAAGCCCTGTCGATGCTATCTCCTCGGTCGGAATGAAGAGGGTTTGGAAAGCCACATGCAGCGTTGCCAGATAAGGCCAGTTTCCAGCGCAACTCAAAACACTAAATAAACAATAAAAAAACAGCTTTAACAATAATTTCAAAACCCAGGCAAATGTTGACAAAGGCAGACCAAATTTCATCTACCAATGCTTGTTTTTCTTCAGCCCAATTCATTCAAAAGACCAATTGGAAAGAAACCTGCCCAATCTGGCAACACTGGCCACATATCCCATCTGACCAACAGTAAACAGTTCTAGCCATATGCTTTAACACACACAGGTTTACACTTTCCGTCCAGATTCCACTCACCCTTTTATACAAACGCCCCGATCAACAAGCAGGACTTTCTAGAGCTGTGAGAAGAACACGTTCCCGCACTGGCTTCCCAATCCTCTCTTTCTTTCCTCGTTCCTTTCCTAGTGATCAAGCGTTCTTTCTGTGGTGTTGATGAGAGTAATATGGAGAGTACCCAGCGGCCATCCCTATCTCCCATTAATTATACTACAAACACTTTGCATTTTTCATTTTAATTCAGTGGCAACATTAAGTGCTAATGGAATAAGTAGGGTGGCATTAATAAGTGCAGTGCAAAGTACAAGAGGCCGAGCATATTGTCATGCCATTGTATGGAGAAAAAAAAATCCAATTGAAATACATTTTGCAGTCAAGGCTTTACAGATGCCTTTAATACAAAGTTTCTTTATTCTCACACGTAACAGAAAACAACAAGCAAGAAAATATGAATACAGTTGCCATGGTTAACAATAACCTGAGATAACTTGGAATAGAAGACACGACAGAGCTCGGAAATAGATGGAAATTACAGTCACTTAAAACTGGCCAAACTCCATCGGCTGAGGAAGATCATGAAATATGATCAAAAGTTCCAGAACAACTGCTCAAATGTTCTTTGGGGTAAGATTATTTTGTGAAAAATAATCTTCTTAACTTGGCGGCATATGCTCACTTCCCCTAATCCCGTGGAGACTCCACCGGCTCCCGAGTTCCACTCCATGCAAGATTTTCCACTCAAGCAGTCTCGTGATGATACTCTGCGGTCGGCCTTTGACCAAGTGATACGAGTTGATGGTCAGCTGCTGCGCCCTGACACAGCGCAGTCATATCAGCACTTTTCATTGATTAGGGACAGGCTGTACAGAGTGAGTCGTGACACTCAGACCGGTCAGGAAAACACCCAATTGCTGGTGCCGAAAAGCCGCCGGGAAATGATTTTCCAGGCGGCTCACTATAACCCGATGGCTGGTCACATGGGATATGAAAAAACACTAAACCGGATAATGACCCGATTTTATTGGCCGGGCATCCGGGCGGATGTGCAACGTTGGTGCGCGTCCTGCCCGGAGTGTCAATTGGTAAATCAACCGGCCATTCTGAGGGCGCCTTTGCGTCCTCTGCCATTAATGGAGGTGCCGTTCGAACGAATCGCCATAGACCTCATCGGGCCATTTCACCGGAGCGCACGCGGATATCGCTTTGTGTTAGTCCTGGTGAATTACGCAACACGATATCCGGAGGCAGTGCCGTTGCGGAACATTTCTGCAAAGAGTGTCGCGCAGGCGCTGTTTCAGGTCATCTCCCGAGTCGGAAACCCAAAAGAGATTCTGACCGACCAGGGCACATCGTTCATGTCACGTACACTGAGAGAACTTTACGGGTTGCTGGGCATTAAATCTATTCGGACCAGTGTTTACCACCCACAGACCGACGGGCGTGACGGTGCGGTTACGACCCTACAGGTTACCTGAACACAAGAGAAAAGTGGTTCAGAGGGAATTGGCTGCCTTGCTGGAGATGGGGGGTAATAGAAGAGTCCAACAGTGCCTGGTCTAGCCCCATTGTTCTTGTTGTCAAGAAGGATGAGTCTATACCAGAGATGGGCAAACTACGGCATTGTAATCTGGCCCGCCGAGTATTATAATTATTATAACATTAAAAAAAAAAAAAAGTTATAGTAAAGACCGCTGTAGCGCTTCTCCGTTCCCAAGTTCAGTTTCCCGAAGCACGATGACCACAACAGACCAGCGTTGATGTTTCTTCATGATTATTTGTTGCACAGCGCTCTTTTAAGCTTTCCGTGTGTGTGTTCTGCTGCAGCAGAAAGACCGCTGTAATGCGTTCTGCTGCGCACACGGCTCTGCTGCAAAAGAACACACACACGAAAAGCCTAAAAGAGCGCTGTGCAATAAATAAGCATGAAGAAACATCAACGCTGGTCTGTTGTGGTCATCGTGCTTTGGGAAAATCAAGTCGGGAACAGAGAGGCGTTACAGCAGTTTGTACGCGCCGTGCGGACCGCTGCCTGCCGTGTTCTGCTGAACTAGAGCGACACACAACACTTGCTGTGCTGCGCTGGTCAATTCCACCCCTCCTCCACTGATCCCACAGACAAGGGCGACACTTTTTTATTTTTTTTATTACCGTAATATACCGCAAAACACTGAAAAGCTCCACTTCTTAGCGGTCAGAATCCTTTTTAATTATGTCGTAAAGCGTTAACTTTAGAAGAATTACGGTAATATGAATCACTTTCTGTCGCCGGAGACAGGGTTTGTACTACAACAGTTTTAGAGTTGTAAAATGAACTGACAGCTGCATGCAGAGTATTTTTCCTCAGTATAACTAACATAACTAACCACACTCCACCCTGCGCGCTCATGTCATGTGACATATAGGGTTCTGTCTGTCAGCCTCCTGCAGTGATCCCTTCTGTCACAATGAGTGGACCCAAGAAAAGACAAGTCGACAGTGAGTGCAGAGTCTTTAATGAGTGGACTGCTAAGTATTTTTTCACCGAAGTACGATCAGAGGCAGTATGTCTTATTTGCCAAGAAACCATTGCAGTATTCAAATAATACAATATTAGCCGCCACTTTTCTGCCAAGCATGCTAACTATGCTAGCCAACAGTCAACGACAGAACGGGCGGCTACTGCTAAGAGGTTGGCAGCCAATTTAAAGAGTCAGCAAAATATTTTTCTCCGCCAAACTGCTATACAAGAATCAAGCACCAAGGCAAGTTTTTTGCTAGCATTCAAATTAGCAAAAGCCAGCAAGCCTTTCTCTGAAGGAGAGTTTTTGAAAGAATGTGTGGTAGAAACAGCAGGTCTCTTATGTCCAGAGAGCAAAAACTAATTTGAAAAATTGAGTTTAAATTGAGTTCACGCAGAACAGTGACTCGGCGTGTAGAACAAATTGATGAAGATTTAACCAGCGAGTTGAACAAAAAAGCTGAGTCATTTACGTTATATTCTCACACCGCCCCCTGCCGGCCTCGCCGTCGTCCAGTGTAGAGCCACGGCTCTCACACCACCCAGCACCCCCTGTGGCGGACCACAGGCTCCCCATCTTCCCTTTGGCTCCAATAATGTGTTTTACTTGATACTCATACTCTCATGTGGTCTGCATTTGGGTCCGCAACATTGTCCTCCCGTGACAGGTTCACACAAACACCCTCCATCCATCTGATACTGGCCCGGCCCGTCTGTCAAATCTTTTAATTCAATGTGGCCCCTGAGCCAAAAAGTTTGCCCACCCCTGGTCTATACAGTTCTGCGTGGACTATCGCAGGGTGAATGATGTGTCACGTTTTGATGCGTACCCAATGCCCCGGGTCGACGAGCTCCTGAGCGACTAGGCACTGCGCGTTTCTTTACGACACTGGATTTAACCAAGGGCTACTGGCAGATTCCTCTGTCACCAGAGTCCAAGGAAAAAACGGCCTTCTCCACTCCGTTTGGTTTATACCAATTCACCACGCTTCCCTTCGGGTTGTTCGGTGCCCCAGCCACCTTTCAGCGCCTCATGGACCGGGTGCTGCGTCCGCACGCTGCATATGTGGCCGCCTACTTGGATGATATGATCATCCACAGCACCACCTGGGCGGAGCATGTGCAGCGGGTGGGCGTGGTGCTGGAGTCCCTGAGGCAGACTGGGCTCACCGCCAACCCGGGGAAGTGTGCAGTTGAACGGAGAGAGGTACGGTATCTGGGGTACCACTTGGGCGGCGGGCATGTGCGCCCTCAGGTGGACAAGACCGCTGCAATCGCGGCCTGCCCGCGGCCCAAGACTAAAAAAGAGGTGAGGCAGTTTCTGGGGCTGGCGGGTTATTACAGGCGCTTCATCCGAACTTCACAGATCTGACCAGCCCCTTGACTGACCTGAATCGGAAAAGTGCCTCAGATCCGGTCCAGGGGACGGAGCGGTGCCAGTTGGCGTTTGAGGAGGTAAAACAGGCTCTCTGTGTTGAGCCGCTCCTTCACACACCTAACTTCTCTCTTCCCTTTACTCTGCAGACTGATGCGTCGAACAGAGGGCTGGGGGCCGTTTTGTCCCAGCAGGCAGAGGGGGTTGACCGCCCGGTCCTCTACATCAGCCGGAAGCTGTCCGAGAGGGAGGCCAGGTACAGCACGGTAGAGAAGGAGTGCCTGGCCATCTGGTGGGCGGTCGACTCCCTGCACTACTACCTCCTGGGACGCTCTTTCACCCTCTGGTTGGACCACGCCCCACTCCAGTGGCTACACCACATGAAAGATACCAACGCCCGGATTACTTGGTGGTATCTGGCTTTACAGCCTTTTAATTTCAAGGTGATCCATAGGCCGGGGACGCAGATGGTTGTGGCTGACTTCCTCTCCCGCTCTCACGGGGGGGGGGGGGGGGGGGGAAGTAGATTAGGCCGGATGGGGCCCCGGCCTAAGACGGGCGGTGGAGGTATGTGGTGGCAGGGGCATGGTTAGCGCAGCTGGAGAAAGGGAGTGGAGAAGCGACTCAGGGAACAGGTGTCGGGATGAGACCTAAGTGGCCTCAGCTGGAGCAGGTGGTGTGTCTTGCCTACATAAGGTATGAGAGGCACAGTCTGCAGGATTCATGTGACAATAAAGCAGTTACCAACGCAATCCCAAGTGTGCTGTGTCATTGGTGCTGGGGGGGACCCGAGGAAGTAGCAGGATCGTGTTACACCATCTTTTTTAAAATGTATTATTGATATGAAGTCTATGAGTTTATGTTTTTGCAGCCCATTGCAGGTATTTGAATGCATTGATATGAGTAGATTCCAGCCCTGTGTGTGTGTGTGTGTGTGTGTGTGTGTGTGTGTGTGTGTGTGTGTGTGCGCGTGTGCGCGTGTGCGTATTGACAGGCATGACACTGATGTGTAGAAGGCTTGTGAAGAAGGCTGAAGAAAGAAATGACTGGGATGAATGTTCCCTCGACATAGTGAGCGCCCACTTGATGAACAATTATCATTCATTACCGCTCGCTGACAGCCTCTCTCTCTCTCTGTTTCCTACCTCACTTTTCCCTACCTTTCACCCCTACCTCCCTCTCCAACTCTCCCGCTTTTCCTAGATGTCCTTCAGCAGTCCTGGGCATCCTGTCAGCCCTCCATCAGCCTATCGATTGGCCTATCTTTGCCCGACCATGGACAAATGCTTGCATGCCAATTCCTCTCTGTTTTTTCTCTTCCTCCAGACCCTTTTCTCTCCCCCTCTCAGTGACTTGTTCCATCGCTCTAAGTAGTTTTGGCAGGGTGGGTAAATAATCCATTCTAAACTTTATTTCACTGTGACAAGAAATATTGCTCTTTTAGACTGAGGTAAATAGTGGAGTGCCAGTGACGTTTAGAGAGACTGATAAAGATGGGCAGTGTGGTGTTGCAGATACTCAGAAGTGGTCTTCTCGTGGCTCAGGGAATGATAGGCAGATATTCAGACTGAAAAGCCTTTTGGTTTCTAATCGTTCATCTTGCTGACATTGACTTTACGTTCGGCATTTTCTGTAGGGGGAAGATTTTACTTTGCCCGCAAACCAATCACTAATATGCAACCACTCCGATATTGTTTTCCTTTGACACTGAGAGTGTTAGCTAGAACAGTTCTGTTATATTTCTATGACCCAAACTATGACTTGCCTTTACCAATCACATTTGGTATTCTAAAGTAAGTATTTAGACTGCGCTATGAAGACAAAGGCTCTTACACTACATACTCAATCAGTGTGCACTGCATATGGCATACTAGATAAAGCATTAATTTCGCAGCAGAGTGTTCAAACTAAAGTATACCCGAGCAACGGCCCAGCAGGTCTTCAAGACGCCAGCGGCTGCATCACAACTCTGAAAACGACTGCAGCAAATTCCAAACCAGGCTTTCTTTGGATAAACTGACCCCATATTGGGAATACACATGGTTCCTTCCTTTCAACAAAACAGATTCAAACTAATATTAAGAGCTTTCAGCTTGGCTCAACATCTCAGAAGCCCGACGGCCAGGCTGGTCTGAAGGCACCCAGGCAATGCAATGCATTGTGAGGCAGTCCAGTATGTGTCGTGAGCTCTTATTTAGAAATGATCTATTTTCTCTACATCAATAAATATATAATCTAGTATACATTTCTCGCGTACACGCAATCCACAGACTATACAGTGTGAACACTGCATAAGCCAATATTATACTACTAATATTTCAGGTCATCCTTGGTATGGATAAAATGTTGGCATGCCATTGTAGACACAGCCACGCTAGCAGCTGTGTGGTTGTGTTAGAAATCTACACGCTCTATTAGTGTATACTGCAAATTCAAACATTATGTCTCGATCATGACTGAATCGACAATGACAATTGTTCATTATGAAATTAAATAAAAACTTCGACTCAATTTGATATTTCTCTGAATTTAACGCCATCATTCATAATTATTTCATCCAACTGGTTAAGTATTTAAACAGTCTGCCTCGCAGCTCGCCATTGAACAGTCTGAAGAGATGCAAAGCATTTTGGGACAGTTGATTATGTCCAGTCAGCTCAAGTCTCATACTCCAAAATGATTCTGTTCTATTCTGGTCCGGAAGCAGGCTATGAATAACTGACATCACTGGAAAAGTAATAGCAGGGGAATTAATTTAGAAGCTTTGAAAATGTTATCCATTGTTCTGTGCAGTTAAAGTACTTGAACTTATCAGTTTGTTTACACAGATATCACCGCTCTGGACAGATTTACTTCAGAGTTCAATACCCTTTGAGTCAAGCACTTGTCAGATGTAGCACTACCCTCATACACTTTATAGGTCAGGGTTTTATAAACATTTCAGCCAAACACAAAACTTATCATCTTGCCCCTATCCACACTTGCAGACGTGGCCTAGTCATACAGATTTGTATTCTATGATGTTTTCATACAGTGGTTGCTTTTGCTTTTTCGATTACATGACGCACCCTAAAGCGAAATAGAAAATGTGAGAACTGCAGCTTTTTGGCAGTAGACTTTCCTCTATGAGCTTTTTAAAATTAAAGCAACAATCAGTTTTTCTTTGTGCTATTTCGGATGGCATGGTATATTTATCTCTTAGCATCCTTCACATAAACATGTTGGATTTTAGAATGTTAGAGGGGATGGAATTAATTTTCCGTATTAATTAACTCACGGGCGACCAACTGTGGCCTGTTTCAAAGTGGCTCAGGGTTAAATTAATACAAAATATATTCAAAAATCATTAAAAAAAGGTTTATCCCATTTCATTTTTTACCAATACATCAACTTTTTAATCAAAATGTTAATATAGATAAAAGATAAAATAAAAGACTTAGAACATAAACATAAACAACCCGAAGAGAACTCAACAGCCTACTATCAGATAAAATTGAGGGAAGTTTAAGATTCCCGAACCAAAGATACTATGAACACGGTAACAAGGCAAGCAGATTATTAGCATTTAGATTAAGAAAACAGCAATCATCAAATACAGTACAGAAAATAAAATCAAAAGAAACCTTTTCTACAAAACCCTATAAAATAGCAGAATCCTTAGCAGAGTTTTACAAATCTTTATATTGAGAATAATGTATGCCCAGAGCCCTTACAAATATTGCCTTTTTTAGATAAGCCCATAAAAGAAGTGACAGAGTGGACTAAGATTATTACAGACAGCTTTTGGGCTTCCGAAGTTAATTTCATTATTAACAAGCATTGGATCTATGAAGACCTTCACACCTAACAATCTAGACACAGGCTTTAGAAAGTGGTCAGACATGGGACTGGTTCACCTGCACCAGCTATTTAATGAGGACAACCTCAAGACATTCAAGCAGCTGAAAAATGATTTTGATCTCCCCAAAACAGATTTTTTCAGATACCTAAAATTGAGAACTTTTCTAACGACACACAAAGAGTGGGGAAAGCTTGTGAAACGTATTACTCTAGAGAGGTTTTTAATAGAAATACAGATGGAGAACGAAAATAAGAAAACAATAAGTAAACTGGCTACAGAAATAGTAGCCAAGATGGGCTGTGTTGCCTTTACGGCATTTTCTATTTTCATTTTTGTTTAATTAATGGGGTTTATTTCAAGACAGTTATTGGTAACATGATTTTCCTGTTCATGGCATGTTATGACGTCACTTCCGGTTAGTTCACTTCAGGGGTGGGACTTCCGGTTTAGTCACTTCCGGGGCGGGACTTCCGGTTTAGTCACTTCCGGTTAAATGGTGTCTGGTTTCACTAGCTCGGGTTAACATTTGACAGTGGACCGCATGCTCCAGAATCTGCTCGCAACCACGGGGAAGCATCATAGAGGCAATTTCGTGAGTGCTGTATAAAGATGCAATGTATATTTATGTTTTCTACTGTGAAATGTTATATTTACGTATGTACACTGAATGTTTGTATTGTCTTTGTTTGCAGTTTTCACCAGCAAGATTGAAGGAAAAGAGTTACAGTACATGGGTGAAACTTATTACGACTCCGTCTTCATTGACTGTGGTTTAACTCTGTGTTTAGTCCAGAGTTCCAACACCCTGCACGAGAACACTACATGGGCCCAACACATTCCAACTTGTGTTGGCGGAGTTGCGGAAGCGCTGCCAATCACACACACATATATTCTGGCTATGCCCCAAGTTAAATACATACTGGAGGGAAGTATTTGATGCCCTCAAAGAGATATTCCAACAAGACCCCACAGTAGCAATATTGGGAGTGATACCTGAAGGCCTGGATGGGGGGGCCATCAAATGGTTATAACCGAATCCCCCAACATACGACATATGGATCCAAAAAGTATAGGACATCTATCAAATGGAGCAAATCACATATTTATTAAGGCTCCAGAAGCCTATATTTAGTAAATTGAGTCCTGTCGCAGCATTATTATTACAATGAGGTGATTATTATCTGTTGCTTGGCCCTCTGGTAGAACTGCTCTCGCTAACTCTCTCTACATACACACAATACACAATCCTCTCTGGAAAGCATATATAGTAAATATAGTACACTCGGTAGTGGACAATTATTGGTTCTTCATCCCATTTAAATTATTTATTTTACTTTAATTATTATTTGTACTTATTTAATTATCCCCTCTTTTCATTATTATTATCCTCATTTCCCCTCTTTTGTTTTCTCTTTTTTCTTAGAGGGAGCACCATTTGATGTTTGTTGTTCTTCTTCTAACTTCGTTCGGTGTTTCACTATGGGAAACGCTCGTCGTGAGCAACTAAGGAAGCTCCAATGACACCACGTCTGTCAGTGACAGACAGGTCGAACTGTGCTGGCACCCCGCCCCCTCATATTATCACAGTCGACCGCCCCTCGCAAATCATTCTCGCTTTCTTCCCGTGAAGAAACTATTATAGCTCCCTCAGCTTATCTTGGCTAGCTTGGATTTTCTGCTTAACAGTTCACAGACGAACCGTGAAGAACACATCGCCGAACGCAGTTCCTGGCTCTAGTCTAGATTTGCTGGGTAAGTACTTTGTGAGAAGTATATTTAGACACTACATAGTATTTAGGCAGTGTCCGCGTCAAGGCGAGCTGTTCTCCCGACTACCCGGTGTTTGTTTACCGGTGTCGTCGGTCACTGTGTACCTTTATTATCTCTGGCTAACGCGTTACGGCGAGCCTACCAGGTCTCGGTTAGCATTTGTTTGCTAGTCGAGCCGAGTGCCCGGAGTTCTGCTAACGTGTTACGACGGGCGAACTCTCACGGTACACTATTAGCGGGCTAAACCCCCGTTTGCTAGAGCAATTCGCCGTCAGGCTAACGCTAAGTGTGGTTAATTGTTCATATATTTCCCTTCCTTCTCAGTTGCCATGTCGGCAGCTACCCCCACCAAAGGGTCGGAACCGAAGGCAAAAGAGGCTGCATCCTGCCATCCATCTCGGGCAGGGACCCTCACCCGATGTGCATAGCATGCATGGGCGCTAAACACGCTCAGATATCGCTGGCGGACCCAGTCATGTCTGCACTGTGCGTCAATGCCGGAGAAGGTCCTGGAAAGGAGGCTCAGAGTAGCGGTATCCCCTAAGCAGGACCCGTGCCTGTCGGGAACCGCCCCAAGAGCCACGACCAGCACACATCTGCCGCGAGCCTCTTCGAGCTGGGCAGACATGATGGACGCTATGTCCCCGGATATGCCTCCAATTTTCGAGGAGCTCCTCGAACTGGAGCCGGGTGGTGAGGACGCAGAGGGCGATGCTAACTCTGACCACCTCAACATGGATGATGAGGAGGATGACTCCACATTTCCTGTCCAGCTGTCCAGACCCCCTAGTGCATCCAAAGTTGCTCCCCCAGGGGACAGCAACTTGTATGAAGTCTGCAAGCGAGCCGCGTCCAAGTTGGGCATACAATGGCCAGCAGCCCAAGATGCTAAAGGGGGGGAAAGAGACCTGTATGACGGTAAAAGGCTGCCACCAGCCCAACCGCCATCAAAACAACTTCTGCCAGCAGTACCTATCTGCATGAAGGAAATGGCCAGGTTCTGGTCCAGTCCATTTAAGAGCAAGCTTCCCACCAAAGGCTACTCTAAACTGGAAGTCGAAGGGATGGGAGAGCTGGGTCTGGCTGGACCACCAGGAGTGGAGCCATCTGTGGCTTATCATCTCTACCCGGACCGCCGCTCTCTCTCAGCTTCCTCAAACATTGCTTTGCCTAATAAAATGGAGCACCTGACCGCCTCAATTTTGCAGAGAATGTACCGCTACGCAGCACAGTCAGTGTGCTCGCTAAGCGCGATGACTCTGCTGTCCGCGAATCAGGGAGAAATCCTGGAGGAGATGGGCAGGCAGCTGGACTCAGGTTCACCTAATCCAGCCCTATGGGATGTGATTTTTGTGGTGAATGATCTCATCCTCCGCTCCTCACGCGGTGCAGTACAAGGCTGCGGCCGTGTAATGGGCCTTGCGGTCTCAGGTGAGGGCCCTGTGGCTAAATCTCTCAGGCCTCAGTGATATGCAGAGAACAGAGGTGATGGATGCGGCGTATGACCCAACCAAAGGTCTGTTCGGTCCTGCTCTGGAAAAAATGAGGGAAGCCAGCACCCTCAGGAAACAGGAAGGCGAAGCCTTTAACCTCTGCTTACCCCGGAAGCACGTCCCTCGTACCCCACAGGTACCCAGGGGGCCAGACCTCACAGACAGGCAGCAAGCCAGCCAAATAACCATCAGCCTCGGGCGGAGAACCCTAAGACCTGGGGAAAACACTCCTTTGCGGCCACGGCAGCAAAGAACCGCCCGTCCCGCCCCGGGGAAGGGAAGAAGAAGCGCACAAACTAACCGGCCTTGCTTCTACCTACTCTACACCTTCAAAGAAAAGAAGGGTGGTGGAGGTAGGACCGAACCCCCACGTTCATGTTTCAAGGTCCCCGGTGGTTTCCAGTGCTCCGGGGGTACTTTTGCAGTTTCTCCCCCCTCACGTTCAAAGGGAGGAGAATCGGGGACAGCAGGGAATGCAGTGTCACCAAGCACTTTTACCCAGTTCATTGAAAGAAATAAAGTTAGTATCTTTGCAACCAAGCCATAGGCTGAGGGCAAGATACAATCCCCAAAACAAAACAAAAGTAAAACCATATGATGGCCCCATAACCCCGGCAGGATGAGCTCAAGCTGCGCCGAGGGGAGGCCGCTCCCTCCAGGTGAGGGAGATGACGTCACTTCAAGGTGTCGTCAGCCCCCTCACTGCCCAGGCAGCGCGCATGCGCAGTGCATCCATGGGTCCTTTTCACTATTTCGCAGGGGTACAGGCTACAATTCGCTATGAAACCACCCAGATTTAACGGTGTGTTAGTTTCTGTAGCCACGGGTGATTCAGCCCGAGTCCTAAAGGACGAAATAGCGTCACTGTTAAACAAACAGGCGATCAGAGCTGTCCCGAGCGAGGAAGCTCAGTGGGGTTTTTACTCCCGCTACTTCCTCTTTCCAAAAAAGGGAAGCGCATCCCTGCGCCCCATTTTAGACCTACGTGTATTAAACATACATCTAGGATGTTAACACACAAAGGGCTCTGTCGCTCGATTCGTCCGGGGGATTGATTTTCAACAAACGATCTTGTGGACGCTTATTTTCATATCGCCATTTATCCGGCGCACCGGAAGTTTCTCAGGTTTGCCTATCAGGACAGAGCCTACGAGTACCAAGCCATCACGTTCGGGCTCTCATTAGCCCCGAGGGTGTTCAGCAAGTGTGTTGAGGCCGCTCTGTCTCCGTTACGGAACAGCGGCATCAGGATATTCTCGTACATAGACGACTATCTGATATGCTCCCACTCACGGGAGCAGACGGTGAAAGATTCCGCTACGGTGATAACTCATCTCACGGATCTTGGGTTCAATATAAACTGGACAAAGAGTCGGGTCGAACCGGCGCAATGTACAGATTACTTGGGTCTCAACATAAACTCCCTCTCTTATCGCGTCACGCTATCGGAGGCGAGAGTAGCGTCCCTCACGCAGTGTCTCGCCCTCTTCCGACTGGGGAAAGCGGTGTCGTTCACACTATGCCTTCGCTTGCTCGGCCTAATGTGGTACATTTGGGGCTTCTACGGATGAGGGATTTTCAGCGCTGGGTCGCGGCATTACGCCTATGCTCACGCCGTCACCTCAATCGCAGAGTAAAAGTAACACCGGCGTGCGTAGCTGCGCTCTGCCCGTGGGAGGATGTTACGGCTCTCGCGTCAGGTGTCCCGCTGGGGGTGGTGTCATCCAGGGTAACCTTGACAACGGATGCCTCCCTATCAGGGTGGGAGGAAGCCATGTTGGGGAGAACAGTGAACGGCACCTGGGACCCGGGGCTGGCTCAGAGTCACATAAACATATTGGAACTCTGGGCAGTGTTTTATGCATTAAAGCATTTTCTGGCATTTCTCGAGGGACGCCACGTCCTGGTGAAAACAGACAACACCACTGTGGTGGCGTACATCAACCGCCAAGGAGGCACTCGCTCACTACAGTTACACAGGTTGGCTCGAAAGTCGAAAGTTCGACCTGTCTGTGACTGACAGACGTGGTGTCATAGGAGCTTCCTTAGTTGGTCACGCCGGGCGCTTCCCATAGTGAAACACTTCACTCAAAGTTCTTTCTGTGTGTTGTACACTGTACCTGAATATCATGTGTACCAAGACATACAACTGAAACATTTACAAAGAATGTGAAAATATATGTTGTTAAATAAAAAGTGAGTAAAAAAAAAAAGGTTATTACCCATGTTTTTGTTTCCACTCAGATTTGACTCGTTAATGGAAGTTCATGAGATGTGACTGGCCATTTAACACAGTGCTTGGTTTACCATGCAACTCCGAGTTGAATCATCAGAACAATAGATAAGCAACTGCATGAGAAAGAATATGCATATAAATACAAAAAGTGACATTAAGTACAACTCCCAAGGAAAGCTAGAAAACATCCACAGAACCTTTTGCTTAGTTTTGAGTTGTTGATGACAGATAGTTGAATCGTGGCTAAATATTATACTGTTCACAAAACTGATCTTTCATTTTGATCTTGCAAAGTCTAGGTCAGTTTGAGATGCAATTGTCAAATATGGGGCCTTGGTTTCGTTCTCATCTGTAACAACAACACTTTCTGAATGTCCCATCACTCTGTATGGCTTCTCCTTCATAACAGAGGCCAAGGCTCATGGGTATCATAATATATAGAGCCATCTATCCAGACCAACGGACAGGATAACACCATTCATCAGAAACAAAGCAGAAAAAGATCAAACTGCCAGCCATTACATAAACGTATAGAAGTTTTTTATGTTGAGTATTATCAAGCAAAACAATAAAAACTAAATTGAATTAGAAAAATGTCATAGAAATTAAATACACAATCAAATCAGAGAACGCTAAAAGATTATCAGATTTAAATAGCTGAGCAGTGAATGATGGGTATTTTTTCTTAATAAATGATGTGAACGGATAATAAATATGACATTTAGTGATTTATTGTCTATAATCACCATAACATTTAATATATTTTCCCATGAAGGAGTCATTTTTCAAAGCGATAATTGGTATGACAGGGAGTATGATCTTACAGATGCTAATGCATGCCTCCCCCCCCCCAGATAGGCCCAGTCACCCCCCCGTGACTGGGCCTGTTTGCCTCAGCAGTCCGCTCGCTTTGCCCAACAGGATAAACTGTCCTGATCTGTTCTGTTGTGTGCCGCCCGCTCCAGGTTCAGGCTCTCGCTCAAACGACAGGATCACTATCACAAGGGACGGCTACTCCCGCTGGGGAATATTTGCATGTCAGCCAGCCTGCCTGCCTGCCTCTCTCCGTGTCTCAATTTGTCATCCTTTCATTGTCCTTCCCTTACTTTATGCTCGCTCAGTCACTCATTCTATCACTGTGGGTGGATGAAAAGGATTGGCTGGAGGAACGACACTGGTAAGTAAAAGGGGAAGTCTTTAAGCAATGCAGACAACTAAACGTCTTCACGTAAAATGACAAACTTAACCTCCCCTGTTTATGTGTATTGATTGTAGGTTCCAATAAACCATCACTTATCACTTCCCAAGAACCTCCCTGGCCTTCAATGCTGCCTAGGATGCTACAGAATAGCACTGTATGTTCTTCTCAGTGATTTCAGACAGGTGTATCATTTGGGGAAGTCAAGAAGTCAAATCAGCTTCTGTATCATTTTGTGTAATCAGTGTGGCGTCTGAGGTTGCCATGGTCACAGTATGAGCCTGTTATGACTAATTGGACGGCTACTTAGGAGGGAACCTGTGGGGCCGGCTCTCTCTCTCCAGCTTCCAACCGGGCCATGCTGCACAAGAGGGATCCTTGGGGTGGTGGGGTTAGGAAGAGTGTCGGTAGGGGTGAGAAGACCTTTTTGTTTCGCCGTGTTTTCTCCTGTTTTCGGGTAAGGAGATCGGTAAGACACCTGTATTTTCTTTTGTTCCTTTTGTGGTAGGGAAGTTAGATTACGTGCACAGATTGTTTTCTTTGTTATTTTGGGCCAGGCTCACCCTGAAGAACTTATGACACCTGGTAGAAAAATAAAAGCATAATTGAACTACTCCTCTGCAGCATTGGTCCTAATTTGGGAGGTGGGGAGACCCGTCCGTATGTTGCGCTCAGGCTCCCCTAGGCCGGGCGTAACATAATTGGGGGCTCGTCCGTTTTTTTTTTTTTTTTTTTCTCTCCTTTTTCTCATGCTCTGTCTCCCGGAGTCGTCTGTACGTTTGGTACGTAGAGTGGGCACATGTATGGTGCTGGGGGAAAATGGACTTCGATTTGGACAAATTTGTGGCGGACCCTACGCTTCAACAGCTAAATAAATGTAGAAAGGGGGAGTTGGTGCTCGTTGCAAACTCGTTTGATATACAAGTCCCAGAGAAGATAAACAAAGAGGAACTGAGACAACTTGTGGCTGATAAACTAGGGGAGAGAGGGTTGTTGACTGCAGGGCCAAAGAAAGTGGATGATCAAGCTATGCCGATGACGTCAGCTGAGGAGCTTAAGCTGACACTGCGCATTAGAGAGCTGGATTTGAGGAATCGGGAGTTAGAGGTAGAGGCTATGCATCTTAGGGTGAGGGCCTTAGAACTGGAACGCAAGCCTGGGGGCCCGCCCCAGGCACCGATACCAAATCAAACCCCACAGTCTCCCCGAGATAGCTTCGATGTCAGCAGGCATATAGCGCTGGTGCCACCGTTCAGGGAGTCTGAGGTAGATTCCTATTTTAGTGCGTTTGAGCGCATCGCGTCCACCTTAAAGTGGCCAAGGGAGGTCTGGACTTTGCTGCTCCAGTGTAGGTTGGTGGGTAAAGCTCAAGAGGTGTGTAACACACTAACACTGGAGCAGAGTTTAGACTACGACGCGGTTAAGACTACAGTGCTACGGGCATATGAGCTAGTGCCTGAGGCAAGGGTTCAGAAGTGGCAAAAAGGATGGGAGCCAGACGTACGTGGAGTTTGTGCGTGGGAAAGGCATGTTGATAAATGGTGTAAATCCAGTAAAGTTGCTGACTTGGCGCAGCTGCGGGAACTGATTCTGTTGGAAGAGTTCAAAAAGTGGCTGCCAGAGCGCATTGTCTTGTACCTGAATGAGCAGAGGGTGACGACAGTGGCTGAAGCGGCTGTCCTGGCGGATGAGTTTGTCCTGACCCACAAACGTGTGTTTCCATCTTCTATGCACCGTGAGCCGTCAGTACCTATGATAAATAAAGCGAGGTCGCCAAAAACTTTCCGCCGCAGAAACTATTCGGCCCCGACTGCAAACCGAGAGTGCTTTTATTGTCATGACCGGTATTGCGGAAAAAGGAAGAATCAGAGAGGAAAAGACCTTCTGCCATCGGTCTAGTTCAGGGGGAGCAAAAAACTAGTCAGTATGGGCTTTGGACAGAGGAATTGCCATCACGGGAGATTGATGATTCTTTTAAACCCTTTATCTCACAGGGTTACTTTTCTCTGAGTGGCCGTGACGGGGATAGGGTCCCAATTACAATTTTAAGGGATACTAGGGCAAAACATTCTGTGGCTCGACGTGGTGCGGTACCGTTCTCTGACCGGTCTTACTATGGTTCTGACCTGTTGGTGTGGGGAATTAAATTAAGTGTTTTACGGGTGCCTCTTCCTATAGTTACACTCTCCTCCGCCTTTGTGTCTGGCCCAGTTCAAGCGGCTGTGAGAGATCGGTTGCCCATCGCAGGGGTTGATCTCATTCTTAGGAATGATTTAGCTGGTGTTAGAGTGTTTCCCTCTACTCCCGAGGTAACTGAGAAACCTACGGCTGGTGTGCTTGTTAGTAACCCGGCGTCGCATAGCGTGCTGCCCATTTTTCCGGTCTGTGTGGTAATGCGGGCGCAGAGTCGCAAACGGGGTGATTTAGTGGAGCTCTCCAAGTCTGGAGATGCGGGCAGCCCCTCCGCTGGCAAGCGAGGGGAGCCTATTGTTGAGGTGGTGACTGTGGAGGATAACTTGTGTTTAGCAGTGGAGAAAGGTCAGATAGTTATCGCTCAACAAGCTGATAGTACTCTAGCTGCCTGTTTGTTGGCTGCTCGGGAGCCGAAAAGTGACTCCAAGACTTTAGCGTATGTGTATGGTCAGGGGGTCTTGTTGCGTCAGTGGCTCCCAGTGGCTGGGGCGGAGTTCGATGTAGTTACGCAGGTGTTGAACAAACTTTTCTTCAAGTGAAGAAATGTTTGATCTTAGGTGGGGGGATGTTATGACTCAGGGCATCATGGAAAGAAGCCCCACCTAAGTGCTGTTCACCTCCCCGCCTGAGGGGAGGTGTTGTGACATGTGTTGCCTTGCCCTGTGCTTTTTCATTCGCTGCAGGTAATTGGACGGCTACTTAGGAGGGAACCTGTGGGGCCGTCTCTCTCTCCAGCTTCCAACTGGTCCATGCTGCACAAGAGGGATCCTTGGGGTGGTGGGGTTAGGAAGAGTGTCGGTAGGGGTGAGAAGCTCTTTTTGTTTCGCCGTGTTTTCTCCTGTTTTCGGGTAGGGAGATAGGTAAGACACCTGTATTTTCTTTTGTTCCTTTTGTGGTAGGGAAGTTAGATTACGTGCACAGATTGTTTTCTTTGTTATTTTGGGCCAGGCTCACCCTGAAGAACTTATGACACCTGGTGGAAAAATAAAAGCATAATTGAACTACTCCTCTGCAGCATTGGTCCTAATTTGGGAGGTGGGGAGACCCGTCCGTATGTTGCGCTCAGGCTCCCCTAGGCCGGGCGTAACAGAGCCGCAGCGGTAAATTGGAGAACGTTAAAAAAAATCTGCAAATCTGATTGAATGAAATAAATGAATTAGACAAGGTATGATGTGGTCCTGGCTGAGTAGAGACCAGAGGTATACGCATTTAAGACTCAATTCCAAAAAAATCCAAAAAAATAAGACTGACATTTCACTGTTAATGTTCTTTAAAACCAACAGGATATAGATATAAAACTGCTTAGGACTTTAGAGCGGAATATAATAAGATATAGATCATGTCTGACCTTCCTGAACTGATCCCCTTATTTGCTCTCCTAATTTAGTCACGTTGCCTTGCATCGAGTTCTTAACCCTCTTTGTATTAATTTAATCTAAATAAATCCTCTTGGACAGTTTAGTGAATCTGTTGTACACTTCCACACACTTTCTGCACTCCTGTGATTTTGCTTGATTTGCAGTAAATGCTCTCTCAATCTCCTGAAGACATGTAAGCACACACTATCCCTGGGCTTCAGCATATCAGACTAAGCCCTACCCTTTATCTGTACTTTGACTAATGCCATGATGCTTCTTTAGGATCTACGCTGTTATTTGCTCTTAACCCCCAAAGACGGTGATGGAAATCATGGGAGAAACATTTCTAAACCACAATAAACCTTAAGCCATATTTGTTAATATATATGTTGTTGTTAGGAAAGTAGTCACATATCAGTGTCTTCCAGAAAATGTATCACTGTGCCAGTAGCTGCTCCAAGGAGTTTCTGATCTGCCAACCCGATGTTGAAGTTAGGGTGAGAGTTTGGTCCTCATACGATATGTTCCGAAAGGTTTTTCCTGCTTTTTCTACTGAAGTCTAGCAAAAAAACAATTGTTATATTTCTGTCTTCACATAAAACTACTAGGGTTTGGCAACAAAACCCACAACAACAAAACAAAAACAAAAATCTCAATTTGGGTTAAAATAACCATGGATGTGCTGTAACTAAATTACGCAAGTTACGTGACAAATACATCAACATTATCTTCTGGTTTTCAATAGGAGAACAAAAAGCGGTTTCCTGGCTCAAAGATCGCTGTGTTGGACCCATCCACCTTTCCTCCTGCTGGGCTTTGTATTGTCCTAACTCTTCCTCGCTCTCGATTATGTTGATAAGATACACAATTATTTCCAACGAATATTGGCGCATTATTTTTCGTAGGTGTAGCTGCGAATGCTGAATGAGAACAAACTTAAAAACTGCATAGTTAACGGATGCAATGTGAAAGATTTAAAAAATCTTGGAATACCGCTTCTTGACGAATAGTGTCACAACCACACGGATGGCTCACGGGAACTATTGGCGTTGACGTCTGTAAATTGAGATTGTATGGACCGAGTGGGAGGGGGGAAATGCTGCCCCATATTTATTGAAAGCATGTGGCTACACAGTATGGAAAGGGAAAGATTGCTGATAAAGGTTTAAAGAAAGCAAGATGGAAAATATGACGCAATCCATCCTTCCCACTGTGACCAATGACACTTTCCTCTGCTAAAATGAGGAGAAAAAAAGAAGCATTGAGCACAGCATGTACTTCAGGTCCGGGGGTGCTGGCAACTGCAAGATAAACACGTAAACAGAACATTATTCATAAAATACATTTCCATGAAAATATTTTTGTAGGTCGACTACGGGGGGCCTACATTCAAGATAAAAAACCTGATATCAATGTGAAATGTCATTCAGGAATGTGGTCAGGGTGGCGCCTACACAAGCGGTGATGGGCAGAAAGTTCTGGATCTGATCCTACATGTAACGAGTCCTTTTTTGTCTTCATAAGTTGTCGAGTCCTGTTGTGGTTTGAGATCATTCCAGCTGTGGGCCTCTTTGTTTTGGGTCACGGGTGCAGAAAAGACTTTGCGCTTGTAGCTCCTCGGGCAGTCTCCTCGATCCTCGATCCCAGCGTTGCAATTTTATGAAATGGGAAGTCCTTCAAGATGGAGCGCTAGGCTGGATTTCCAGGTCACAAGCCGTAGGAGCAAGGGGCGAGGCCTCCAGTTGGTCTATTGATTTTCTTTTTTTCCCACTATGCGTGGCACTCTAATCTGTAAAAACTACAAGTACCTGTTTGCAACCAGCTCATCAGATGCACCTGCCTCTCATGTAGTGTTTTCATACCGGCTCTCCAGTTGAGAGATTGTTGCTCCTACCTCGGTAGAAGGAGACGAGAGGGCATTTAATGCGTCGCATGTGAAATAAGATTTGCTGACAGTTCTCATGTTTGTTTTTAACATGTGGGGGATTTCGGGTGTCGCATGTGACGCAATCCCATTTGCTTGCAGTTCAAATGTGCGGCAACCGACGTGAACAAACACATGCGTCATAAAACCACATGAGTTTTCACTTCGCATGCGTTCACATGCTTTTTTTAATTAAGGGCTACGCTACAGGAGAGAGACACAGGAATGCTACCTCCTGAAGAGAAAAAAATATGACATTATCCAAGGTGTTAATATCATTTTATTTGACCATGTTTTGTTAACTAGAAGGATATTTGGACATGTAATATTTTTGGGGATAACAAGCTGTGGTTTGGGTTCAGAATGTCTTCTGGAACAGCAGTGCATTTGTAATGTGACCTTTGTCTCTTCATGGTTGGAGGTAATGAATGAGTTTGCCAAGTGAGTCTTGGAAAGCAATACGAGGAATACATTATTTCTTTTTTTTTCTCTGCTTTTTTTTCTTTGCGAGCCGTCGTGTGAAGCTGATGAGCTGTATCAGACCTGAATGTTTTGATTCGTCGACCACAATGCCGCAAATACTGACACAGTTCTAATCAACCACCTTTTTTACGAGAACGACTCAGTTTGCCTCTGCCAAGGTCAAACAAGCGCCCGACTTTGCATTTCAATGTCCGTCTCGCACCGTCTCCAAATGAATCATTTCCCCTGAATACATTTGTATTAACGCTATTTGCATGTAATTTCAAAACCTTGAAGTCGACACTGTTATTGATGAGTATGTCAAATGACCCTCAGGTACCACACGCATGCCATTCAATTTCACCAATTCTACCTCATTAATTCAAACAGTCCGACTTCCTAAACATCATAAATCACTGCGCGACGAGCAGCCGACCCCTCTCACCTCTCCTCTCCCTCCCACTTTTTTCCTGAACCATATCCCCCCCCTCCCCCATCTCTCCCTCTGTCATCTGCTACCTTTTCAATCTCTCTCTCCCCTCAACCCCCCCACCCATACGCTTCTTTGGTAGGTCCAGAAAGTTGTGTAGTGTGCAGTCGAAATAGCGCTCTGATGGATTGGCTGTCTTCAACAGGCCTGAAGATTAGCCCAAGGGCAAACCCGCTCGTGTTTCCTAGGTGCCACACCGAAGATGAATAACTGTTTATTAACCCGATGCACAGTGACTCCTTCCCCACCTCATTATGTCGTCGGAGAATGGAAAAAAAGAAAAAGTTGGCCAACGCGGCCCTCTCCGTCACTCTTCTTGTCTCTCTCTCGCTCTCCGTTTCCTCTCTCGCTTTCTGCAGCAGATAAACCAGCAGCCTGATGTAATGTGACAGTGTGCGTTCGGTTCCTGTTTGTTCCCTGACAACCCAGGAAATTGGCTTTTCATCTTACAAAAAAACACTGCACTCCGCATATTAGAGGACATTCATCTTATTATGAGAGGGCCGGGTGTAATTGGAACTTTATGCATTCATTTTCGTGGCAACGCAGCGAGGGGCCAGATTTACCAGGACCGTTGTGGCGGGTTTTTTTCTTCTTTTTGCCTGGTCACATTCTGGAATCAAGGAAAAGTCGTAGGCCTGATTTTTATGGAAATTGGTGTCAGGGTGTAACATGGTCCGAGGAAGAACCCATAACCCAATAATTTTTCACTTTTGTTAACATTGTGAGATCCGGCAGGGGGGTCAGTCCCCTCAGCGTCATTCCTGGCCTATGTTGAAACATGTAGATAACCTTTCCGAGATATTGTGCTGCTCCAATAACCAATAATAGACGAGTACTTATTGAGTAGGTTGGTTTAGGCATAAGAAGTGAGATTGGTTTGGATGGAAAAAAATCAGGGTAAACCAATCAGAGGCAGAGTAGGGCCTTTTGCCATAGTATGAAAAAAAGAGAACGAACAAGGAAGGTTCAGAAACCCAACGAATGTATAATAATTAACCAATGGGCAATGGGCCTTCAAAACAATGGCCTTTCAGGATAATTTAGGTTTTCATACTATTACCGTTTGACCAAAGACATGGCTCCAGCGGAGGTACTGATCTAAGGGAACATAGGGTTGAGAGAACGTAGTGGCAAAACAGTATTCTAAGTCTCTGCCTTTGAACAGTTGTGCAGGTTTTTTCACAAGCAACGAGGAAGGTTGTGATGAGGACAGAAATGTGAACTCGCCACGAACATATCTTGCACACTCAGTGGCTAAAGAGGCGGAAGCCTTTGCCCTCTTTGGTATTTTAATATACATACATATATGTGTGTATATATATATTCAGTGTTTTTTGGGGGGAGTAGAAGCAGGGGAGTTATCACCTATGTGCTGAAGGCTTCTGTGTCTGCCGGCCCCAGAAGGGCTCTTGAGGCCCATGTAGCAAACATACGCAGATCATTTGTGCACAGTAATGACCAATGTAAAATGTCTGAGGAGTTTTGATTTAAGGAAAAACCCTGTTGTATTATCAAACTTCAAAGTTGACCCAGATTCATGTGACTGTCGCAGAGCTGTTTTTCAGAATAATGAGGGGAGGTCAATGACTGTTAAGTCCAAATCTTCACAGAGACCTGGATCCATCGTGGTCCAGGATCGAGCTGCACTTGACGGGTAGACAGCAGGACGGAGATCCAGGACAGAGGTCGGACCAGAAGAGGTGCATCATGATGCTTGTACTCAAATGTTACGTGAAGATGTCTGCCATATTATCTGTTCAGATAATTGTTTTTGTTCCTGCTGTTTACAGTCCTTATGATCCAAAATCATGAGATTGTTTTTTTGTGGCATGTATTTGTTGTTACAGATGGGCTTTAACTGAATTATATTGTGCATCCCTGTGTTGCATAATGACATTAAAGGATCCTTGTATCCTGTGAGTGTGTCTATGTAGATGTGGAGCTGTCCAAAGTTCTGAAAAAGAGAAATGGTTTGTTTTTTTGCACCACACTACGTCGCAGTAAATCCCATAGTTAGCGCTGGGAATCCAAACAAAAACCCTTGCTCATTCAAATAAGTATTTTAACTAAACTAACTATAAGACATTGGTCTCAAACACACAAGTGTTTGTTCTAATGTTGGATTTTAGAAAATTGCTCATGAATTAAAAAAATATGGAGCACGAGTGAAAAGGACTACGTTCTTATGTGGGTGTTCTAGTTAATAAATGAATTCTTTGATTTTTGCAACAGTGGCCTTATGATGTTACTTAGCAACTTAGTCCACATGGTGATTTATTCATTCCTCGTGTGTGAAAGCACAGGAGAAAGTCCCACATTATTAAAAGGCTGATATTAAAACGAAAAAAGGCTATACATTATTTTGAGGGGGAGAAACCACGCAATTATATGTGAAATCAAACATTCAGCACCCCCGTACATCCATAATGAAAGAATCCTTTGTTTAATAATTACATTTTGCCCCACTGCCATGATTGGCTGTGAACTGAACAATCGAATGACGCTTCTCAGATCGAATAGTCCTCTATTTGCAGTTACCATCAGTTTGAGATGACATAAATGCAGGACTTTTTTTTGCAGGACTTTTTTTTTCCTTCTTTTTTTCGGCAAATGATAATCCTGAACCGTGATCAGCATTGTTTGTTTCACTGTTGATACCCACCCCGAGCTTATTGTTATGGCCGACGTGCTGAAATGATATGCTTTACAATTGTTACTATGCTTTACTCACAGGGGAATTCACCTGGATATAAAGCGTCAGAAGCCCACACTAATATAACATTAGTACAAGACAGAGCCTTCTCCTCTTCACTTCTAATAATAAAAAAAAATCACTAGTGGTAGAAACACTGATATTATCAGTTTAGTATATTTATTAATGATAAAACAAAAGCTGCCGCCCTAATTCGGATTATTATTATTCTACTAAATAGTCAAATTTATACCATACCTTTTTGTTAAGACACGTGTGTTTCTATGAGGTGGAGAATTTACATTAAGCCGAGAAGAGGAGCTTGTGGTTCCGACTGCATATCACCATTATGTGTTGACTGGATGCTGCTGCCTTCTTCAAGGCCAAGAGCACCTTTAAGAGCTCAGCTGAACAGGATGGAGACACTGGGTGCAGAGGTGACCTTTTTCTTTTAACTGCCCCTCAAGATGTCTATGTGCCTGCTTGATTACACAGTCTTACTGTTGTTCATAGTGAGAGTGAATGTGAGACACGTGTGCCAGTTCATTAGGCCCACCAAGCTAAATCTGATGCAGTGTGATGGAAAGCAGTCCTGCGGTAAAATCTACCTTCATTAAGGTTGTAAGGATGAGCATTTTAGTTTGGCAATGTTTAAAAAATAAATAAAAAAGGTGTTGATTTAACTTAATATTTTGTACATTACAACACAGATCAACAGCAGCACAAATTACAGCCTGCGGAATGGATGCATTGATGTTTGCCAGGTGTACCTAATAAAAAGGCAGCAGTTGTAACTCAATCAGTTTACTCATTTTGATGAAGACTTTTTTTTAACGAGGTTTAACCTGCAACACTGACTGTCTTTTTTTTAGCATGTGGTGGGGGGGGGGCTGCAAACATATAGCACACATGTTCTAATAGTGAGGATTGAAAGCAAACAAGGAAGAGGATCCCACATAGGTAAACCACTTTGTTTTTACTTAAGCAAGCTGAGCACAGGAGAACTGCTGGAAATGACATACAAGGTTTACTGACTTTCAGTGAGAAATTAGTGAAGTAAATGTAGAATCATATCAAGTATCATCCTGGTAAATTCGCAGCTCTCATGAGTACCATCGCTACCCTGCAGAAACCTCGTAGCTCCAGTAGCCGGCAGCTGACATTGGACCCACACGTAAAAGAAAAAAAAAATAGTTTCATTGACCTGAGACTAAACCAAACCATTGAAAAAAACAAGATCCACCAGGTACAATAAGTTGCTGAGAGTGTCTCATTGGAGATAGAAGGTTTTTGCAGAGCAATAACAGTATGCGAGTACTGGTGTGCAATGTGACTAGTGACTCAAAGTTTCACAACACCAAATCAAAACAAGTAGCTGCAGAAAATGTGACTGGCATTTACATGAAGAAAAAGAACCTACATTACCACGTATTCTGGAGAATGTGTCTGTTGTTCTGTCTTGGTAGAAATATTGAAATATAAAAAGCAAAATACAGCCTCCGCTGGAAAATCAAACACAAACTAAATGTGCTTCTTATCTTAACATTGACTCTCCATATAAGGCATGAGTTTGCTTTTGTTATAAACATTTTTTTGGTCTTTGCACTCGGTTATCTAAAAAGCAATGTGCACTTGTCCACACCTGGGGTTAGATGGAGCATTATTTACAGCGCTGTTTCCTCAGACCTTTTTGTTTCCACATCAGAAGAGACAATCTTGACAATTTCTGCCTCCCCAAAAACAAATATAACCCAACATTTAAGATAGTATGCCAATGTGTTCACCTTCTTTTGGTATAGACACGCCACCAAGGACAGAACATCACTAACAGGCTTCTCACTCGGATGTTAAGCATAGATACTCTACTTACACATTTTCAAATGCCAGAAAAATGGAAGGCAGGGGTTAAAAAGAAATATTCAAAGACAGTAACAGGGTTCAGGATTATCAAATTTTAAACTGTGAAGCATAACATAACTCATTCACCACATATATAATATTATCCCTTTTTGTCCCACCTTCTAATGAGATTGTTCCGTAGCCAAAGAAAATAGGGTTAGAAAAGGGGAAATCTTCTTTTCCGTTTACTCACTTCTGAAGACCCCTTAAGAATTCCTCTTTACATATGAAAACCACCTTTATCTTTGCAAGGCAGATGTCTTAGGTATACTTAATGACGTCGGCTCTCTGAGGTTCCAAATAAAAATCTGTGAGGGAGTCTTTTAACTTAATCCAGTTGTACAGTTTGCCAAAAGCAGGGCAGTAATAGCAAAAGTAAGCCCCTGGGCTTGTACAGTAGAGCTTCTGAAAGAGTCCAAGTATCAGCTGTTCTCTCAAAAGTCCACACATCACTCCACTGTTCATCAAAGGGCTCTGGGAGCAATTTCTGACAGAAATATGTCAACAGAAAACCTGCCAAGAGTAACTGTAAGAAACGCCCAGCAATCAGCCTTCAGAGTTGGATGTTGTATCCAAGTGGATGATGTTGTTGTACCTCCCCTGTTCAGTCTCGCAGCGACTCCACTTTCTAGCAACACTTCCGGTACCTGACTCGCATGCTAAGCGAGCTAGCTGCAAAGCATTGCTCGCTCGGGTTCAGGAGAGGCATTGGGAAGCTTGGAGTTGAAGAGCTGCAGAGAGTCCTTGATGCGTGCCACCTCCCCGGCGGACAGCTTGAGCCGGTGGCGCAACAAACAAGAGAACAGGTCCAGGGGCTGTGGCGCCGGCGGAGACAGCCGGTTGATCCGGTCCCTCATCTCCAGCAACATCAGAAAGGCAGCGTCCTGCGTACCCTGCGTGTAAGGGTAGTCCAGTTGGAGGATTAGATCCTTGATGCCCTCGGGGTCAAAGTGCAGGCTGTAGCCGAACACTTTCAGCGTGTTGATCTTCATGTACCCGAGGTTGGATGTCTGGTCGTCCAGGTCCAGCGGTTCGTAGAAGAGAGTCTCGTTCACCGTCGGATCGTCCGTGAGTATGCGGCTTCGCAGGTAGATGTGCACCGTTTCAAAGAAGGACTTCCATTTGTTGCCCATGGTCAGTGTCCAGTTGTAACACTGCGCCGTGACGACGGCGTCAAGTCGAGTTCTCTCCCAGTCGGGGAAGTCGGGATCGTTCACTGGCATGAACCAGCTTTCTGAGTGACTTCCCCCAAAGGGATTGACATAAATCGCAGGCACAGGCTCCAGTGTTGAATTCTTAGTCAAGCATATCTGGAAAGAAATGCCCATCAGCATGTGGATGAGGTTGGACTTATTTTTGTTACTCTTGAGCGTCAGCAACATTCTCTTCCTCCAGGCGGGGTTGAACCAACTCCCCAGGCGGACGTCGTTGCTGATGTAAATGGCGTGCACCTCGATTCTGCTGTCCAGTCGCTGAAGCAGGTACTTCACCTGGAGAGAGATTTAAGAACCGTGAGATCAGATTCACTCTTACAGGTCGACAGACACCAAGTATGCTTTCACAATGTGTATTCTCTTTTAATGGAACGCTGCTCCGGTTTGTTTGAGTAGATGTAAATGCAGTACTCGTATTCTTGTGCGGGACCAAAACTAAGAGTGGTGGTTTTGGATTATTTTTTTAAGGGAACCCTAGTGTGGTTCCATTGCATTTAGAACACAACCCAATTGGGTATCGGACCGCTTTATATACAGTACTGACTTGGACTTCAGCAGAAGTCCCATGTTTGCTTCACATCTGGGCCGAAGAGAACATACAGAATACGCCAAATGAGGTCCATAAAAATAGTGACGTTTATATAAAGTCGTTTGAGATAAATTAGAGGAGGATTTGTGAGCAAGTCAAATTGAGGAAAAAAGCCATTCACTACATAGAAGTGACAGCTTTGGTACACGCCCCTCAAGCAAATTCGGTGAACTTTTTTTCCCCACTGATATTGTACACAGTCATTGCTTTTATTATTAACTGTTTTTTCATTCACTGTTACAAGTGTTATATGTTTGTGTCGTTAACATTTTTGCCATGGTCTTTAGTTTCATCAGAGGTATTGTATCTTTGGAACCACAGACGTTTGACAACCTAAGATAAGGAACACATATGAGAAGCTTTGAGAACCTCAGCATCCGGCATGTCCAAGTCAAAGTTCAGGTAGTGGTCCAGGGATGTGGCGATGCTCGGCCGGCAGGAGCCGAGATGAAGGAGGTTGCCGTTGTGACAGGCTCCGCAGCGGGTGGCGTTGTCGGCGGCGCAGGAGGAGCAGGAAGTGGAGGAGGTACCCACGACACAGGGAACGGCTCCCTGGCAGGTGGGCTGCTCCACGGGGCAGCTGCAGCTCTTCACCTCCTCGGAGAAGTAGCCCTGCACGCCGTGCTCATTGCAGTAGAGCAGAGACTGAGCCCTGCCCAGCCAGAACCCGACGGGCCTACAGGGGGGGGGGGGGGGGGGAAATAGCACAATAATGTTTTGTGTATACAGCACAGCATAATCAAGGAGAGTGTTTCACTGCCCTGTTCAGTTGATCGTTCAAGTCTGTTTTACATTCGGACCACATGATGTTCAGAGGTAAAAGAAAAGAGAGAAAGCTTTTATATTCCTTTTTTCTTTCTGTTTTCATTATTTAAACAAGCAATATGTAATAGATTTACTGTATTTAATTATAAAATTACCAGAGATGTCATACCATTCCGGTGCAAAACATCTGCTTTTGTTTTGGCCTGTGTGACCCCCCACCCCCAGTTCATTTTGACTCCTGGGGTGTCCAGATATGAAACTATTGCCGACATAAAGAAGTGTCTGTGTTGTTCAATCCGGCAAATTGTAATGTTGCGCTCGTCGTGAGCTTGTGCAGGTTCAGTGTCCTCAACCTGGTAGCTGGCCTGAATTTCCAGTTGGGGGAAGGGGGGGCAGCGGGCAGAATATTGCCTCCAATATTTAGAATTCGGATTGCAGTGCCAGTTTTAAACTCCATCTGTCTGCGTTACCTATTAAAGCCTTTATCTGAGACTGTTACTTGTCGCTTATCTGAACCTTTTAGCTACATTTTATCCATTGCGAGGTTCCATAAGGTAGTGATAGTGTTGGTTTCAGAGAAGCCAAATAAGTAGTTAAAAGTATAAAAGAATAAAAGAGCTTGTTATTTGTGTGTGTGCGTGTGTGTGTTTGTGTGTAAAAGCAACTCTGGATCACACTATGTTCTCTAATGGAGGTGACTCCTCTGGTTGCAAAAATATGTCTGATTGTAGAGAATTTTTTTTGAGAAAATTACCCTATTTCTCACTTCCTTGGAAAAGACCAAGATGGCGACGGACATAGCGCCTCAAAATAGCAGTCCACCAATCGGTGACGTCGCAGTGACTACATCCACATCTTATATGCAGACTATGGGTTGAAGGCACTGCAAATGGAGAGAGATGTGGAAATCCAGAGCCAGAAAAATGAAGTGTTGCTGTGAGTTGACATCAATCTGTACGGCTTAACTTAAGGCAATGGTCTCCCTTCTTTCTGAAATTAAATGAAAAGATCGATACCAGTCATATGTTTAGAGCAGGAAGGCAACCGGTCCGCCCCGTATGGACCTATATAGGTCCTTTTTTAGAAATGTATTTAAACTGTGTAAAACAGTTACAATAATCATGAACAAATATATTGATGCTACACATCAAGTTAAACAAGAGAACCTGGGCTACAATAATTAGTCAGCCATTTCAACACAACTCAAACTCCAACTAAAATAATTATTAAAATAAAATAGTTATAATGTTGTCATGAGTCAGCCCACTCTGCATGTTTCCGAAACTAGCATCCCATAGCTTGAAACCAAATGGCAAAAAGCAAGACAATTCCACACAGATTCCACATTTATTCACCAAATCCCTCTGCTGCAAAGGATCACTGAGATATGAACCAAAGAACACAGCAACATAAATCGCTGAGTCAGCAAATTCTGAAATTTTTTTGAGAAAATAGCAAATAAAAGAAAAAATGCATTTCCCTCTGTAAATCCCCACTATTACAAGTTTAATGAACACCATACGTCATATACAAGTGAAATATAAGGTTTGCTACATGAACAAATTCAAATGTCACAGATGCGCGAAAATATGCGCAAATGTGCCCAAATGCAAATTTTGGAAACCTCGCCTGAATTCTCTCTGTACTTTACCTCTCTGACTTTGTTCTGCTTCACTTTTTCAAGTGAAAACATTGCAGATAGACTGTTCACATATTGTGCTATGATTTGGGAGAGCCTCATGCCGTGTTCACACCAAAACAGTTGCGAATTTTCGCAACGCCACTTCGCCTATATCGCGCCGCAGGTGAAAAATTCGCTCTGTGTGGTTAATTTGTTTTTTCGCAACCATCGCTGGGGAAAGGGGGCGGGGCTTATCTCTGTGTCTTGAAAACATTTACTATTTCCTTCATCCACCAGGTAAATAAATAACCACTAGTTCTGCTTTGTACTTGTTGAGGAAGTCCCACACACGTCGGAACATGTGTCTGGGTTCATAACATTATTCGTAGTCGCACACAGCTCGACTCCTCCAGGACGAGTGTCTGAATGAAGTCGCTTCCAGCGCTCCTTCAGCGGACCAGCAGTTTCATTCAGTAACCGCAGGACGGCGGTGATGCCGGGCGGAGCTTCTATCTCCGTGTTTGTGAAAGCATTTACTATTTCCGCCATTCAGCATTGAAATAACCTCTAGTTCTGCTTTATACTTGTTGAGGAAGTCCCACACACGTCGGAACATCAACCGCCCCGTGTCTGGGTTCATAATATCCGTAGTCACACACAGCTCCGACTACTCCAGGACGAGTGTCTGAATGAAGCCGCTTCCAGCGCTCCTTCAGCGGGCCAGCAGTTTCATTCAGTAACGGCGGTGATGCCGGGCGGAGCTTCTCAACGCTGATTGGCTTTCGCAACTACGCGTCATGCGAATTATTCGCTGGAGTTGAAATATTTGAACGCCGGCGAAAAAGCGAAAAAGCGGTGTTGCGACGCCGTTTCGCTTCTATCGCGACGCCCGGCGAAAAATTCGCTTTTTCGCAACCTAACGCGGCTGTGCATTGACTTAACATGTAATCTGGACGCGCGAATATTTCACAACTGTTTTGGTGTGAACACGGCATCAGGGCTTAGTGAAGCATCATTTTAAGGAGATAATCATCCTGAAAGTGCTTTTTTTTATAGGCGGACCTGAAACTTCTATTTCTTTCAATTTGTTTCAATCTTTATTTATTCTTAGCCAGCAACATATATACTAATATTTACACATCTGCCCAAAAGCTCACAAGGGTTGCCTTTATTATAACACCAGAATTATTCAAATAGCCCTTGTGGTTGCAGAGATACACCCTTTTTAGTTTGGGTATGCTATTTCGAGCTGAATCCTAAAAAATGCCATAGAGCTTAACGGGTTGAAGACTAGAAGCAAGGGGAACGGCTAGCCTGGGTCCATCCACTTTGAAAATACAAGCTTACCACCACCTCTAAACCCCACTAATTAACACTTTGAACTGTTTTTAAAGGATAGGCTAAAAAAAAGTGAGTGTCATAAGACAACAAAGGTAAGGTGCAAAGTTTTTTGCTTGCTTTAAACTTTCCTACAGAAGAGAAAAAGATCCCATAAAAGCCATAAACATGATTTATGATTACATTTTTAAGGGAGGGAACACAGAAACACAATACACCCAGTCCCTTTTTTTCATATCACAACAAAAAAACATTCCAATCTGTTTTAAGTTATATTATTAAGTAACAACTTGTATTTCACTTTATTTCTTTATTTGATGTGTTTTTCTTTTGGTATTTTAAATCTTCTATAATTTTCTTCCTCACTTATTTCTTAATAACTTCTCTATATGTTCTGTACCTCATTGCAAAGTGCTGTTTTCTTTGTTATGGAAGGGTGGCGCCCTTGCCCTATTTTACATCCCATGTGCTTCTTCCATTCTCTCACCCCGCCGTCTCTCAGAGGCATGAAACACCAACGTTAAAGTGGCCAACGTTGATAAAAAAGCTTTGATGAGAGCCTTAAACCAGGATTTTCCCATAGACCACACTGACGTTCACCCTGTTTGCCTTCCATTTTCCATAGGTGGAAATGTAATTTAAAGTCCATATTACTTCAAAATTGGATTGTTTAATATATATATAGCAATTTGACACCTTTTTTTCAGTTCATAAAAGGGTGAGTGTTTGGTGTGACTGCACCGAGAGATGAAAATGCAGACATACATAAATTACCATCCACTTTGGCGCGGTAACAGCGGCAACAAGTTCAGACTGGAAATTGGCTCTGCAGAGAGATTCTATCCCCGGGCTAAGTTCAGGAAATCACACACAACATTGCCCAAATGCTCCAGCAATTCCTACCCCTCAGGCCTATGTAAATAGACACACACAAGAAAAAAAAGAATGATGATAAAACAAATGGGTTTGCGCAGTAGAAAACGGTGGAGCCTGCTAACGCCGTGTTGCTGGTACGAACTGGGTTATGACTGTTGAGTGACGGGGGGTGAGACAGAGAGAGAGGGGCAAGGCGACACAAAGGTGAGAGGGAAAGAACTGTCAGGAAAATTGAAGTCCGCTGTAAGCAAGTGCCGGACTGTCAGTCCTGGGAGAGGACTTGATCACAGCGTGCCACGTTACCGCGTACCTTACCACACAAAGGCCTCCGCCAACCGGTAACTAGACCCTTCAAGCCTCTCCCTTCCTTCGCCTACAACCCGCCATCACATCTCTCTTCCACATTCTCTTATTTTCTGTCCTCCCTCGTCTCACCTGCATTTTCAATTTCCCCGTCGCACGGCAGCAAAACTGCCACGGAACGACGGCTGAGTGAAGCGTGCAAGGGTGTTTTATTTTTTTTGTTCTGACGAGTCAACCGCGGCTGTAGAATTGACTCCAGCAAAGGGAGTCAGTCAGCCTGTCAAATTATTAGTCGATGGTGGTTTCAACAACAGCCTTTTTCTTTTTCTTTGTCAGTGCAGATGCAGTGGCAGCGTGGTGTGTTTCCAAACATCTGTACGCTGGTGCATTAACTCTCTGAGGTCTGAGATTGTCCATCATTTCTTAAATTCACCTTTTTAAAGACACTTGCATATGATACATACTCATGTGTTGTATATCAACATTTGCAGAACAATCTCAGCTCTCTATATAATTAGGCACCATTGTCCTAAGGCACAAGTGTAAAGAGATAATATGGCCCTAAAGCTGAAAAATGTAAGTTTGATTTTTGAAATTCTTCAAATCTCTTGTGAAAACATACCTTTACTCCTGTGGATGAACTGTTTTGGTGCTTGAATTTGGTTTACCAAAGGTCTTAGGTTCTGCACCTCAACAATTAACATCATCAATAATTAGGGGGACCAGATTGTAAAACCGCTGACAAAATGACTTTTGAGAGGTCCCTAGCTTCTGTTCCTGTAGCAGGCTGCAATATGAGGTATAAATAACACCCTGGCACATTGGTTTATTTACAGTGTCTAGACTGATATTTCTTTTATAAGATGTTGATGACAATCCCTTTTGCATGAAGTTGTTTCTAGGCCACTCCATCTGGGAGTGTCACGGGTCGTTGATACAGATTATTCATTCAGGTACGTGAAGGCTACAGCCATCTACACAGTGTTGTCATAATGCCCAACTGTTTGACACAGTAAGACTGTTGTACAATCTGTTGACAGCAGAAACAGCATATAGCTGAAGCCGCAATGACAGCAAACTACAAATACATGTTTTGGAAGGGAATCGGCTTAAAGGGAGCGATTGTGTACCCCACTGGCATGTTTCCCACCTTTCCCGTGTGTATCACTTTTGGGAGTTTTAGCCAAATTCAAAGCTGAGCTATTTCCAGATAGATGGCTCGGGGTTTTCCCAAGTGTGCCCCACTTGAGGTGGGCTGTTAGAGAGCCTACAGCTGTGATGAATCAGCACAAAGCAGCCACGTCTTCTTCAGTTTAGGGATCGGTTTGTCAGCAGGATTACGGAAAAACTACAAGACTCATTTTCATTTAAACTTGGTGTAAGCGTGGGCTGAGAAATTCGAATCATTTGGTGGATGCTCCCATTATATTTCAGTTATGGAAACGGCCTTGGCAGAGGTCTGCGGTCTCCTAATGCCTTTATAGTTGGGTTTGATCCCTGTAGTGTGCCAGTGGGTTACCTCTCTCTAGGCAGGCTGATGCGAGGATGCTTGGGGCAGCGTTTGCTCAGGGTGAACAGCTTCCTGACGACCTTCTGGGCTTTGCCCATGACCAGGGCGGCGCTAGACTCCAGCTGAGCGTAGCGCTTCTGGAGGGACAAGTCAGACGTCCAGAACTTGGCGATCGTGGAGACGTTCAGGAAGCGGTCGGTGGGCAAGCGCTTCAGCAGGGCTTTGAATTCATCTGCAGGGAGTTTAAGGGGGACAGAAAGGGAAGGTGGAGAAAGAGAAAATAGAACAAATTGGAATGAGCTCTTTAGATGTTGTTATTATTACCCATACACCATGCTCTGTTCTATCCCCAGTGCCATGCAGAGATAATGATTGAGGAACTGGAGGAGTTTCATCTGTCACTAGAATAAAAATACAAGAAGCTGTTGTGTTCTAACGATTTGCAATTACAGAGTAAACACCTGTGCTTTAGTCTGACCTCATCGTATTCATAGTAGCGTAATTTGTATGATGGTCATTTAGAAACACTAGCTGTCTGACGATTGTAGGGTACGGTGTCAGTTACAGATGGTCGTTTGTCTTTAAGAGACCAAACTAGTTATGGTAAAATCCATAATCACATGCTGAAGAGACCAATTACGATTTGTGGTAACAATGGGGTAGGTTGGTGGGGTTCCACCCTGACAAGCAAATCCCCCCTCCCTCAGAAGATAAATAAATAACAGTTCTGCAAAAGCACAGCAGGGTTTGAAGTACATGTTTTCAGTTTCAGTAAAATTTGTTTCATTTCACACAAACCTCTGCCACCAACCTCCAAAAACACATCAGTCAAACCCATTACAGCATCTGAATCAACTCTATTCACAATAGCACTGAGCATGGATATGAAATGTACTAACTTTCAACAAAATGCCGAGGTCAATCTGTTGAACAAACACAGAACACTAGATTTCAGGTCTCCACAAGTTAGATCCAGAAAAATAGTTGTATTACCTCATTCCCCAGAACATATTGCAGTGACTGCATTCTCATCTAGCATGTCAAGTTCATAGACTTGTAAAGGTCTATGAACCTTTACCAGGTACTGCATTTCTAACTCCATGTCCTTTAGTCTGTAAAGCAGGTTTTCTGTAGTGAATATGGAGAACGTCTCTAAACCCAGATGATCGATCTCCAGGAGTTTGAAGAAGAATGATTGGAATTGTGATAAATTATAATTTTATAATCCAATGGATAATGTGTGTGTCTGTGTGTGCTGAATCTCCAACATAAAAAAGACCATTTGAGTAAATTACACTGAGAATAAAACCGGTGCAGAAGACCCCCGTGCAGAGTTTGCCAAGAGCGTTCCGGTGTTCAGATCATTGGAGTTCCATTATGAACCAGAGGGCAGATATTATGCCAGTACAAAGCCGCAGGGAAACTCAACACCTATTATTTTCTTCCCTCCCCCCCCCAAAGCTAGTTAAGTAAGACCTTCTCGGATTGTTCTGGGTCTGCTGGAGAATCCCATTCCCATGCGCTGTTGTTGGCAGGGAGACAAGACAGCGAGGTAAATCTGCAGCCAAGCCTCCCCGAGCTGAGTCCAACTGATGAGACTCAAGCCTATTACAGTGTTTGGTGATCCCAGATGACACGGCAGTCCGTCGCTCTCCTTCCTTCTCTTCGTCTGTGTCAGTTTCTCTTCTGGACTACAGCGTTGTCTCGATGTCTCTTTCAGCTGCTTCCTGTCTGTCTGTCTCTCTTGTTACTCCCTCATATCTCTCTCTCTCTCTCTCTCTCTCTCTCTCTCTCTCTCTCTCTCTCTCTCTCTCCGGACCTGAGGCTAAATTAATACGGCAACATTAACTTTATCACTCTGTTTGGCTGCGTTCCTCAGAATGGTCTGCGTTTACTGTTTGTTTCATGTCACCTCTACTGATCTTCACAAAGCATTAAAAGCTACACTGAGCTGAGCGCGCAAAGTTCATTGTTTGAAGGAAAAAAGAAAAAAACAAACAAACTGAAAATAGTATTGTTCTGGAGCATCAAAAATATATTGAGCAACTTTCCGCGTGCATTTCACCTCCGAAACGCCTCCATTTTGGAGGTGAAATGCACGCGGAAAGTTACGGCCACAAAACATACTTGCTTTTTTTTAATCATTTACTAACACTTTACAAATTATCTTATTAATCCGCTTGGCTTCTGCCAATCGGCTTGTAGCTCCGTCACTGCGAGCTAAACACTCAACAAAGTCACGACTATTTGCTGTCCTGGCTCCTCAATGGTGGAATGAACTCCCCATTGACATCAGGACAGCAGAAAGTCTCTACATCTTTCGTCGCAAACTAAAAACATATATTTTTCGACTACATCTTGAATAAGGAGGGTAGCGCCGTAGTAGCACTTTCGTAGCACTTAAATGTCACTTACTGATAGCACTTTGTGGTTTAACTTTATTGAAGAAAATGCACTTTCTTGATTCTTGTTTTTCTGAGTTTGTACTCATGGTTGAATGCACTTATTGTAAGTCACTTTGGATGAAAGAGTCAGCTAAATGAAATGTAACGTAATCATCTATAAGTCCTTAATACTTCATTTAGAAATGGGGAATCCATCATTTATAAAGTATAAAAACCAAAGCTTATTCATCAAGAATGAAACATTTATAATTGTTTATGAATTGAATACTAATGAGTTACTAATGAGTGTTCATGTTGGAAGTGCTACCCAAGTTGTATATTAGTGTAGTTGTATTTTTGCATTGTAAAGCAAATTAGTGTTTGAATGGGAGACATGCAGCAGTCGTGAATAAATCAATACGCTTCATAATAAAATCTTAACATTAGAAATTGGCACATCGAACAGGTTGCAGATCGCTTTCGGGGTTGCCACAAACATCCAGAATGTGGCCTTTATTGTTCTTTCCTGTAAATGTGGAAATACAACTTGTTATCCACAGCTACTTTCTTCCAATACGGCTGCCGACATGGCAGGTAACCTCATCTGAAACCCCCTTATTAGTAATATAGTTATCTCATTCGGAATGCCCCATGTGATTTCTGTTTCCTCAGCTCAAAGTCATGCAGTGAGTCAATGTGACCACGAGCTGGTGAAATCAATGCCTCCGGACACCTCGACGCGCTCTCCTTCCCTCCGTCTTCATCCGTCTTTCTTTTTCCCCATCAGTGATTAACACAGACGGGCACATACACATTTGCCAACTACCTCCCCCCCTATTCCTTGTCCCTTTTAACACTCCCTATGCATTATTTCTCTCTCTCTCTCTCTCTCTCCTTACACACTCAAAGAAGTAATCATTAGTGCTGCCATCTCGCTGGAGGAATTTGTCTGTCTGTTTTTCTCCCTTTCCTGACATTTATGACTCTGTGTCCCAAATTTATGGACAATTTGGCTCACTCAAAATCTATCAGAGAAGGAGGCCATTTCCCCCAAACACACCATAATGGGTGACCGTGCCGCCCTGAAATCTCCATCTCCGTGCTGAGTTAGTGATTCATGACATCATCAAGTGCAGGTGACAGCTAAGTGACTGGCTGTGTTGAGGCCTGTTCATTTAACTCCTCACAAGGACGTGGGATATTACGAAGTCGGGATTTGAAGAGGCAGTGGAGAGAGAGAACCAAACTCAACTGCTGTTCGGTCGTAGTTAACCCAGCAGTGTGGCTGTAGGGATACTATCGGCAGCCAGTCTGTCCATCTCTTTGGGCCAAAAGGAAGTTTAACTATTGGACAACTACGGGAAAAAACTACTGGGAAAAATTTATGACAAACATTTATGTCCCACACCAGGCGGTGAAGTCAAACTGTTGGACACCTTATGGATGTATTGCCGTAAAAAGTTGGGACGGACGTTTATGTTTCACACTGGGTGTGAAGTCAAACTATTGGGTGTATTGCAATAAAAAGTTTGGGACAAACACTTATGTCCCACACCAGGCTGACACCAGAAGACAAAATGTATTTTGTTTTTGTTACTTTACTTACTTACTGACAAATGCCATGCTTAACAAACTACTTATTTCACATAAACAAAACCAGATGTTTTTTTTTTTGCCTAAACAGGCTTTGAGAGACTCATGTTGGCCATTCATAGAACACATGAGAAATGGAAAATAACTTTTCTTATGATATTATACGAACACATTATGATGGTTTATGACCAAACCTTGCACCCCTATCATTTCAGTGAATAGTTGCTTCTGGATTTATGAGTTCAGGTCAAGTCAAACACAGTCTTTAGAGGATTATTGGCTCATCTGAAAAGAAAAAGCTTACTTTATTAAGAAGCAACTGTAATTAAGAGCTTTTTGTGATGAATCACTCACAACTAAATGAAAAAAATAATTAGTTCCCTGGTTTTTACCTGATTCTTTTTGACACGATTCACAAATACAGATATTTGAAAATACAGACACTGGGAAGATTTACACATGTCAGTATGTTATTATGTATGTATGTAGGGCTGGGCACGTAACACAGCAATCCATTAACGCCGACAATGATTTTATCATGCGTTAACAGCATGTTGTTGTTTTTTAGCATTGGGAGGGGCTTAACACTACCACACACAGGTACTGTACATTTAATTGGACATTTTCATTTTAAATCTCTCGGCTATGAAATTATGTAAAAAATGTAATTCCATTTTTTAAGATTTTTTTAAACTTTACCTTAAATATGTAAAAGACCAGCAATTTATTAACTTTATATAAAAGCAATAAGTGCTTTTGATGTTTTCCAGTTCAGTTCAGTTTTTCTTACTCAGTAAGAAAAGTACAGTCTGTGTTGGGTTTAAAGAAGAAATTATCCTTTATTAATCCCCTTGGGGAAATTCTTCTCTGCATTTGACCCATCTCTGGATGGGGGGCAGTGGGCAGCCCTGTGGGGCGCCCAGGGAGCAGTTCGGGGTTTGGGGTCTTGCTCGGGGACACCTCGACATGTGAGCTATGGGGGGACTGGGGATCGAGCCGACTACCTTATGGTTGCGGGACGACCACTCATCCCCCTGAGCTACAGCCGCCCCAAAAACAAGTGCATGAAGTCTGGTTGAATGAGGTGGAGATGTGAAGGACAGCTGACAGGTATCAGTGAGAGAGGATCTGATCTGTTGAACTTCATCACTAGAATGTTTGTTCTTATGTAGGTAGATCCAAAGAGAACCAACATCTTCTAAGCAGGCCTCCTCATGTGAGGAACGTTCTCCTCTTTGAGAGAAGAGTAAAGATCCAGACGTGATCCTGACTTAAAATCTGCCATAGTGTATCAGACCGCAGGTCAGATCAGCGGCGGCTTTGCGCGATTAATGTTCAATCTGGAGGCGGAGACTACAGCGTGAGGCTAGATATTGGGAGGCAACACTGCCTGTCGGTGAGGCTGTGTAAGCGTGCGCGCACACATAAATAAATCGCCTTCAAAGTAAAAGCAGTGCCGTTTGTATTGCATTTATGGCGTGCATCTTATTTATTTATTTTTCATTTTTGATTGACCTAACGCGGGCCAGACTGGGAGAGCCCACACCTGGCCCGCGGGCCGTAAGATGCCCAGGTCTGCTCTAGACGCTCCGTCGTTAGGAGAATAAATACACAAGTTGTATGAAACAAAGCGCACTACACAAGTGACGGCATTACAACGTGCACCGACTGTTGCTCTCACTGAGACTACTGGACATCGATGTAACCCAGTGGCGGGCCGTGCATTTTGTACCTAGGCCTGCTGTCTGATATCGTATACATAAATACGCGCATGACGGGATGCTGTTCGGTGCACGCAAAACAATTACATTATAAAATAGCTATAACTTTTAATCATAAAAAGAAAAGAAAAAAATTATAAAATAACTATAACTTTGTGATTCTCTTTAGGCCAGCAGAGAAGGCTGAGCAGGCCCTGACAGCCCGCCACTGCTGTAGCCACAGTTATCTCGGAGTTACAGTTTGTAGCGTACCCCTCCAACAGCTGGTCTTGCACTTTGACTGATGGTTTTTAAATGTGTTTTATTTATTCCAAAACTAATGTAAGAACTTGTGCCTCTTCGGGGGAGTGCTAATACCGTTTCTTTCTCCATTCAAAATTGACCGTAAAGACCGTAGCTTTAGCCGTTAAACGGCGCACTATGCGACCGTTTCAACTCAGTTTTTCACCTTAAACATGCAACAAAAAACACAACATTGATTGATAAACCGTTTCTAAGTTACTTACAGAGTTCATTATATGGAAGATCTGTGGGTGCTGCTTTGACTGTCATCAAAACAGAAGACAGACATTTTGCAGAAACGTGCGTGGAACATTGTATTCATCAGTGGTGTATAAACCCAAAAGCCGTACTTGAGCAAAGTAAAGCACCTTCCTGGAAAATCACTCCAGTAAAAGTAAAAGTCACCTATTAAAATACTACTTGAGTAAAAGTCTTAAAGTATCTGATATTTTCTGTGCTTAAGTATCAAAAGTATTTTTCTGATATAAAATGTACTGAAAGTAAAAGTACAAGTACATGCTGTTAATAAAAAAGCAAAGGGTCAGAATTTTGAGAATTATGAAGTTTATTCTTTTAAGTGCTGTGGCCACCATGACCAAGGACAAGGGGATGTGTTGAAAATAACTGGGTTGGCTGTGATCCATCCATATATATATTATGTTCAACATAATATATTGTACCTAAGTATACTTTTGCATCTACTATGAATTTATCATCATAATTCTCCAAAAAGTAATATGACACTATGAAGGAGTTGTAACAGTGCAGTTATAAGTACTCATTCCGGGCCGCACAGAAAAAATTAATGAAAAAATTAAATTAAATTAAAGATATTTTATTGTGAAAAATGACCAGATACATCCGTCTGTGGTAACCTCAGACGGATGTAAATGTGTTACGTTACCCTAAAAATGAAACTTAAGGCTGTTTCAACTCTCCTGGTGTTCTGGATTAAAACCGAGGCAGGATATCCTGAGATCGCCAAAAAAGCTCTGAAAACCTGCCTCCATTTCCAACATCCTGTCTGTGCAGCGGGTTATAAGTTAAGCAGTAGACTGGACATAACGGTTTAGTTAGGAGTAGACTGGACATAAAGAACACACGTCAGGTGTCGTTGTCTCCCTTCTCCCTGAGGTCGGACCCGATCCGTGATAATATTGCCATCGTGGCGCACACTCTCCAGCGCCCTGTCACAGTGTCTCTGCAGAACAGTACGTTTGACAATGTCCTGGCACAATGCAGAACAGTTGTGGGTCTTCAAACACAGTTCAGCAAGTGCTGCTGAATTAGAACTGCAACAAATTGAACATGGACAAAAGAAGGAGTCGCTTGTCCCTCTAACAGGGACCCTTACTACTGAACATACTGTTTATGTTGTTCCCTAATAAAAGACAAAAGTTTCTTCTGGGACCAGGGGGGTATTCTTCGTACGTGGTTCAACAAAGTCGATCAAATGTCCTATTATCCGGCTTAAATTACCGAGATGATTGATGGTGGTATTATGGTATGGTGTACTAATAACACTGTCATATAATTATGAGTGCTTTCAACACATCCATAAGTTTCTTAAGCGCTAAATAAATGTTACGAACAGCACGGCATGCAGCGGGTGATAGTCTATGCATACAGTCTGAATACAGTGAGATGGTCAATCGGCTGCGCCTGTGGTGTTCAAGTTATGGCTCGAGAAGGTCCCGTAAATACATTATTCCTTGTCGGCAGAATCGATAGCGCTTGTACAGGAAGTCATGATGATGTGAGACCGGATCTTGGCGATCTGAATTTTGCGCATTATGCGATTAATCGCTGTTAATCACAGAAAAATCATGCGATTAATCAGTTAAATGTTTTCATCTTTGCCTAGCACTAATATATATATATACACACTCACACTAAAATTAACAGGGATTTGGTTAATTAAACATAAATAAAAATGTAATGGTTATCATTTTGTTCTGATATTATCTATAATATTTGTTTGCAAAAAAAGACAATTGAAATGATTGAAAATATTGTATTGTTATTGAAATGTTTTCTTTGAGTAAAAAAATGGTTGAACACATCATGACACCATTATAATTTACCTTTTCAAGTAGATCTTGAATGCATCATAACTTGTGTAAACCAGTGACCATATTTCAGGCATCTAAACACACGTTTCTGGGTTTTAGAGCCCAGCGTTGCAGCACTATAGGGACGCCAATTGAATGACAGATATTCCACCAAGTAAAGCTTGTGAACTTTAAATTCAAAACGTGCCGTTTCCTTCCTGTATCACTCCCAAGCTTCAAAACCATTTCATCCCCTGATCTTTCTGACAGTGTCGGTTAGGATCCCAGGGATGGATCCCTCAGTGGAGCTGATACGGAGCTGGCATTCTGTCTGATGTGAATGCTGAGCTTGCCTCGTCGTAATAACGTTCACCTTCCTTTGTGGGGATAATGTTAATCTTCAAGTGTACATATTTGGTTGCCAGCCTGATGTTTGTGCTTATTGAATCGTATTATATTTCTCTGTCATCCCTCTATTCAGTATACTTTGAAAAAACATATGTCTCTCTTTTAGTTATTTCTTCTATATATATCATTTTTTTGCATGTGTATAATTAAAATATTCGAAAACATTTACAAAAAAATCGTCTCTCACCCTTTGCATACACTCACTGTCAGCGTCACTGTCACAGATGGAATTAGAATTGATGGGTCGTACAAACTGCCTGTCATACGTTGCGGTGAACGCTGCTGCCAAGAACATCTCCTTTCTCTTAAGAAGACTATTTTTTCTCTCTCTCTCTGCGCGGTGCCCCTCTCTGACAGTGACATCTCAGATCCTCTCATTAAATCCCACATGATTCCTCGCAACAACAACTTCAATAATCGGCCTTCTTTCCCCGCTCCTTTAACTCAGTTGCAAACATGACAGACAATAAGGTTGCAGTTGGGATGTCTGCAGCCCCACCCCCCTCACTCCCTTATCCCCCCTTCTCCACCAATCCGCAGTGACGCCGGCTGGGGGAGACGGAGCGGAAAACAAGAGGGTCCATAGCTGTCGAGTAAGCCGCTATCTCCATCACTTCAAAGCGTCTGTGCCACATTAAACGCACCATCCATCATACGGCACTGACACCGCTCCTCATACAATAGTTAAAGCGGAGGATTTTGTTCCTGGCAGTCTCTCGACAGAGACACTGTATTAAAGAAACTAGACTTGGAGTATTTTTTTGAAGTCGGTCATTGCTCAATGGATTAATCGATCTCTCGGAACACTGGCTCAATACTTTAAAAACACTTTACTTACCGTGAATCCTGGAAGTACATTTGTACATTTTTATCATATATACATAGATATACATAGATTTTATAGTTTAATTGTTTTTCACAAATGCACTACATGTATTATTATTTTTTCTCCCTATTAGCTTATTTTCTCATTGCACACCTCCCCTGTTGCTCTGTTGCCTTGCCTTTAGCCTTGAGCCTACTGCATGGCGCGTCAAGGCCCCGGTTTAATGATCTGGTTAACAGTGCTCATCCAATCACATTTCACTTCTGTTTCTCCATGGACAATTGGACAATTGGAAAAATTTTCAAAGGATTTAAAAAATATCGAACTATGTGAGCGCAGAGCAGCGGCAAATATCACAATTTTCCATGAAAATGGAAGTTGTTTTAACTCTACCGCACATTATTTAATGTGCTCCATATTTCTCACATGTCATGACCTCCTGACCCTGAAGACATCAATATGATCATTTTGAATCTTATTCATAGCGCCACTTCGTTGCAACAAGAAGTTACATATTTTCTACTTTTATACCTTAATCCTCACAGATTAATCAGATCACTCTAAAAATGTGTCAGAGGAGACTTAAGCCCCGCATGGACCTATATAGGTCCTTTTTTTAAAGTTTTAAATTAAACTGTGTAAAACATTACAATAATCATGAATATATTGATGCTACACATCAAATTAAACAAGAGAACCTGGGCTACAATAATTAGTCAGCCCTTTCAACACAACTCAAACACCAACTAAAATAATTATTAAAATAAAATAGTTATAATTTTGTCACGAGTCAGCCCACTCTGCATGTTTCCGGAACTAGCAGTCCGTAGCTTGGTGCTATCAGAAAAAGACAAATAGCAAAAAGCAAGACAATTCCACACAGATTCCAAATCTATTCACCAAATCCCTCTGCTGCAAAGCATCACCGAGATACGAACCAAAGAACACAGCAACATAAATCGCTGAGTCAGCACATTTTGAAACTTTATTTTTTTGTTGTTGAAAAAATGCATTTCCCTCAGTAAATCCACACTGATACAAGTTTATTGAACACCATAAGTCATATGAAAGTGAAATATAAGGTTTGCTACATGAAAAAATTCAAATGTCACAGATGCGCGAAAATATGCGCAAATGTGCCGAAATGCAAATTTTGGAAACCTCGCCTGAATTCTCTCTGTACTTTACCCAATCTGACTTTGTTCTGCTTCACTTTTTCAAGTGAAAACAGTGCAGAGAGACTGTTCACATATTGTGCTATGATTTGGGAGAGCCTCAGGGCTTAATGAAGCATCATTTCAAGGAGATAATCATCCTGAAAGTGCTTTTTTCTATAGGCGGACCTGGAACTTCTATTTGTTCTGTGTTTCAATCTTTACTTACTCTTAGCCAGCAACATATATACTAATATTTACACATCTGACCAAAAGCTCACAAGGGTTGCCTTTATTATAGCACCAGAATTATTCGAATATCCCTTGTGGTTGCAGAGATACACCCTTTTTAGTTTGGGTATGCTATTTCGAGCTAAATCCTAAAAAAATGCCCTGGTGTTTAACGGGCTTTAAAGGTTAAGACATTGATAATGCATGGCAAGATTGTAAGGATTCGTTGAACGGCGGTGAGTCGGAGCATCGGCGAAGTTTGATCCTTCGCCATGAGTGAATAAACCGATGTAACTCGACTCCACATGATAAAATCCTTTCCAGATCCAAATGTTTGATGAGACTCCAGGCCTGAAGACATGTGCAGTCTAATGTTTAATCAGAATCATAGCGCCACCTAATAGTAACAGGAAGTAAAATGTTCTGTACTTTGGCTTGCTTTTCTTAGTAGATCAATCAGATCGACGTCAAATTACTTCTACACAGACATAAGACTTTCATGATGCCAGCCCCCAAAGCTTTTGATGTTTCATGTAATGCTGTTGCCGTGGCGATGCATCCTTCGCAGTCAACAACGAAGGTGGTTTTGAGGATCTAGCATGCTCGAAACGTAACTAAACTTGGCACACACATTTAAAGGCAAAGACGCAGTTACCCGATATGATTGTAATGCTTTAAAATGGCACTTCGGCTCGATAGCGCCCCCCTACAAATATTAATTTAAGCAGCCCCAGCGCTACGGTTGAAAAAACTTTTTTTTTTACAACCCATGAGTTGTGAAAGCCCACAGTTTTTGCCCCCCTATGACCAATTGACCTGAAATTTGGTACACATGTCCAGTTGTGTCTGCTTTACAAAAAAGTAAATCATGGCATTAAGCTCCGCCTACTTTGATTTTCTGCCGTTTAGAATTTTGTGAAAAACACATTATTGTCAAAGAAAATTCGACAAAGCAGCCCTCGCTGACTGAAATGGGTCGGCCATTTTCAGTTTTGTGTGATTTCTTCGTAATTTCTTTCTATTTCTAGTATATATTAATATTTATATATATATATATATATATATATATATATATATATATATATATATACATATTTACAAATATATAAATATATATATATATACCAAAATAAATATATATAAATTAAAGCTGCTCGCAGCTGTGTGCGGGCTCTCACTCCAGCACGTCAGGGGGCGCCGAAGGGTTGCCGGCTTGTCGGGCCGAGAACGTCCGCCCACCAGGCAGACGTTCCCGCCGGCGCCCCCGACGTGCTGGAGCGAGAGCCCGCTCACAACTTTAATTACATTTGCTCCTCAAAAAACTAAGCTTTCTGTTTTCGGATTAGCCCGTAATCCCCGAAAGACTTGTAGTTTTTCCAGACACATCGTCCATAATTAGTGGAACATCCTTCAAGAGGACGAGGGCACTGTCTGGGCTCATCTCATAAATTCATCAGCAACTATACACCAAACCTATTTCTTATTAATGGAATAGTATTAAAGTTGCGTCTATCCCTGCAGAGGCGGAGGTTTTGGGAGACTTATCAAACATGAGCCGCGTTTCATCATGTGCATTAGAAAGAAGAACATATATATCCACACGATAAGAGTATCGGGACTTCTGTAGTAATGTTCTTTTATTATTATTAAAAGGTATTATAATTATTTTTCCCTATTAGCTTATTTTCTCATTGCACAGCTCCTGTCTTGTTCCTCAGCTTCTGGCTGGCGCGCGGGCACAGCTTGGCAGCTGGTTAAGCAGAATTCTTATACAATCAGATTTCACCTCTGTTTCTCTCTATGGTAGAAAAGTTAAACTACATGGTGACGGCCAGCTAGGTTCTGTACATGTGATTCCTCACAGAGACAAGGATCCTCAGCAGAGGCACCCTGAATCTGCACACTCAGGTACAGTAGGTGGCGTTACGCACCAGCTGTTAAACAGCTGAGACACTGAAGGCGCATGTAGAAAATCCACGGCCCGCCACTGCGTTAAACCTACATTTAGTCTTGAATTATGTTTGGAATCCCAGCAGCACAAACTTCAGAGCCTCGACATCAGCGTTGCCTCTGAATATGACCTGACTGACTCTTTTTCAGTCGTAGATCAAGTCCGACAGTATTGTCTTGGATGAGGGCAATCTCTTTCAAAGGGCATATGTGTGTCGGCCTTGTCAATGTGTGACTTTGGCATCTTCGAGTGGCTGTATTAAAAACACACTTTTCAGCAAACAGCAGTGTACACACCTCCTGCTAATGGAGTGTTTAATTTTTCCACAAGCAAAATGCTTGTTTGCTATAATCACATAAAAGCAGTTTGGCACCCCAAACACTACCAAAGTAACACCACCTCTATATAATAATATATATATAATATCTATATAATATAATATCACGCACGCTAAATCCAAACGTGTGTGACAGATTCATAAGTCCTAAACACGCCAACCGCGGCGTTTCATTCTGAAAGCCATCATCATTTGGCCGACGTGACACAACGCGTCAGTGGGAAGCAATGTGCCGTTATTGGCCTCTGGTGGGTGATTGTGGCATAGGGGAGGGAAATAAATGCTCCAGTGTGGTACCTCCAGCCTCCACCAAGTCATAAAGAAGATCAATCTCAACTAGGAGCTCCGTTTCTCCCCCTTCTCGTTCAAGGTTGGTGTGGGGGCATAAAAAGCCCCGTCGCTGATGTTGAAAGCAGAGAGAAATGTAAAAATAGTTTAAGAGAGGCGGCGTGAAAGACAGAGCGAGGATCACATCAGCCAGCATGGCATCCTCGCGGGCGGTAGAAATCCACAAACGGGCTGGTTGTAGGGCTCCTCTTGGTTGACGAATAACTATTTGTATGTGCACATTAGGGAAAATGACACTTTCATCACGCCAGTATGCCGCTCAAACTGAATCACACACACACACACACACACACACACACACAAAATTATTCTGCAGTACTAAGAGGTGTTGTTATTCCGGTCCCTGTGAAATGTTGCTAAGTTAAAACTGCTAACAGACTGAACGCGAAGCTCAGCAGAAGCATCCGGAGCCCGACAGCCTGTTTATACAGTGCGTAAAATGTCTACACTGACTGCAAGGCTTATTTCACAATCCCAACCGATTATGTAAATCTGCCTGGTGCCTTAGATAATTATTGTCAATGTCAGCGAGTGTGTGCATCTGGGTGGGTTTGCTTGTGACTTTATGAGCATGTGTGTGTGCCGGGGTTGAGAGGGGTTCAAAATTCACGTTAATTCCAAGTTTAACAGGAAGACGTTACAAAATGTGCCACCCTCAGGGATCCAGCGGAAGTATTTCTGATTTAATAACTGTACTTCTTACCAATAACGTATGTGAGCACAGACCAATCAGCAGATAGGGGCGGGGCTTGGTTGCGTGTGAGAAGACTGTTTGTTCTTCACTGAACTCGGCTGCTGAACAGGTTAGTATAAATGCTACAATAGCATGAGTTATATCAGAACTGGATATTCTTCATTGAAAGAAGAAGGACGCTTTTAATTAGTGGAAAATAATATTCCTCTCCCAACTGGCTTTGTTAATTAAGCGTTCAATTGATAGATGGTTCTTCCAATCACCTGTCAAGTATTCTTTTGAAAGTGACTGCCCTTTTCAAGACTTTCTCCTGTGGCGGCTTCTCAAATGATTCTTTTTTTACCCACAATCTGACAAGTCAGGTTAATTGAAAACGTGACTATAAAAAAGTGTTCTGGTTACCTGGATCATAAGATACTAAACATCAAACAAGAGTAAGTAGAGAAAGTAAGCAAATATAAGGGAACATAATGACAAATAAGTAAAGATGGAGTGGTCCGTCAGTCGGCCGGCAGGTACTGTATTTACTAAGGAACCACACGCACACACACAAGTACTTGTGTTTGGGACTTTACTTTTTCAATATTCTAAAAGGTGTGCTAATTGCAGAAATGTGTGCAAATACTTTTTGGTAATAATTATACTTCTGGCTTAGTGCAATAGGACATTTTACCTTCCAGTTAGCGAGTCCAACTCAGCAGTCTCACTGATATATTTAGTCTATTCCATAAAATGTTGAGAGAAAACTCCACAGGCACAGGAAACTGGTTTAAGAATGAATACAGTCAGAGCCGAGTCGTATGGAGTCCTGAAATCAGGCTTGCATGAGAGCTATGATGAGATGAGTGAGAGAATGATTCTGGGTACAGTTTTCTTCTGACCACCATCAATACCAAGCTCAAAAACCTGACTTGCATCTTTTAATGAGGCCCAAACGTACACCGTTAACCAGGTACCCTGCAGAAATAAAACAAAAGCAAGTTTAAAAGGCACAAAGGAGGAAGATTTTCCTAAAAAAAACACACACACAATGTATAGCCTCATACTAAAATAATCCCTGTCAATCATCATTTACGACCGACTAGAAGCGTGCCAATGCCAATGTAGAGCCGGGGAAGAGCCTCAACTGACGAATCCTACTCATTCCGCCATTAAAATCAATCAATTGAACTGAAACTGGTACAGAAATTAAATAAAGAATTCATAATATTTTTACAAGTGCCAAGTGTTAACAGATGATCTTACCCGTCAAAGATGTTCTCACCAATTATCTCAACAAAAGAAATTATCTATATTCATACGAGTCCTCTTCTTTCAACCAATCCCCCCTTCACACAGTGAGCCTCCGGACCTCCAGAGCCTCCTTCAACTTCCAGCCTTGCATGAGTAAAAAATCAGTACTCTTCTTTCTCACAGCGGCACTGTATTATCCTCCGGGTCAAATTTGGCTGATCTCAGCTGAAACAAACACCTCAGGAGGCCACCGCACCTTTAGCATAGCTGTTTGAAGATGAACTACCTTCCTGACTCCCGCCGAGAGATCAGGAATGGATAATGGATTTAGGTGGATGGAGGGGAGGGAGGTCAGTCGTTGATATCCAGCAAGCTATTTTCAAGCTGCTTCCGCCTGAGGGGGAGCTATTTAATTTACCTGTGGAGAGGGCTTTCAGAGCACATGTGCTCTTTACAGCAATGTCCCTCTTCACAATTGCACGGTTGCGAGCAGAAACGGCAGCCAGAGGTCGCTCAAGGACATTCTGACAGCAGTTGCTAAAAGAATGGGAGAACGTCGTTGGTTCACTTCCACTGTCATCCCTCGTGATGGAGGTGTTGTCTGTGTCTGTCAGAGTGTAAGGTGTTGCTGTCGGGGGGGGGGGTAAATCGAAGGCTATTCGGATGAAGGATTTGGGAAATCACTTTCAGCCAATATTGAGTTCAGTGATATGAAATGTTACCAGTTCCAATGTGTTTTTTACATTCAAGTGTTCAGCTACTTAAATGCCACCTGTTACGGACGGTGTCCGGTCTGGTATGCGCACATGTGTTGTGCTTGTTTTGTGTTGCTTTGTTGTTGTTTTGTCTCCCCCTCCTGTTGTCTTTCTCACACTTCACAGATGTACACACCTGTTTCCAGTCATCCAATCAACCCACCTGTTCCAGTTCTCCAATCAACCAGTCCCCCTGTTAATAGTCCTCCGTTTTGTCACGTCTCTCTCTGCCCCCTGCATGCTGCACTCGGGTCTCTGAGGTTTTGTTAGTGCTTGCTTGTTTGGTTACTTGTTTATGTTTTGTCTTTAGCTACCCCACCTTTTGTGTAAACTACTTCTTGTTAGCATCCTACTTTGGTTTTGTCATCTTGCACTCACGTAGGTTTACTTGTTGTTAATACCCTAGGTTAGAGTGAGCACCACCCCCTGTACTTTTTGGGTGCGAAGCACCTGTCCATGGGAGGGGATGGGGTTTTGTTAAGTTCTTTTCTTTGGTGCCACTGAAAGTCCTTGTTGTTCCCTGTGTTGCCATTTTTTTTTAAATAAACATGTGACTGTACCCGCTCTGGTCCGGATCTGTTTTTTATGTTGCGTCCCACGCCGAGCCACCACGGGGCGTAACACCACCGCTTCAGACGACGCTGGTATTTTTAAAAGAGACATCTTTTATGTGTGTGAGGCTGACATCTTTGATTCAAACTGTATAAGTACCTTCAAAACACAATCAGTCTGTTTCTCCAGCAAGAACTGAGAGTCATTTAAATGTCATTGTTTTTATCGCAAGTCGGCCACAAGAATGCAGACGAAACATGGTGCTACGTTATTTTTACAAATGTTGAAACAGAAAATGAAAAGTATGGATGTACTGGGCTGTGTGCTATTTAAAAAAAATTAAACACATACATATTTCCAGCAATGGAAGCAAGAGTCTGCATCTATCTTTTTCAGTAAATTTCAGAAACTGACAATTCTTGCCTAGTGGTGTCCAGAACATGTTTCCCTTACTCATTTTTTCACAAAACTGTCACTTTTAGCTTGGACAGCAATTATCCCCCACAGACGTTAGCAAAAGCTGCATTATACTTTATTGCTCTCGTTTAGAAAACGTGTACCTGTTCATTTGATAATAAAGTGTTTTATATTTACAGGAACTCGTTTATAAACCGAGCCGCTTATAAACGTCGGCGTTAAAAAAATAAAATAAAAACACTAAAGCAGATTGGGAGTTTTATTTCTCTCCATCGGCATAAAAAGATGCCGATACGAAACCATGGTTATGGAAACTTACTGTATTAACCAGAGAGAAAAGCTTGTCCTGGAGCTCGCCATTTGGGCTGGATTTATAGTCTATGTTTGTGGTCAGTTGTACAAACTATATGGTTTGAAGCCTGAGGCCTGAATTCCTGTTACACGGTGACTTGGCTTCGCTCCATCAAGGTGCCTGGAAAAACTAAATTCAAGTCACCGCAAAAAAAAGAAGTCACATCTTTGTAAATGAGACAATGTGGCTATTTTAACCCTGTGTTTCACTTTTTTTTTTTAACTGCGACCAAATACAGTTTACTTGTATGGGAATGTTACTTTGTAGGAGACTGGATTGACACTTATTACCAAAAAACAAAGGAGCCAAATGACTGTCTGGCCAGCACTGGCTGGGTATCGCGATAAAACAAACGATCAACCCCATAAATCACAACCTACGTGCTGTTAACCGCGGAGGTGTATTCATTCATCACTCCTCTGACTCTCTTTACCCATCTGAGCTTGTTCCTTCAATTTTATAACTACACAGAGACGGACTGCTCTGTTGTTCCATTACTCAATTCATCATCTATTTTACTTCCTGTCTTATTGTTATTTGCTTGTTTATGTTTGCTCTTTAACGCTTTATTCTTATTTAATCTGCCTCCCCTGAGCCAACATATGCAGTATTCAACCAGGCGTGCAACCATAGTCATCAATTAACATTTTTCTTACGGCACACGCATTGTGCATCAGTGAATTACAATAATTTTTGCTGCTCTGCTCGCCCAAAGGAATCTGAAAATTGCTGCTTTACTTTCTTTACAGCCGTAATGAGAATTTTCACTGTAGGTCTGTTGGGTTCTGCTCGTCAGCATGTGAGCAAACCCTGCAGCAGCCTCCCCATTATTAATAAAGGATAAATGGAGGACAGGTGCACGATGGCGAACCCCTACTTAACCGTTGTAAGGCATTCCTTAACATGCAGACCTCAGACATTAAGGGGGAGCCATTCAGGGGTCTGATGGCTGTGCCTAATAAGGGGGCATTAACCTTCAATGCTCCCAAGGTCTCGGATAGAAAGGTAACCCAGATGGGCCGGTGCCGCGTTTGCCTGCAGACAGATGGGTTTTAACGGTGCACCCACTCAAGCTGCAAATGATCCTGACTTAGAGCCGCACTCTGTTTATGTTTTTTTTACACCTTTTACATTATCGCTGAGGTTCCTTTATGTGTGAAGGTTATGAAGCCAAATGGATAAGTAGGCGATCCGTGTTGTCAGTGATTTACGGGAACAGCGCCACCAAAAATGATTTGCAATCGGAGCCACTTTACATGCTAATATTTGGATTTTACAAACTGCACTTTCAATATTTATATTAAGACCTGCCATATGTTCAGTGAAAGCAACTGAAAACCCAATCGTCAAATTCATCCCCTGCAACAAACAAGAAGACTTCACGGAGTGCTTATCTCCCTTCTTTCTAATTTATATTTAATTCAACAATGTGACGGGGCTGTAGTGATTGCAATGTCAAGTAGTTTGCATCTCCAAGGTTCATTTGCAGAATATATTGTGCCGACATTTATGGTCCCCAAAATATGTATCCCCTTACTACATGTTTACAGGCTAAATTGTTAAAAATAAGACACTATTTGTCTCATACCGTTTGTCTAAACATGCCTGTATGCACCCTCTGTATGAAACGCTATGATATAGTGCCTCCCTCTTTAAGACCCCCTCCCGAAAAAGCACAGTCCGCCCTGATTGGCTTGCAAGAAGAATATGGCGCACCTTTGCAAAGAAAGGTGTCAAGCCGTGGGTGGAGATACTCGGATGGGGTGGACATAGGAAAGGGAGCCAAATCGGCTTGTTGAATTACATGTTTTTTGATACAAAGTAGCCCAAAAAAAGTTTGTAGGTTGGTAGGCCTGCTAGATACCCATATGTGCACAAGTGCTAAGAAAAATAGTTGTTAATGAGGGAAAGCTTAAGATAAGAGGACACCTAAATAACAATCCATCCATCCATTATCAGCCGCATATCCGGGGTCGGGTCGCGGTGGCAGCAGGTTCAGCAGGCCAACCCAGGCTTCCCTCTCACCCGCAACACTTTCCAGCTCATTCTGGGGCATCCCGAGGCGTTCCAAGGCCAGCCGGGAGATATAATTCCTCCAGCGTGTCCTCGGTCTTCCCCTGATTCTCCTACCAGTTGGACGTGCCTGGAAAACCTCTAATGGGAGGCGTCCAGGAGGCATCCTGATGCCCGAACCACCTCAGCTGACTCCTTTCGACACGAAGGAGCAGCGACTCGACTCCAAGCTCCCCCCTGATGTCCGAGCTCCTTACCCTATCTCTAAGGCTAAGCCCGGCCACCCTACGGAGGAAGCTCATTTCGGCCACTTGTATCCGAGATCTCGTTCTTTCGGTCACGACCCAGAGTTCGTGACCAAAGGTGAGGGTTGGAACGTAGACCGACCAGTAAATGGAGAGCTTCGCCTTCCGGCTCAGCTCCCTCTTTACCAAGACAGACCGGTACAGCGCCTGTTTTACTGCTGCAGCTGCACCGATCCGCCTGTCGATCTCCCGCTCCACCTTACCCTCACTCGTGAACAAGACCCCGAGATACTTGAACTCCTTCGCTTGGGGTAGGCAGTTTGTCCCCACCTGGAGGGAGCAAACCACCGGTTTCCGGCAGAGCACTATGGCCTCAGATTTGGAGGCGCTAACTCTCATCCCTGCCGCTTCACACTCGGCTGCAAAACGCCCCAGTGAATGCTGGAGGTCACGGTCCGAGGAGGCAAACAGGACCACATCATCCGCGAACAGCAGAGAGGCGATCCCGAGACTCCCAAACCGGATCCTCTCCGCCCCCTGGCTGCGCCTAGATATCCTGTCCGTGAAGGTCACGAACAGGACCGGTGATAAAAGGCAGCCCTGGCGGAGGCCAACACCCACCGGGAACGTGTCTGACTTATTACTGAGGATACGAACACAGCTCCTACTGCACTACTAAATAACAATGAATATTGAAAAAACAATGTGACAATATCACTGCAGGCATGGCATTGTCATTTTGACCTAATTATGTTCCTCGGGTTTGAAAGCCAGAGGTTAGCTGCAGTTATTGTAATGCACCCCATGGGGAACATGAACGTGTGCACCAGTTTGCATGGCATCCCACCAATAGTTATGGAGACATTTCACATGTTGAGACATTGGAAATATCAAACCCTTCACAGGGGTGCCAGATGAATAGTAAGAACCTGAAAATGAGCATAATATGTCCCCTTTAACAGGAATAAATACAGGTCTTGTATGCTGTGCAAATTGTAAAGCCCTTTGGACTGTATAAATAAATAGACACATTAATTCAAGCCTTTGGGAGTAAGTAAGCAGGGAAACATTGCAACTAAATTAACTAAAAATGTTACATCATGTTTCAATTGTCGCCGTTTTCTTATCGACATCAAGGTCTATCCGCAGTGTTTCCTCCCCCCACTTCTTATGTTTGGAGTGTTCTCTGAAGCACCCTCTTCCTGAAATGACTCAACACGCCGAATAATACGACTTTCTCCTCTTTCCGCCTGAAGGAGAGACATTTTGTTTTTCAATTCTTGAGAGCTTTCACCTTGTGATTCCTACAAGCTGTGCTTTTTGAAAATTACTATACACTGTAACAAGATTTATATTTAATTTACAGCAAGTTGCTGGCAGCAATTAGCAAGTAAGTAGCTGCATTCTATTTTACAGTATGCTTACTGTAAAATTAATCACAGTACCTATGGAATACTGTAGTCATTTTTACAGTAATAATCCAGTACCGTCATTGTTATTACAGTAGTATATACTAATAATGTACTTGTCATCACAGTAACCTTGTACAGTTTACAGCAAATCCTAGACTACTGTAACATGCATCACTATTCATTTTAATACTGTAAATGAATACTGTAAAATAATTACATACTGGAGGTCACGGTCCGAGGAGGCAAACAGGACCACATCATCCGCGAACAGCAGAGAGGCGATCCCGAGACTCCCGAACCGGATCCTCTCCGCCCCCTGGCTGCGCCTAGATATCCTGTCCATGAAGGTCACGAACAGGACCGGTGAGAAAGGGCAGCCCTGGCGGAGGCCAACTCCCATTAGAGGTTTTCCAGGCACGTCCAACTGGCAGGAGACCCCGGGGAAGACCAAGGAAACGCTGGAGGGATTATATCTCCCGGCTGGCCTTGGAACGCCTCGGGATCCCCCAGAATGAGCTGGAAAGTGTTACGGGTGAGAGGGAAGCCTGGGTCTGCCTGCTGAACCTGCTGCCACCGCGACCCGACCCCGGATAAGCGGCTGATAATGGATGGATGGATGGAATTACATACTGTAAAATGAAGACACCGTTTTTTTCAACAAGTCATTTATTTTAATATTTCAACATTTTAAATAAAACATTGACATTTTGTTTTTAGTTTGTAAAAAAAAATGTTTTGTAAACAACAACATTTTTTATGTTATTCTTGAACATACAACATTTTAAATGTTCCTCTTTCTTCAAGTTACTATGACAATTTAAACATGTTTTAAAGTAATTTGACAGTAAGCAGTCAAATTCAAGGACTGGAAGCAATAAAATATTCAGGTCAAGGGGGAAATGTATAAAAACAATTTGAACTGAAACAAGTAATTGTAGTACAATAAAAAGTCCATGACTGACTTTACTGTATTGAACTGAATCCTCTCCCTGGACGGTCGTCTTTTCGCTGAACTGGAGTCTCTTCATGAACTGGAGTCTCTTCCTGGGCATGAGTCCTCTTCCCTGCAGTGGAAGGACAGAGAGACATTGGTTACCGATTCCCATTAGAAATACCACAATATGTTTCTACTACTGACGATGTCAGCCTATGTGGTGTTTTGTCTGGTACTGGGATCTTACCAACATGAAGAGCCTTGAGGCTCAGTAGAGACACCTGGCTCAACATCAGCCTGGTGAAGGTTTCCTGCAACACAAAATAAACAGACAATAGTACTGTATTTATTAGAAGAGACATGAAAGAATATATATTATTAAGAATATTTATTTATCAAATACAGGTGTACTTAGGGGGAAAGTGAGAAGATAAGCATTGTTTAGTCTGGAAGGTGTGGTTCACATGGGCACATGAAGCAGGACAGAGATGGTTCCCATAACAAACACCTGCTTTTATGGTTTGAAGTTTGAAATGTGTGCAACTTTCTATATGGGGCTGCGAACAAGTGTGTGTGTGTGTGTGTGTGTGTGTGTGTGTGTGTGTGTGTGTGTGTGAGTGTGTGTGAGAGGGGGGGATATGATCAGCAATTGTATATGTTTAAATGTCTAGTGTGGAGGATATCATAAGGTCTTGAGGCAATCAGATGTAAAACACAATATGTATCAGGGCTCTCAAGTGTCACGCATTGAGCGTGACTGTCACGCATTTCGGTCTTCAGTCACTCTAGGCTATTTAATGTGCCGCAGCGCACAAACATGACCTGGTTGCGCTGCCCTCACCATGGAGGAATCAAGCACGTCTCCCCCGAATCCCCTGGAGTTCTGCCGCGACACAAATAGCCAATCAGAAAAACGTATGTTGTATCTGGGTGAAATGTAATCCAGCAACCAATGAAAACAACGCTAATAATAATATGGGGGGGAGGGGAGCTGGTCTGTGGGCATACGGCATGTGCGGGGGCGCGGCGGGGAGGGGAGGAGGAGGAGGAGGAGGAGGAGGATATGTCACTCTCACATGTCTTAAAAACTTGAGAACCCTGTGTATAATTGATTAAAGTTGCATATCGGTCGGATTAGACACGAACACGACAGGAGGGTTAAGCTATCAGCAACGTATCAACGTTATACCAGCTGGTGCAGTCTGCCCTGTAGAGTTAGCTCAGAAAACACACGCCATGTCGTGCTGTGTAAAAGTCTTACCTGACCTGTTGTGTAGTTCTGGTTCACCTTCAGTGGTGCTCGGTAACGTTACCCACGTCACGTGCCGCACGGTAGCTAGCAAGAGAGAAAAGAGTCAAAACTTCTCCATGGAGCTACGAGCTAGCCTTAGCTAACGCCACACACATACACACACACGACGACGGGGTCACACATAAACGATTCTAATTTATTTACACGTTACACTAAACGCATGCCATGTATCAACTAAGCCAAATGATTTATATCACAATATCAGAGCTGCCAACTTTTAAAAAAACCTTGGAGTGAGATTTTGTCGGGGGTGACCAAAATGTTGCCGCGCACGCAGCCACACACGTTGGTGGCTCAAATATCAGGAAATTGGAATTAATTTGGCGTTGTCCCCATGTTGTACCCTGCATCTTGGTGGTTTGTGGGGGTTTGAGGTCTGGAAGTTCGGTCTGGCACTGCTCCGCTGGGGAGAAATGATCCAAAATCGAAAATTGTTCGGACTAATCAAATTGTCAGGGCGGGCTTTATACGATGATGGACAGATGACAGTAATGTAACGTCACCACTTGGGAACCACATGTCATTAACATACCTTAGTCCAGGGGTGGGCAATTCATTTTCCCAAGGGGCCACATGAGAAATTTGGACTGTTGTGGAGGGCCGAACCAATAGTCTGAACTTAATTCAATTAACTCAATATGAATGTTATTACTTTATTAAAAAACTGTAAATTATATTGTTTTGAGCTGCTACTGGTAAGAATACATGTTACAATAAGGCTATGAAAATAAGTTTAAAAAAATGTAAACCGTACCTTAAATATGTATGTTAAAGACCAGCAATTTATTAACTTTAAACAAAAGCAATAAGTGCTTTTGATGTTTACCAGTTCAGTTGTTCTTACTCGGTGAGAAAAGTCCAGTCTGTGTTGGCTTGAACTAGAGCATGACGTCTGGTTGAATTGCCGCAAATTTGCCGTTTGTATTGCATTCATGGCGTGCACCTTATTTATTTATTTATTTATTTATTTTTAATTTTTGATTGACCTCACGCGGGCCAGACTGGGAGAGCCGCGGGCCGTAAGATGCCCAGGTCTGCCTTAGTCTCTGCTCCTCCTGAGTTTCTCCCGCGGTTGTGTCTGTTTGAAAATCTTCTTCTGTTGCTAACTTCGGGACTCTTTGGGGTAAATAGGATGTCTATGCAGCGAATAGGTTTACAGATGCGCTCCTTAGCGCCATCTATCGTTGGGGAGTTTGAAAAGGAACGAACGCACCTCGGCCCAAAATTAGAATTTTTTTTTTGTCATGAGAAATTGGTTGTGTGGCGTGAGTGCGTGTGAAAACATGCAAAAGCGTGTGTTACACGGCGAAACCGTGAGAGTTGGTAGCTCTGCAATATAAAGTGCAAATACTATATATGGGTAATATTAGTAACACTAACGTTAGCATACTAGTGCAGGAAAGTGTCTCTACTTCCCTCTTAACCTTTTAAGCCCCGTTAAGCACCAAGGCATTTTTTAGGATTTAGCTCGAAATAGCATACCCAAACTAAAAAGAGTGTATCTCTGCAACCACAAGGGCTATTTGAATAATGTTGGTGTTATAATAAAGGCAACCCTTGTGAGCTTTTGGTCAGATGTGTAAATATTAGTATATATGTTGCTGGCTAAGAGTAAATAAAGATTGAAACACAGAACAAATAGAAGTTCCAGGTCCGCCTATAGAAAAAAGCACTTTCAGGATGATTATCTCCTTGAAATGATGCTTCATTAAGCCCTGAGGCTCTCCCAAATCATAGCACAATATGTGAACAGTCTCTCTGCACTGTTTTCACTTAAAAAAGTGAAGCAGAACAAAGTCAGATTGGGTAAAGTACAGAAAGAATTCAGGCGAGAATGCAAAATTAGCATTTCGGCACATCTGTGACATTTGAATTTTTTCATGTAGCAAACCTTATATTTCACTTGTATATGACTTATGATGTTCAATAAACTTGTATTAGTGGGGATTTACTGAGGGAACTGCATTTTTTCTTATATTTGCTATTTTCTCAATTTTTTTTCAAAATGTGCTGACTCAGCGATTTATGTTGCTGTGTTCTTTGGTTCATATCTCAGTGATGCTTTGCAGGGATTTGGTGAATAGATTTGGAATCTGTGTGGAATTGTCTTGCTTTTTGCTATTTGTCTTTTTCTGATAGCACCAAGCTACGGGCTGCTAGTTCCGGAAACATGCAGAGTGGGCTGACTCGTGACAAAATTATAACTATTTTATTTTAATAAGTATTTTAGTTGGTGTTTGAGTTGTGTTGAAATGGCTGACTAATTATTGTAGCCCAGGTTCTCTTGTTTAATTTGATGTCAATATATTTGTTCATGATTATTGCAATGTTTTACACAGTTTAATTAAAATTTTAAAAAGGACCTATATCGGTCCCGCGGGGCTTGCGTTACACGGTGACTTTACTTGAGAAGACTGTGCTGTCATTGTGCTGTAATTAATGTACAGTTGCAAATTGCTGGCAAAAAGGAAATATGAAAGAAGAATAATGAGCTTTGTTACCTTGCTGTTGCTGAAGTTGAAGTGGACTCTGGTCAGAAATGTTGTAGCTCTTGCTCCAAAATGTTGAGAAGACTCTCCTTCCTCTCCGTGGTCGAGAGAATAAGAGTCCATCGGCACACGACGTTAGTCTACTGTCATCTTTGTGTAACACAACGGAGGAAATGCAATGTCGCTTCCCCCCCTCTGTCTGAGTGACAGCTAAGTCTAACGTCTGTGTTGAAAATAATGTTAAAATGAATTATGTGTATTCTCGCTCAAAATTACTGTATTGTGATTCACAGCAACAGTTATTACTGTATTGTGAGTCACAGCAACATTTATTTTACAGAAAGATTCACCCAGGAATGAATTTTGACCATGATGCATTGCAGATCTACAGTAACATGCTGTATAGGAGTTCTACAGTGAGAATATGACCAGTATACAGTAATATTACTGTGAAAACTACAGAAACTTGTTTCAGTGTACCTTTTGAACGCACAAGGTGAAATCACTCTCTCGCTCACACTTTGTAGTTTATATTTGATATTTTTTCTATTATCCTGTTGCTCGATAGCGAGGCTTTTACGGAATGCTCTTGAAACCCAGGCAACAGTCAAAGCTGTGGAAGTATCAAAAGACGCTAATGCAGTCACAGTTTGCCTCTGCGAAAACACTCACAGGGTGCTTACACAGCACACAATAATCACCCTCTTGGCGACATTAATCATCCTCTTCATCCTTGATAGTCATTGATATGGCGATTGAAGTGTTGACAGCCTGAATGTGCACATGCAATGCCGAGATGGCAAATTGAGCCTCGGACCAAAGCGCGTCTATTTATTGCAGTGACGGCCTTGAGGCTGCCAAGCAGACGGTGTCCTGTGGCAAGCGTGTCGGTGATTACAGGTGAGAACGTCTCTTCCCAACAAATCACTTGAATTGCGAGTAATCCATCTTTTATTTGTCTTAGTGCGGCAGGAGCAGAGCAGCTTTTCCTGCAAGACGTCCGAGATGTTAAGGGGGCCCGGGGCGAGTTAAGGTGGGAGATGCAAGAGGCCTTGGCTGTACCAAGCTCTCCTGTGCTCATGCAAAAAGGGAATTGCTTTGTTCCCTGCCGGTGGGCTGGTTTAAAGTGATTGGCCAAAATAGAGATCGGCGTAAGGGGTTTGGCGAGCGGGTCGGCGGTGGTCGTTCGGAGGCCGAACTTGTCCTGGAGAATTAAAACAGACTCTTCCTTCCTCCTCCGCACGCTTAACCTTTCAACACAGAAGGGAAATAATTAAAAGTTCCAAATGAAGAGCCCCATTGTGAATTTATGAATAGCAAATTCGGTCCCAATCATCTACGACCAATGAGGTGCCGACTGCTAAAGGTGAGTAATGAGGGATCGTAAATGTCTGATGTCATCTGGTGTGAAATGAAAAGGTGATCACCGCCCCATCATGATGACTTGTGTCTGCCGACTGGCCCTGGCTGAGTTACCGGCTGATGTAAACAGATATAAAGTGGTTAATGAATCGGCTGCTTCGTTAATGAAATCACAGCTTAACTGAGTGGCTGAGACACTAATTGTTTAAGCTGTCTTTATAATGGGTTTCAGGCTCGAGATGGAAGAGGTGGTGAATGTAGATGACTTGTTGGAGAGTCTGCTACTCGTGCTAAAGCTACTTTGAGATACTTTCAACTGGTTATGGAATAGTCTGATGCCCCCATGACTGATTCTCAACCAGGGGCCCTTGAGGGATTTTCAATGGGTCCCAAGAAAATGGAGAATGGTTTATTGTCACTATCTAAATCACAAAAAGACGTGAGCTAAGAGTTATGAGAGTGACTATTTTGATTCCTCCAAAGTTACCTCCCCAACTGTAGTGACAGCTACAGCATGCTGGTCATGATCATATCAAACAACCAAAACATTGAACCTTGAAGCAGAATCTTATCAATTTAGGGTGTAGGCTGTGGCAAGAAAACAGTTGAGAACCACAGCTCTAGCTCTATGTGATCTACATAAGTAAACAAGACCATCAGCGAGAGTATTAGCTATGTCTATATAGTTATTTTTTATGCTTCTAATTAGGTTTAATGAAACAATTGACGGCACGCAGATTAACCAGAAACTGCAGCTCATGCCGCGTTCACACAGAAAGAGTTGCAAAATATTTGCACGAGTACATTACATGTAAAGTCAATGCACAGACGCTGAGTTGCGAAAGCCAATCAGCGTTGAGAAGCTCCGCCTGAAGGAGCGCTGGAAGCGGCTTCAGTCAGACACTCGTCCTGGAGGAGTTGGAGCTGTGTGCGACTATGGATAATATTATTAACCCAGACACGGGGGTATTTGATGTTCCGATGTTTGTGGGACTTCCACAACAAGTATAAAACAGAAGTAGAGTTTATTTCAATGGTGAATGGCAGAAATAGCAACTGTTTTCACGGAGTAAAGCCACGGAGATAAGCCGCGCACCCTTTCCGCAGCGAAAAAGCTAAAAACATAATTAAAACATGATCAAGAATGCAGTTTAGTTGTATAGTTACGTAATTTTTAGGGCGGGCTTATTATTATTTTTCAAACGGCACCTTAGAAGTAGTTGTTAAAGGAGACAACTCATAACGACTTATCAGGCTCCGGGGCTACTTTGCAGTATGTGAATTATAGATCTAAGCCTGTTTCTCTGAATAAATTGCATCTATTTGAAATATGAAGGTGCATGTCGCCCTGTCTGACTCTCAAACTCTTCACCTCATAAAAGTTCATTCTAGAGAAGACGCACTTTACAAGGCCCTGAAAAGAAAAAGCTGTGGAGGCTCGTTAATGAGCACCTCATTAACTGGGAGGCTTGTCTGCATGGCCCCATGCAGCTGTGACTCACACTGAAGCGCACACACACACACGCGCGCGCGCAAAAACACTTGCAGAATCACACTGTTTCACACACACACGTGCTGTGATGACATTTGATTGAGGCTATGTGTGTCTGTGTTCTAATTGAGTCTCCAGAGATTCCTGTTGGCACATGGCACCAGAAAAGCCTCGGTCCAGCAGATGGAAATGCTCTACGCAAGGTTTTCTTTTCAGAAGAATTCCCCAACTGATTGATTTGACCTGTCCATCTCGACTAATATTCTTTAAGTCCATCCATTTTGGGTCACAAAGTTAGACGGCGGTTGCACAGTTGATCGTGCTATCGGTGGCCGCGAAGTGTAATCTCCCTTCAGTGTATGACTTTTTTTTTTTTTCGTTCACTCTGTCTATGGACACAAAGTAGTTGGGGGTCGGCCATGCACTCAGCTGCGTTGTCCCGAGTGGCCCCTACAGGCAGTGGGAGTCGGTTTTGAGTGGTGAGTGATAAGTCAGCAGGCTGTCAATGGAAGTATAAGGCAGGCAATAACAGTGCGAGTCACAGCAACCACAAGAGGTCCTTGAGTGTGCAACCATAAGCGACCTCCATAAATAGTGTGCAGCTTTCTGCAGCAGAACACGAGATCTTCCAAGTGGAGATGATAATAAAAATGTCTAGAGCTGACAGTGAACTGCAGGGTAGGGTGATCATTTCTGTGGTATTGGTCACTATAACATTATACAATTGATTAATTGTTAATATTAATTAATTGGTGCGGATTCGAGCGAAACATAGAGACTTCAGTTATGGCGTTAGATGGCTCATTCTTCCGGACAAAAATTACATATCCATTCATAATCCAGCCTTAATAATTATAATGGAGATCAGAATCCCCTGTCACCTGTGTGTGCTTCTCTCGCCTTGCTAAATCCTCAATTTGCTCTCCCAGTGACGCAAATCAAACCCCCTTGTTAAGTTCAAAGCGCATGTTTACCGGCGATGAACCCTCACGGGTCTGGATCTCCGTCCGACTGCGTGGTCGAGCCATCTGTGACTCGGTTGAGCGGTGAGAGATTTCGGCCAGCTTGTGTTAAATGATGTATCCCCATGACACCGCTATACCACCATCGTAGTTCCGCTTCACGGAGGTCGTCTCCAGGAAGCGAGCCGGGCGAAGCAATAAGAGAGTGTTCATTACATCTCGCCTTACCAGAGGAAAGGAAGGTACATTCTCCTCTTATCTCTCTATCTTCATGAAGAGGGTGAGTTTTTCCTCAAAAGGGGGAGGAATAGGGGTTATTAAGGATGACGAGTATAAAGGTACATGCTGTGTACAGTCTCGTGTTATTGGGCCCTCTTATCCCATGCTGTGAAAGAAGCTTGATTTACTGTAAAACACATTTTTCGGTGAATAATACTTTTTACTTATTCACCTCCTCAGTCTTCACATTCCTTCTCTTCTCCTCCTCCTCCTCCTCCCACTTCTCCGCTCTCTCTCCTCATCTGCCCGCCCCCCCTTCCCTATAATCTCATCTCTTTCCCCTTTTTACTTTCATGTTCTTCCTTCTCGTTTCCTCTCTCCACTTCCCTCCTCTCTCTCTCTCTCTCTCTCTCTCTCTCTCTCTCTCTCTCTCCCTTTATTTACTCCCCTCCCCTGCTCCATCTCATCCTTTTTCTCCTCTACATGTGTTGAAGGATTAATAGCTACCGGGTTATGCCTTGCAGAGCCACGGTGTCATCACCTCCTCTCACCCGAAGCGACGTCCTGAGACGAACTGCTGCCTGCTGCCTATTTGTCAGCTCGTGCCCTTGGGCTATTTATAGGCCCGGGGTGTGATAAGTAAGGGAAGGAAAAAAGGGAATATTGAGCGCCACCGATGAGCTGCTCTATTTTTTATGGGAGCGTTTCTCGCTTCTGTCCCCCTTCACTTAGGGCTATGTTGTTTTGGCCAAAAAAGAAGAAAAAAAATACCCCTCTATGTCTGACACTCCAGAGTACATCTCCTCCTCTGTCTTTCCCTATAATCCTCCATCCCCTCCCACCAAAACCTCCTCCACAGACATCTGTGGTGGTTAGTCAGAGCCAGCGGTCAAGTCTTCTGAGGATCATCGTTTTTTTCCACCGCAACATACAGACGAAGGAAATGCTACTGCCCACTCTCTGTCCTCCTCCTCTTCCCCCCACAGCCTTTTACCTTCTCTGCCTTCGCTGTGATGAAGAGTTGTTATCAGCTGGGAGTCGCGGCAAGACATTAGACTACAGATGTATACAACCGCTGACCTCTGAAGTCAGACACAAGGAAGAGAACATCAAATAAGAAAGAAGGGAGATTACGTAAAAGAGATAACAAAAGCCAAAAGGCAAAATTAAATCCGTTTAGAGTTGAAGAAAGTAAGAATCTTGTCTGGGAGTTTTTTTTCTACCTGAGCAAATACATCTTATTATTTTGTACTTTTCCAACAGAATTGAATGTGTATAATATCCATTTATAAATATTTATTAGAATAAGGCAAACATTCAATTGAATCTATGTATTGTACCAACGATATCTTTTTTTTTATTCACAGGCATTTTCTGAAGTGTCTTCTGAAATGTTTTCTTACGGACTTCTCAAGACTAACGTCAGAAAAGATCTCCGCCTGAAAATGAGTTTTCCGGCATCCACAGCTGAGGAGCCGAAGCGTTCTCAGCTGTGCTCCCCGAATTCTCGTGCACCTGGATTTGCATACAGTAACGCCCCGCCAGCTCCTTATAAGGGCATGCAACTGAAGAGACCTGCGCACAATCGACAGACTCAAAGCGAAAAGGGAACTGCGGTCAACTCAGCAGACACTCGGATCTTTGTAGTTAAATCAGCAGACACTGAAATGTCATTGCACCTCTGTACTGACATACACGGTAAACATTCAAACGACCCAGATCGGGTGCGAGCGAGAGTTTTTGCAAAGTTAGTGGTTAGCGGAAAGATCCACATCCGGTTTTCAAAATAAGATATTGACAAATCGTATATTGCATATATGGAAATGAGATTAAATTAATTATATACACATTAAGTAAAACATGTGACCTTCAACTAGTGAGTTAAAGAGAAAACACAACTCAATTGTGGGTGAAGTGTATTTATTATTTGATCGGAGGGTCAATGGAAAGATAATTAATGCAATTATATCTGACTGATATTAGGCTCGTTCGTTAGAGCTGCGCCTCGCCTGGAATCCAGACGAGAGCAGGCGGCCGCAGCAGAAGGCGTTGACAAAAACTGCAATCAAGTCGGACAGTTGTCAGCTGCCTTCAAAGTATACACAGGAAGTCACAGAAAAAAGTACTTCCTGTTAGTTCCGAACTTTTGTTTACTTGTAGTTTACAGATCACGTTTGGATTTATTATATGTGTTTATAAATATATATATATATATATATATATATATATATATATATATATATATATATATATATATATATATATATATATATTTATGTAGAAATGACTGTGTAGCTGCATCCTTTTGTATTTTTATGTCTGCCTGTGAAATACATTACTACTGGTTTAGATATGTCTTATGAAAATACGATTTTGTATTATCAACCACACAAGATGTGTTTTTAGAATAAACATGAGACGAATAGTCAATAATCGAGGGTTAAGTATTACAACTACACATAAAATAAGGATTTTCTACAACACGTGGTGTTTGCTGTCAGATCTAAGAGCCAATCAGCTCTCTGATGTAGCGAGAGCCAGGCGTTTCCCATCATGCACTGGGCCAAGCAGTCGTTTGAGAGCAACTGCGGCGACTGACTCTGAAATCGACAGCCGGCTTGGTCTCGTGAGAGTATCATTGACCACGTGTGCATGACGTCAGAGCAAGTCGGGACCAAGTCGGACACAAATCTAACCGGCATGCATTGCGTGCCGATCGCCGCCGATCAATTCTGCGCAGAACTGGCTCATCTCGAACGAGCCTATTTATGTGTTCAGGACATTTCTGACCACATCCAAATAAAATATCTTAACTTTACCAATTCAGATATAAGTAAAAACTGAAATGATTTTGTATCTTTCAAATAGATAATTTCTAACATTTTGCTAAAATTATGCTTCAATTCAAACAGTTGATAAATACAGTTAATATTGGTAGTTCATAGGCTGCTCATTGGAAATGTGTCTTTTCTTCTTTCATATTGTGCTCCTTTTTATGTTGCATTGAAATTAAGTAATTTAGTGTGTTCTTGGTCCCATCAAATTGAAAGCTGGACCAAAGTCAGGCCCTGCTAAGCCTTCTCTGCTGGCCTAAACAGAATCACAAAGTTATAGCTATTTTATTATTAGGGCCCGAGCACTGACGTAGTCAGAGTCGAAGACCTATTATTATTCAAATGTTTATTTATTATTCTTCACCAATGCGCAGGGAAAAGAGGTGCTTGGGATAAACCTACATTCTTCAAAATTTGCACACCCATCCGACTCGGCGAAAATTTTAATCTGATTTGGGTGTCGGCCAAAAGTCTGAGAAAATGTCTCTATAGCGCCCCCTTTAGTTGTGAAAGCCCACCCTTTTTGCGAACTTTGACAGATTGACTTGAAATTTAACACACATGTCCGGGTGGGACTGCTCTACAAAAAAGTAATCAGTGAAATTAAAATGCGCCGAATTAGATTTTCCGCCATTTTGAATTTTGTAAAAAACACATTTTTGCCCATTCCTCCTAAATATATATATATATATATATATATATATATATATATATATATATATATATATATATATATATATATATATATATATAAATTAAAGCTGCTCGCAGCTGTGATTGGGCCCTCGCTTCCAGCACGTCGGGGTAAGCCGAAGGATCGCCGGCTCGTCCGTCCGAGAACGTTCGCCTGCCAGGCGGATGTTCGAGGCCGGGAGAGCCGGGAGAGCCAGAACGGCCGCGAATACATCAAAATAACTGAACCAATAGTCATTCATGGGGCGGTTCGCTTGTTTGGGGGGAACACATCCCACGTGTTATTAGATTAACAAATCGTTTAACACCAACAGATGCTACTCAGTTTTATTTTTTTATTTTGTATGAATTTTGAACATTGAAGCCTGTTCTAAAATGTAAAATGCATGGTATGGTAATAGTTATGGTAATAGTTATTGTCCACAAGTGGAGTTTCATCAAAAAACTTTTTCATTTAAGCATCACCAAACCTTTCCTTACCTCTACTTTTTCACATTGTCACCGAATCCATTTTCTGGTGGATACATTTTCACAGCATTTATGACTTTGAAAGAGGATGTGTGATTTCGACATTTCACAATTATCATATTTATTGGTAGAAATAAAACATTGTGAAAAATGGTTTGTTATTCTAGTGGCTGGTAATAGTGTGTTTCCATCAGCAAACAAACACACACATCCACACTCCACGTACTCCTTAATCCTCCACTGACCGGCACCTTTAAATGCTTTTGCTCTGCTGCCGGTTCCTATCGCAGCTCTCAGATAGTGACCAGCAGCTGCTCTCCGAAGAGCAGGAGGGGTCGAAAGCAAGTGAGCCAGAGAGGGAGAGCAGAGAAGCAGCGGGAAAATGATGAGCCACAATAGGTCATTTTTTTTGCCAAATCTTAGTTATTTTTTGCGCAGATAGAACTTTATTTGCATTGTTCTAACAAAGTGATTGCACATGTTATTAGTTTTTGTCTGATGGAGCAATCTGATTTACTTGAAAGGGATTTCAATTTTCTTTATTCTATTATTTGAAAAAGCACGGATGGAGGAGTCACAAAAAGTTGGACCATTTTGTTAAAATTTTGTTGGTGCGGTGGGGCCCGAACATTTAGTTTATTGTCACATCTGACTGTACATTTGGCCTTGATGGTGGTGCTATGAGAAAAGTCAGGGAGTTACCAAAGTATCATGACTCTTCCTCTAAGGGAGATGAATATACACAGCCATTTTCATAGTCATATATATAGTCATATAGTTTTTTAAGTGTGATAATTTGTGGCAATTTCGGTGAAAACAGTTCATTTTCTTTTCCAAAATGTATTTTGTGTAACCTGCCTGATCATCTGACTGCTGATGTTTTCTGCCTTTGTTAAGACGTCTTTTTATTTTTTGCAATGTTGCTGCATTCCCAGTCATTAACCTCAGCAATTAAACTGTTGAGTGTTTGAGATGAAGAGAGAGAAGGAAGAACACCATCTCATGCCTCTATGTCTGCAGTATCAACAGGCAGACTGCTCACTGCCTCCAAAAACTATTTTTGACATAATTGTTACACTTATATCCACACTGGACTGATCTGAAATACCGAGTTCAAGCGTGGTTCTGCTTTGTCATCATCACTAACCCTCCCACAGTGCTGGATAACTACAAGGGACCAGTAATGCCACACACACCTACCAGGCCCCATAACCATAAAAGTACATTCACATTTGCCTCACTTGGCCAAATCTTTCCCTCATTCTTTTTTCTTTCTTTGCTGGACCAGAGCTGTCAATAGCAGTGAGCATGCCGTGTGCCAGAGTATTTGATCCAGAGGCACAAAGAGAGCGTGGCAGGCCGGTTGAAGAAGTCAGTGGCTCCCTGTTGCCATTGGCAACAACTTCCAAAAAGGAAATGCCTGCTGTTAAGCACGGCAGCGATGTGTTCGTGTTCCAGTGTAACTGGGGGCGACTGGCTCAGTGGTGAGCATGGTCGTCCTTCAATCAGAGGATCGTCGGTTCGATCCCCGGCTCCACTAGCCCATGTCGATGTGTCCTTGAGCAAGACACTTAACCCTAAATGTCTCCCGTAGCTGCGCCTACGGTGTATGAATGGTTGATAATCCTGATGTGGCATCTTGCATGGTAGCTCTTCTCATCAATGGGTGAATGATGTCATGTAGTGTTAAAGCGCTTTGAGTGGTCGGAAGATGAGAAAAGTGCTGTACAGGTCCATTTACCATTACTCATAAGATGCCACTTTGTTGTGTGTTTTTATTTAGAAGCAGAGCAAACTTTGCACTTAAAAAAAAGATGAAAGCTAACATGGAAGAAAAACCAAACGTTGGCATCGGACACAGTCAGTCACATATGATTTATAACTATGAATATCACATGCAAGTTATAAGCCAACACACTTATGGAATCCCCTTGCCGAGCCGACATCGGTCGATGAGGAAGGAGTCAACTTAAACAGTGTGTGAAATACCCTGTGGCCATGAGGGGGTAAAGGCCAGAGAGGTCTATTTAGGTCCACATTGAACATATACCACTCTAAAACATGAAATGAAGCAGGCTTCTAAGAGACATTGACTTCTTATTGTGCAAACTCCCACTCTGTTTGACTATGCTGTTACATTTCATCTTAAGAAAAGAATGAATGTATATATATATATAACTCATCTAGGTTTTTCCCTATCAGTCAGTAATTGCCAGTATTCCGCTGTGATCTCTGATGTGATTCTCCAGCCGCTAAAACCTGGCAATAGAAGAAACCTAATCTTTTACCACTCAGCGGCTGAATAACAACATGATTGGGTGAGGGCGACCTTCACCGAAGGCTTCATGAAATCCATTAGAGGTGAATTAATGTTTGAAACGTGTGTGTGTGTGTGTGTGTGTGTGTGTGTGTGTGTGTGTGTGTGTGTGTGTGTGTGTGTTTGCACTGGAGCGAACTCTTCAATCGGCGGTCAGCTCGGCCACTGTATGTTGTAGTTAATTATATTGTCAAACCTGACAGTTTTTAGTATAACTTTATGTTTGGAGAGAAATGCAAACTGCAGTACATGCAACAAATAGGTACAAATAAATCAATCGTGAGAAGCAACCACAAGGAAATTCAACTTGCCCCAAGATAATGAACGTCAATGGATGTTTACAACTGTGCCCCCCACTGTCTGGATTCTCCTGCTGCTCATCACTCTCACTACTGGCTGTTGTTCAGACTAAAAACAATCTCCCAACCTGCTTGTGAGATGGGGAAGATTGCGCCTAAGAAGCCACGACATTTTGCTCCCTTCACACTCCACATCCTCACTGGATCATCGATTAGCAGGCACTTTGTCCGACACACGGCGGAGAGTCAATGCAAACCAAAACACTTGTCATAGGCACAAGCTTATCACCAAGCGATGTCAATATTGGACAGTTCTGCAAAACCAGTGGCAATATTTTTCACATCCAATATCTGTACATGGCAATTATAGTGATTGAGGTTGACTTGTTTGTGATGAAGTTAAACAATCTTTGGTTAAGGTTTGGTCAGAGTTTTCTACCTTGAGGTAGAATATAGCCTGGGCAAAGGAGACCCTGGGCAGGTTGAGCCTTTAGCTGTTTCAGGACCAAATGCTAAATTGTCATGTCTGAAACTTATTACTAAGGCCTGGCAATATCCAAGAAGAGTGTCAATTTCAATACAAATAAAGCTTCCAATTAATATTTAAAAGACAATATTACCAAAAATTGCAATAATTGTGGTTTGATTTCATTAATATAAAACTGGCTCGCATCTGGTTCGAAGGAGACATTGTCAACAGTCAGCACTAATTTAAAGCTACTTCAATAAAATGCACAAGGCACGAGAAACCTGATCTCATAGAAGGACGTATACATCGGATGAGAGTATCACATGTCAACATTACGCTTGGGCTGTACGGCGGTGTAGTGGCTTGCACTGTCACCTAACAGCAAGGAGGGCCTGGGTTCGGACCCCTCTGTGTGGAGTTTGCATGTGGAGGCTAAGCTAAGGTTTAAATCGTGTCAACAATTATCTTATCTTTATATGAGTTACCATTGAATTGTTTGACCAATGTCATAAATATGTTTTAAAGTGCAACTTACAGTTTAATATATTGTATTTGTACAATGATTCAAAATAAATAATACCTGGCTTTAAGGTTGATTAGCCCGAGGTCATCATGGTATCTGTTCAGCTTTCAACACACATGTTGCCGCCACTGGCTATTTGTTTGAGAATGATTGCACAGGGACTCTTCCTGCAAATAGCAATTATGGACGAGCAGCCTACCCCAAGTGTCCGTTTGCTGTTCAGCATTTCACTGCTGAAATGAACCTGAGGCCCTCGGGGACAAAGTTGTCAAGAGTTCAATGCGTGAAGATCTTTTCGTCTTATTTCTGTCTCCAGAAATCACACAGAGCATATTACATATTATATACTTTCTGCATAGGTCCCAACATTTGGGAAAGAGCAGCTCTGGTGGTTCCTCTTTGTACAAATGTATATAGAGATGCACTTAAAAACTGTCAGCAAGTTATCTGGCCGGTTAATCAGCTGAAGGCACATCCGTCTGAATTCCTGCAGGTCCTAAACAGTCTATTGTAGTGTATTTCTATTTTGGGCGCTGTCCTCTTTTTTTGTATTATTGTAAAATATATCTTTCCGCTGATGATACTATTTCATTCTGCTGACACTCCCAGTAAAAACATAATTTTTTGATGCACTGGTCAATTTTCAGTTTTTGGGCTATTTTTCTTCCATGACATGCCTTATTTTAGACTACTGTAAAAAATATATGTATACATATGTTTATTCTATTCACGAGTGAGGGTAAGGTGGAGCGGGAGATCGACAGACGGATCGGTGCGGCTGCAGCAATAACACAGGCGCTGTACCGGTCCGTCCTGGTGAAGAGGGAGCTGAGCCGGAAGGCGAAGCTCTCCATTTACTGGTCGGTCTACGTTCCAACCCTCACCTATGGTCACAAACTCTGGGTCGTGACCGAAAGAACGAGATCTCGGATACAAGCGGCCGAAATGAGCTTCCTCCGCAGGGTGGTTCCGGCATCTAGTCAGGATGCCTCCTGGACGCCTCCCATTAGAGGTTTTCCAGGCACGTCCAACTGGTAGGAGACCCCGGGGAAGACCGAGGACACGCTGGAGGGATTATATCTCCCGGCTGGCCTTGGAACGTCTCGGGATCCCCCAGAATGAGCTGGAAAGTGTTGCGGGTGAAAGTTTTCTCTAAGAGCAGCAGATCAAACAATTCGTAATATTTTTTTTCCTGCATCGTACATAACAGATTAGAATTAATTGCAGAATTTATTTTGGATTTACAGTGTGACTCATCAATGGAGAAATCATATTTACAATAATCCTTCCTTGTCTGTCTCACAAAAAAAAAAAAAAACGATTTTGAAAGTAGGTGATGTGAGTGATGGTGCGATATAATCTAAGTGGTATATCCAGGTAAATAAATCTTTCTGTGATTGATATATCTGCACTGTGAAATCGTTCATTTCTAGGGCAGTGGGATTCTACACAATGCAATGATGTAAAGGTTTTAACGCTTCCGTGTCTGGCAAGATGAACATGCTGGACTGTAATAAACCCCTTATTCCAGAGTATAAGTACATACTTATATTTGCTTTCACTCAAAAGATACTACAATGTTAACAACTGCGACAACAAAAGCATGCAGGAAGAACAATTTGGTTCAGGGATTCCTGCAAAAAAAAAGAAAAGAAAGAAAGAATGAAAGAAGGATGAACAGAAAGACGGAAAGACAGAAAATACATACAAGAAGATACATGAAGCAGAAGCAAGGACGACTGTCCGTGCCAAACACAATCCTTCTGTGAAATAAAGGAAGAAAAGTAAATGAGAAGGTAGAGGAAGTGTTGCCAAATCTTGAGCCGATGCGAAAGCCCTCCCTGGGACGAAAATAATCCTTCCTCCTTTTGTTGTTTTGACAAGTCCGGGAAGTGCGTGTGCTACATGTTCGCCCTGAGACAGCGTGCTTCGTGGCGGCAATGAAGATGGAAATGGGCAGAGATTCAAAGCAGCGGGCTCCTGATAGCCTTGAGGGGAATCCATGCCAGGACTATTTGTATGTGGTACCAAGTATCAAACAGATTCCTGTTAGCTTGCAGGGATACTTTTTAATTAACACAATGGAGGAAGAGAGACAATTAGACCATTTGTACGGCATCGCTAAACTATACACGATGAGTCGGTTAGTCGGTTCACCCAAAAGAAGAAAAAGGTCTAGTAATATTCAGCTATGCTGGTTTGGAGGAATCCATCTCAGAGATTTCCCTTGAGCACAATACAATGCAGGAGAATGCAATTTAATAGAAACTATTAGTTCACAATAATATTCTTAATGCTGTGAATGTCATCAGTGAAATTCCATTGACCTTCATTGTACTGGGTCAGAAGCAGAAATCTCAAAGTTACATCAAAACCTTGGCACATAATACTAAAACTGTCTGCATGACTAGATACCAACAGACAAAACTATAAAAAGGATATACAATATAGCTTTTATTTAATCAGGTTGAAGCAAAACTCTAAAGCAATTACTTTACTAAAGTTATTTCGATTGAGATGTATTGATCATGCAAATAATGCAAATGCTTGCTTTAACCAGGCAAAAGAAAAAATACGTTGATATGTCAATGTTTTAATTTCAAGAATAGGTTCAGAAGTATAAGTAGTATGTTTCATATCAGCCTTGAATCACGCCAGTAGAAAGGCACAATTCCAGGTGAATAACAATGGGAATAAATTGGCTATGTTTAGGCCACAGAATTGCTTGTTCAGGTTTAAAAAAATATCATGGTTTGTGTTAAAATAATAACGTAAAAACGTAATTTAACAACTGTGATAACGTAAATACAGAAAAATAAATAAGAGCAGCCAAATGTCTTACGTACCTTGCTCTGAACGAATGCAGAAACAACGTTATCGTATCCAAGGCTTGGAGAAAAGTACAATGCCAAAAATGTTATTCAACCCCGGTAAGCCCGTGCAGTAGGGCACCGTTGAAGACCGTTGAAGATCATGGTCATGATTAAAAGAAACTAACTTTGACTGAACAGCAGTCGCCAGTGTTTCTTGACCTTTGCCTCTGAGAGACAATACTCAAAATGTGTATGGACACGAGGTGCTTCTTTGGTAAATACTGATCTTTTGTGCATACTTACCAGTGTATGCTGTTGTATTGTGGCTAAAAGACAGCTCCAAGCCCAATTTGAAATATTCTTCATCCACTCCATCCTCTTCCATCGACGAACAGACGTCCAGTTGTGATGAGTATTAAGGTGTATTTTGACTGTCTTTGACCAAACATCTTGGTTTGTATACTGTTGTATACTGGAGCCCTGGTGAGGAAAATCATGGGACGAATCTGTCCTTATACAATTATAAAGTGTCCCTCTATACTTGCATGCATCCTGATCGGGTTCTGTGGAAGTGAGTCTAAAAAAGAACTAGTGCAGTTTGCCTAATTGAATGTTGTACTTTGCCGCTTGGTCTGACTGGCAGGTCTAATGGTCACATTCCAAACCTGCTTATTCTTCTTCCGGACATTGATGTTGGAAATTGGTTCAGCCAGCAATGCACATCCAATTAACACGATGTGACCTGTACAGCAGGTACAGCAGCGGCATGGACGTCTTCTTAACAATACCATGTCGATACATAGTGAACACAACAAGTGTTTCAATATTCGTCTGCTAATGAAGAGGACTGGACAACATGCAGCTGCTCTGAAGCTGTGCTGCTAAACAAAGCGTCCACAGCTACACTAACGGCTCTATTCCAGTAATGCTTTAGAGACAATGCAAACAAACGAATGCTTACCAGGTTATGTTTGCTACATTAGCAATAAAATGTGCTTGTTAGCATGCTAATATTTGCTAACATGCAGAGAAAGGGATAGAAATATTTCATTTTAGCCGACAAGTACTTTGGCTTTTAAATACATCTTTTTGTCATTATGTATATGTCACACCGCGGTGAGGGCTGTCTTGTCTTGGGTTTTTGTCTCGTAACTTCCTGTTTTATTTTGAAGCCTGACTCTCCTCTCGTTTCAGGTCACTTGCCCTTCCTCATGTGTCACTGGTCTGATTGTCTCCCCTGATCCCTGAGTGGTTCCACCTGTTCCCCATTACCCTCATGTGCTTATAGTCTGCGTCTTCCCTCTGTCCTGTGCCAAAGTGTTTGTCTTTGTCGATGCACTAAAGCCCGTGACCACAGCCATAGATAGAATTTTGCCCAAGAGTTTTGTTCGTGAGTAGTTTTGTTCTGTTTTTTTCCCCCTCCTTCGGGAGCGCTTTATGTTTGATGGATTATTAAGAAAGTTGTTTGGAACAAAGGACACAATAAAGTGTGCCAGTACGACTATCTCCTGCATCTGGGTCCTCCTTTTAGACCAGGCCTGACAGTATATATACAAAACATTTTAAATGGGTTTTATCATCAACAACCATTGAATAATACACAAAGATCCAGCTTAATGTCTTGGTTGTTGGGGGAAAACGTGTTATTAATATGGTCATTCTAACTACCCCCTCTCAGAATACCATTATGCTATAGCCTCTTAAATTTGGCACTTCCACCTGCGAGTCAGCGCAGAGTTGCGTCTCAGTTCGGTTAATCAACTTCTGAGGTCGCACTTTGGGATGAGGATTGAGCCCAGGTCAGTGCAGTGCTGCCGATCGCTTTTATGTGTATTTCAACTTAATCAGACTCGCGTATTACTTACTTGAAAGTACCTTGTGGTTACAATTGCTCCCCACGTACACGGGCCTGTCGGCAGAAATGCTTCCCTGGTGCACCCAAATGTGTTATAATTCGCCGCTGAAAATAGTCCCCAACAACAGCACTATTTACTTCTGTTTGAGGAACATTTGATAACACACTCACCTTGTGAACGACACACACACACACACACACACAGGCTAGAATATTATAGTTCCGAGATGTAACTAAGAGAAACACTACAAACAAATCCTTCTGCTATTTCAGCACCACGGACAGCGCCAGACACACAGAGCCATGGTTGGCGTCCATAGATTCGAACAAACCTCAGTCAGATAAAGGATCAATGAGTTGGTGCTTTCATGGTATTTGTTCTTTGGAAAACAATTTCATGTTGGCGTGGAAGTGGCTTGTGGGCACTGAACAAAAAAATGTAGGACAAAAATGTATGATGTTTAAAGAAACCACATTCATGATAAATGAATGTTTTATCATCGATGTCAGAACCGTACAGCTCTCCGTATTAGCAATGCAGCATTGCAGTTCTAAACAGGTGCTGTGCAGAACCAGGTATTAGGGAATCCAGTGCTTAGCCTTGAAGCTGACTTTATTTCCCGATCTCACAAAACCAAAAGGTGTGATGTTCCAGACACAACTTATTCACACCTTCCCAGGACATCTTGCCTCCCACATGAGATCCATCCAAAAAGACAAGTAAAGAACACCCCTCGCAGGGAGAGAAAGAGCTCTCGTGATTTGTGTATATATATCTATATCTATATAGATATATATATAGATATAGATATAGATATATATCTATATATATATATGTGTGTGTGTGTAGCTTTGGGTTTGAGGGTATTATCCTCCTCTTTCTTCTCACACGCATAGACACACAAAATGATTTAGACTCTTCCTCGTCCTCCTTCTGTCTCTCTGACACACGCATGGACAATCTCTATCGCGCCTCACACACTCTACTCACTCTCACCCCCCCTTCGCCACAATAAATTTATCAGCCCGTACCAGCAGACAAGATTCAGCCCAACTTCCCCGGCGACCCCAGAAGCCAAAACAAGAGAGAGAGAGAGAGAGAGAGAGAGAGAGAGAGAGAGAGAGAGAGAGAGAGAGAGAGAGAGAGAGAGAGAGAGAGAGAGAGAGAGAGAGAGAGAGAGAGAGAGAGAGAGAGAGAGAGAGAGAGAGAGAGAGAGAGAGAGAGAGAGAGAGAGAGAGAGAGAGAGAGACTTTTCAATACCCTGCCGGTGCATCTTTGTAAAGATTTAAAATGCTGCAAGAAAAAAAGGAATTTGCAAAGTCAGGTGCTGTCAGAATGAGGCTAAGTGAATGCACAGAAATGCTGTTTACCCGTAATATCACTCGCTAAGCAATTTTCGAATAAATGGCAGTGCATGCGGAAGACCCCCCCCCCCCCACACACACACACACACACCACTTAAGAGAAGCTGCCAGAAACCTGTCTCCAATTAAATGCTGCCTTCACCTTCCAAGTCATTAAGAAGCGAGCTGGTGATGTGTTGACGTGTAGCAGCAACACACGCAAAAAAAGAAAACGACGCTTCAGCCACTTCAGGAAGTGACACCTGAATTGTTCTCTTCTCATCTCTTCGTGATGAACGGTTTTGATGGAGAAGCCTGGCAAGGTGGAAACACTGACTGCACACCTGACGGGGCCTCCGTCACTGAGGCTCAGCACGCTAGCGTGTAGCTTCCACTCGACTAAGCGCTGAACTTTGTCACACAGCGTTATGTCGGATAATGCAGCAGCTTAAAAAAATCAGCTGGAAGCAGATAGCGAGCCAGATCCCAGAGAGCGATAATTTGAGTCATGGGTGTGTTGTGCGCTTGCAGCAGGAACACGCTGAGACAATAGTGAATCCAAATTCAGCTTCTCCTTAATTATCACACATTGATGAGACAGCTACTGTGAAGTTAGTGGGAGAGGCCTCCACACTCTCTCTGCATAAATTCACGTTGAAATCAAATTAAAATTGGTATTATTCTGATATCCCTATCAAGATTTTTATGAAGAAAAAAAGAAACATGACCATATTTAACGATGAGTTCATAAGCAGTCAAATGAACGCGCGCACGCACACACACACACAGCTGAGTGCATCACGGCAAAATACATTTATCACACCACGACTTTGAGCCGTTTGCCTGCGCACATCGCCGCTTGTTTTTCAACACATTACGATTCATCACAGCAGTGGTTGTTGCAGACAGACCTATCAGAGATCTGAAATTTCTTGAATGCACCTCTTCAGTTGTAACTTTTGGTAATTGTTTAGCAAATGCGACATGGTCTTTAAAAATTGGACCCTGAAACTGAAATGTGTCATGCCTCAAGCCTGCCCACTTTAGTTTACCACCTTTTATACTGGAGATATATAATTATAGCTCTGCAATAAATTCTAGACAACTTTGTTATTCACAGTGTATTTTACGGGAACATTATAATTTCAAATTCAGAACATTATAATTTCAAATTCAGCAAGTGTTTACTTCCCATATATGAGAACATTGTAAAAGGGATACATTTGGTTAATTTTTATCATTATTAAGACCTTTTCAGCTCCCTCTTTTTCTCTTCTATCCTCCATCATATATTTTGAGTCTACTAATATTTCTGTTTCTTTCTCACTTGTATCTTGTACCTGGGCTACTGCGAGCCAGAGTCAGAGAGTGCCGGGGGTCAGATGTTGCGTCGTAGTCAAGCTGGCCTAAATGCTAAATGTAAGTCGGATGAAGTGGATGTTGAATAAAAGTCATTAATGCAGTGTTTGGCAGAGATTTTTAAGAACCTAATGCAGCATCCTACACAGTCTATTTTTAAAACTATTGTGATGGCCGACTATGTCACTTGGCGGTGCAACAACCAGCCAAATCCCACTGGGGATCTTCCCGTTTCTCCTGATTAGCCGCTCGGTCCTTGTCAACCACATGTTGTTATCAGAGATATGTTGGATTCACCTCATTTGCTTTCTCATTTAGAGCTTACTTGACAAAGCATCCCAGTCAAAATAAAGAGTATACAATGATAAGACAATGCCTGATCGGTCACTTGAGATAAAAGCTAGATAAAGGGGCTGCTCTGGCTTTACTCCCATAGAGCAGCAGCCCTGCAGAGACCCAAAGTCCCCCTCAGAGACTCCCGAAAGACATGTACAATATGGCATATTTATGATGTGTCTGACTGAAGAAAAATCCACAGCATTGGAGCTGTATTCCATATAGGTTATAATCACACTATCGATGACTGCGCCTGAATCGTCGGTAAAAATCCCAAGTGATCATGAACGTAGACGGAACAACACTTCACAGGTACACGCTGCGGGAACAACTTGTTGTTAAAAAATTAATTGCATCCAGCTTGGAGCTGTAAATCATCCACATCCCACCCGCCACATCTAGAGCTGGGACTGAACAGTCTCACACAACACAGTCTCTGTTCAGCTGTCCAGAGCTCCTCTCTCTTATTTACTGTCACACAGTCGGTACATCCTGAGCCTGTCGCCACGCCGAACCAAACAACACCGTCATGTGATGATGATGGCCTTTAATCAAATGGCGCCTGCGTAATATGAAGCCTCAAAGAACACTTTAAATATGTGTTGATTCAAAGGAATTAAGACAATTTTGGTCAAGCAGCTCTCAGATAAGATATTTCAAGAAAGTGGTTTATTGGAAAAGCTTCTTTTGAAAGGTTAAAACTTTGGAGAAAATGTAATTTATGTAACCCACAAATATTCTGGTTAAAGCTGTTGGACTGCATTAAACTGTAAGAGGTCAGCTCAATAGATCTGATAAAGCGCTGAGGGTTCTTCCGGCTTCTTTGCTCTTGTTTGCATTACTGCTGATATCTGGGTTTCACATCCTTTGGCCTCGGACCCTTGCCAGGTCTTTTACTGCCTGTAAAACTCAAGGCCTGTCTATCAGGCACTTTGTGTCTACTCCTGTGCCAGCTTTCAAGGTCACAAACCCAAGTTGTGCCTGTTGTAGCCAAGCGACCGTGACCCGCTAACCGTATCATTGACCAACCCTGTCTTCAAAAGTTACAATCCCATATCTCCACTGTTAGATATTTCCCAGTTAGAATTTATGCAATCGGAATCATTTTCATGCCATCCTGTTTTATCTTGAACACATTGAAAAGCAAAGCAGTTCACACGGTTAGCTTAGCTTAGTTTAGCAAGGCTTACCAAAGAGGCAAAGAGTAACAGAATAGGAGATGGGAACAAGTGTAGAACTACTACTAGTAGAACTACTACTATTTATATTGTATCATGTCTGCAACTACCCCTTTGAGATGCACCATTTCTCCATGACAAAATACATGCTCCATACACCGACGCCGTTTCTAGGAGTCGACAAGGTCAAACGTTACTCCAGTTGAAGGTTTTTTCCACTGTTTTACTCACTCAAACTGAAGCTGATTCAAACCATCCTCAGAAGCAGTTCCATGTATCATTACAGCCCCTTACCTGATTCCATGAACTCTTGGTTGAAGCTGTCCCAGGTGTCTCTGCTCTTCTCCAGGTTCCTCTCCATGACCTTGATGTCAGCAAAGGGACAGTTGCACTCTGGGAAGCGGGTCGAGCACCGGCACCAGCAATCGTTGTTGCGGCAGAGCAGCTCGCCCTCCGAGTTGCACGCCACATAGCTGAGGGCCGCCTCCACAAAACGCCCCCGCAGGAACTCTGGCAAGACATCTTGTAAGCCTGAGGAAAAGACACGTTGAGGTATTACTTCAATTTCAAAATAAAGTGTGTTTTACAAGCTCTTCTCACATGCTTTCACACGTTATTTTTGGAGGGCTGAAAGTAGAAATGTTGAGAATATGGAGCGGCATTTTTAGCCTTTGAACATAAAACGAGGGACTTTTTATTGATACATGAAAGAACATTGTGAATCTTTTACAGAGCATATTCACTAAGCTTACAATTTCTTACAGGATTGTAAATATTGATTTTTAACACATATTTCCTTCAAGTCAACAATCACGGTAGCCATAACCTCTTGAAATCAACTGTTTGTATGGACATCTTGAGAATAGTTTTTCCAAATTGCAACTAAATGCCCCCTTAGGGCTTTTTTAAACAAAACACTTGGTGATAAATTATGTTGTGTTTTCACAGTTTATGACACTAACAACTCTTGTTCATGTTCCAATATATACAGCAGAATACAAGCTACATCAGTGCTCATCTGCACAGAGATACTAAAGCTCACAGCGCGTCTTATCATGTCGGAGGCAAATAGAGAAGACAACAGCTCATTAGCTGGCTGAGTTTATTGACTTTTGGTTAAGTGAGCTCTCCGCACAATAGACTGCAACGCTTTACATGTGTGGGCGTGGCCAATACACGTAAAATGATGCTCGAAAGGAGGAAGTCCTCTTGAACCAATCAACAACCTCAACACAATCTTGACAAATTGTTGGACCAATGATTATTTCCAAATGTCATCTTCAACTCTGTGATGACCGGGAATAAAGCAAATGAGCAAATTATAGATTAATGTAGTAGCATATTGGAAAATAAATTATTATATGCAAATAGAAAACTTTCTTTAAATACTAAACGCATTTTTTCAAATGCACAGTCAAAACCTTTTTTAGATTTACGTTTCCTTTATTATATCTAGTAGTAATGAGCTATACTTGCCTTAGCCAGAGCAACAGTTAGCTTGTTGTAGCTGCACTGAAGGACCGTTAGCATCCATTAAAAAATCCTTTAAAATAGTTATTTAATAAATATAAAAAAATGAAGTGTAAGTTCATGAATTGAATTTATTTATATTGTATATAAAATCAGACACTGATGGCACAGCACTGTGTATTACATATTTTTTTAAACCCATAATGCTTTGTGCTAGTTAGAGGGAACTTGGCTGAAGAAATATTTCACAGGGCTACATCAGTGAAATAACGTTGAGAACCACGGGTATAGACGACATACTGAAATGGATTTTGCTATTACACAGTGTACAGTGTGATATTTGCACTGCATTATAATCAGTTAAACGGGAATAAATTCCCAAGCTACTTGAAACACTGTCCGTCTCCACGTCCTCTAACAGCCGGGGGGGGGTAACATCCCACTTTCAACTTCACCGCTTTCATGATTTAAATTGGACAAAAAATAAATAATAATACAGCTATGCTTAGTGGGGTGCCGCAGTCTATTAAACCCAAATCAAAAGCCCAAGCCTTAAAAGGGCGGCGTCATCCGTGAGGAACCAGCAGTGTTCCCTGAACCCGCTCGTTGCTCTGTGTCCGTCTGTCCGTCTGATCATCACCAAGAAGCTCCCTCGCTCTCTTCACTCTGGATGACTTCCAGCAGCCAAGTCAATCCTGCCATGAATACGTACGTCTCTTCTCCGCTGTTTACTCTTTCAATGGCTTGGAAAGCGATGTAATTAGTCACATTCTTTTCCTCCTTCATGCTTTGGCAGGTGCTTTGAGGTGTTGTGTGTGTGTGTGTGTGTGTGTGTGTGTGTGTGTGTACTAGTTAGAAACCTGGCAGGGGTTTCTTCAGTTTTGGGAGACAGCTAAATAACACTCTTCCCAACACCAATTGCAATCTAACTTTCCTCTGTCTCTCTTCCACCTCACATTTGTCTTTCTACTTCTCCTGTTTTTCTTTTCCTTCAGCCACAATCACTCTGTCACTCTGCGGAGAGTCGATGTGGTAGTTTTCTCCCTGTCAACTGCTTCTGGGTTTGTGAGCGCTTGTATTCTCTATGCTCCAGCTGTGGTGGTAGCGGTGGTAGTGAAAGTGGTTCCTAAGTAAGCCTTGGTGTTAAGAGTCGGATCATTCAGTTGTGAACTTGTGTTTGACGACACAGTGACATACAGGAATGAGAATGTGTTTGTTTTCTCCTCCTGAGCACCCACTAATTTATTCTTTTTTTTGTCTTATTTTTAGTTATTTAAATTTTCCTCAGTTCCTCTTACACTTCTCCTTTTTTTATTAAAATGGATGATATTGCTATTTCACTGAAATTGAAAATATTGTGTCTCTATTTACCTTAATGTAGGAAAAAAGCACACAAAACTTCTCTCTTTGGCTGCACACCTCTGTGGCTGTTTATTCGTGCTCACACAAACATTTCGCCCCGTGACACTTACAGCCTTTGACCCCTCAACGGCAACCCGTTCCTAAGGTTACGATATCTGCTCTTAAAGGGACATCACTTCCACCAACAGAGAACAGGTTAAAGACACAATGTTAGCTAATAAAAAAACTATATTATTATATAAAATTATAAAATAATTATAAAAAAATCTTTAAATTTGTTTTTTCCCTCCATCATAATAATAAAAAAGATGTATTTGCATGTATTGAACAACATTTGCAATATACAAGTGAAATATATAGTATTGTACGCAAATGGCACGCCTAAGAAAACGCAAATGGCACGCCTAAACAGTCTAAATGCCTAAACAGTCTTTACTAAAAGTCTTTACTAAAACCTCTCTAATTCTGTTCTGCTTCACTTTATCAAAGTCAAACTTTGCAGTGAGACTGTTCATATATTTTGCTATGATTATTTAGAGTTAACACCGTTCATCTACATCATTCCAAAGGGAGAATCATCCTGAAAGGGCTTTTTTTCTAGGCTAACCTAACATTTTTTAAAATTTGTGCTGTGTGCGCCATCTTTTTGTTCTTATTCAGTAACATATAGACTGCAATGTACACATCTGAACTGATCACACAAGTGTTTCCTTTTATTATAACACCAACATTATTCAAATAGCCCTTGTGGTTGCGGAGATGCACTCATTTTAGTATGGGTGCAAATAATCAAATTTATTTTAGAAAAAAACGCCTGGGGTTTAAAAGGTGGGGAAGTTCTACGGAGGAGTGGATGAAGCAGAAGAAGACCCACCTGCTGAATGACTCCGTAAAGAGGCCACCACCACTGCTTCAGCACCACCACCACCGCCTCAGTACCACAAGTCACCAGCTATCTGTTGCAGGTCTCAACGCCAGAGAGATAATGGGCGGAAGTGAAACCTCTCTCCAGGACTATTGACTATAAAATATAAACTCAGGGACGAGGAAAGTGGAGAAAGTGGAGAAAGTGGAGCAACCCAGCAACGATGCCAGGCAACCCACCTCCAGCCATCAAAGTCAACCTGCTTACGCTGGACCCTTCCTCAATAGTTACACGGTAAATTATGTAAATAAAGAGCTAAGTAATACAATCTACATAACGCTAGCATGTGATAAAAAAAAGAAAATAAATGTGCTTGCCGCTAGCATTGGCTCCATAGCAACCGTCTCAGTATGTGCAGGCAGCCACAACATAAGGGCCTATTTTATGTTGTGAAAAAAGAAGTATGCCCTTGAGCTATTCCTTTCGCATAATATGTTATTGTAAATGAAATATATGAACAACTATGAGAGTGAAAAGCTTCTCAACATTTCTGGACCAGCTTTGGTTGGATGTTCCAAGATGTCGTTCACTCTGCGTTCATCCGATGACCCGAGTAAAGTCACGTTTATTGGTATATCACATTTAAAAGCAACAGCAGTTGACCCACAGGGCTTTCCAGTAGAGGCCGATGGGTTAATAACTGCCTTAATACAGGTATACACCAAATAAAATGAATAAAATAAAAGTAAAAATGTAGTAAGAGGTTCCGAGAAATTGCAGTGTTGTATGAATCCAACAGTAGTTCAGAAACCAGTAAGAGGATGTTAGAAATCAAGAGTGTGAGCAGTTGAGATCTACGGGAGGCATTTACGAGCAGTGTGATGTGTACACACTGTGCAGAGAAGGGGACCTGTTCACTGAAACACCGCTGAACAGCATGCTGGGTATCGCTCGCTCCCCGTCGCTGTTTGTGGGAGCTTTTGAGGCGTACACTGTGCATATAAAAATTAAAAATAGTAATCTACTTTGCTTTGCAAATGTTTTAGGAAGAAGGAAATGCATAATGCATGAAGTCTCAGTGTGACTTCAAATCAACGCATACTTCCTGCTACGGTTCTAACACTTTTTGTTTCCAACCACCTGGAGGATATTCGCTGAGATCAGGACTGCTTATGTATTACATGTATGCGTAGAGCTGGGACAGAGTGTTGCTGGGACAGTTCAACATGACAATAACAGTGGACATAATATTTAGCCTCCATTGTGAATACCAGAAGAATGGCTGAACATAGAAGGGCATGGTGATGAAGAAAACGCCTCCAGGTTGCTGCCTTCCATTGTATTCCATTTTTTATTATAGCATATTTTAACTTGAATTATAATCAATCTAACATGGGTGTCATTTTATTAATTACGTACTGCTCTGTGGAGGCAGTATTAAGACACTCGTTTAATCACTCAATGGATCAATCAATCACAGACCCTCCATGCTGCAGCCTTGTGAGCACAAGCAGGACTCTGAGGGAGGAGCAGTTAAAAGCGATCGATCGCTTACTTGGTGAGAGTTCAAAGTGGAGTTCGCCGACAAGTGATCTGTCAGCGAGGGCAAAGTAAGTAAGCAAAGAAGGGGAGGCCAGAGAAACGGAGAACAGGCTGTGGTCAGAGAGAGTCAGGCAGGAAACGTGAGGCTGCATAATGCATGAGATGATCTGTAAAGTGATGGGGGACGAGAGCCGGTAGATGTGATGGGGAGATAACGAGGGAGTGGGGAACGGGTGTGCTGCTGGATGAGGGGTTGAGGAGATCGTATGCATGAACCGGCCACATTATTACTTTTGAATGCAAACTGTGCTGAGTGGTGTACAATTATCTACTTTTACTTTTCTATGCAGTGTTACTTTTGACAATCATGTCAAAGAGTGTGCGATTAACCTGAGCAGTTCTCAGCTGCCTAAACTGGTGAAAAGGTAACTAAGATTCCTCTTAACAATATACACAAATATCAAACTTAGGTCTCTAAAAAAAAAAATTCAAATCCAAAGAGAGTTTTGTAATTATGTTATTTTCAATATTAATATGCTCTACTCATAACTACAATTTTACTTTGCCGATTGCAACACACACTTTATTCAAACTAAATGAAACTTATCAAAGCCATCTTGGTTATCCTAATACGTCCAACAATTACCAACTTTGTTTGCTGGAAATAAAGCCTTTATATATCGGGTTGATTGTGAAAATATTCTTATCGTCTCTCTCTGCCGTTGCCGGCCTCAGTGCTATCAGTAGTTCACTTTAGCTGCGAGACAGAAGTCTGAACAACATTTTTAATTAGGCTTTATAGAGCTAATATCAGTGAGGATTCAGAAATTGGATTGGCAATTTCTCCCTTCAAATTGGTCTGGAAACTGCTTTTTGGCAGACTGCTGAGGTGATGGGGAAACTTTACTAGTGCATTTCTCCTTTTTCCAGATCTTGGACAGGATATGCATAACCTTTGCATAGGACTGTGGGTGTTTGACTACAGATAACACACACACACACACATGCATTCTCGCCTCGAAAAAAAAGTACTCTTGTCTGGCACCTGTTTCCAGTCCCTAGCATGAATTTCAGGACTGTTCTGTCTCCTTCCGACGGGGGCTTTTAGGGCCATTACCCAGAAGGCTTTTCTTCCATTCAGCCACAGCTTTAGATCCCCCCCAATAGACCAGAAATAACAGACCCACGGCCCCCTCTTGTTCCGTCTCTCAATATCCAGCAGAGACTACACTTATTTTTACATTTTGGGCAATTTGAAGCTCTTAAGCCTCCCTCTCGACCAACACCCCTCTGTTAGCAGTGTGTGTCCGAGTGCTTGTCCACTCTTGCCAGAATGCGCTCCCTGCTGTCGAGGCCATGCTGCTGCTCGGACCCTTGGAGGGTGCGCTTGCTCTCAGAGTCTCGGGCTCTGGCGGCAACTCATCTTCAGCACACGGTCCAGTGGACACTGAGGATGCTGTATAACACTCCGTCTCTCTTCATGTTTATCTCCATGCCTTCCTGTCTTTTATTCTTTCTTTTCATCCGGCTGTCGTTTGAATTTCCTGCAGACTGGCTGCAAAGCAGGAAATGCAAATTTTCGTTCAGCCGGGGGTTGTTTTGTGCTCTCTCGCGATAGTTTTGTGTTTGTTCGAAAAGACATTCAGCCACATGGCGAACTAGTGCAAATGCAGAGCAGTAATGTTGGGATGAGATAGATTTGAGTATAAAAAAGGTCAATTGCCTCCATAGTCCCCCAGGTGCTTTTTCAAAGGATGAAGTTTTACCCGCCAGTCTCCCACCACCTTTCTACAACTCCCCCTCACTTTAAACAACCTTTACATTGGAGACTCCCGTTTAGGGATCGTGATGTCAGAGGAGGCACTGGCGGGGCATTTGGCGAGTCGTTTATGTGCCGTGTTACACAGTGACAGGTGGTGCGCTGAGAATTTGTTTCAGTGACTGCCCAGACTTGGGCCCGAGCAGTGGGGGGCATTTGACAGACCTCTCGCCCTGCAGGAGCTCACAAGTGTCGTACAGCATCTGTCCCTAGGCCCTGCTGCCGCTATTGATGGAATTCCAACAGAGTTCTAAAGGCGCATTTGGGGTGCTGTGACGGGGGGTGGCTGTTAGAGGTTTTCCTGGAGTCCCTCTCAGAGGCTACCGAGCAGCTGTCAGCAGGCAATGGTGTCATTTTTGACTTGAAAGCGGGGCCTGCAGATTCATTTTTGTGCTTTCATTATGAAACCCTCTCGAATACACAATGAAACTACTTTGGCTGTGTAATACACTGAGAGCACGTCTATATTGTGTTCCAGGGACATCTATTAAACACACATATTTCCGTCACCGGGACCCTGACAACAGTTGGAATTGAAAAGGAATGTTTGATCGTATTTAAACTGGACTATGGATGTGTGTACATACTGTATGTTTACATAGCTTTCATGAATTGATGATATTGGAAAGGGTTTCAATTTTGTGGGAAACGAGATTGTGTTATTGTCGAGCTTGTGATGGATCGATTCAGCCTTTCGTAGGTCTGCACAGGTTCTCTGTGTTACATTTCCCCGACATGCAGAGACTGCGAGCCGTGTTCCAACACAGACAAAGGGTTTTACAATTGAAACAAGTACAGTGCAGAGCCTTGAGCAGGTCTGTGTGAAGCGCCTGGTCGATAAGGATGGAGATGGGAGAATATGAGAGGGGGTCCATGAGGTGGTGGATGCAATCAAGGCTTCTTGCCATTATAGTTGATGGGTACAAGAGAGGACAGGGGCCAGGGAAGTGCTTTTTCCCAGGATAATGCAGAAAAAGGAACAGGGAGGGAATAGGAGATGAGATTACATCCGCTTTATTAAATGGTCCTTTCAGGGTAGAATCCTGGCTACAAATAAAGCGACTGCCACTACGACCCAACATCTGTTCTTTGTGCTGGAGACCCTGAAAATACTTGTCGAGGTCTACTAGGACGACTAAAGTGCCCATTTTGTATCTGCCAGTATAAAAGGGAGATCAAAGTCTGGTCGACTTACAATATGTGTTTTGCTATTTCCAGCCACAAGTGGCTTTTTGGTTTAGCTTCATATCTGTGGCTCGGACAATTCTGCACCTCGAAATTGACGTTAAATGAACATGTTCAGTGCCCATGCAGGAAGTGGTGTGCTTCTATATGTGTGTACTAATGTGGACAGTAATTGTGCGTTCTCACCAAAAGAGTTGCAAATTATTTGCGCGAGTAGATTACTTGCAAAGTCAATGCACAGATGCGGATGGTTGCGAAAAAGTGAATTTTCCGCCGTGCGCCGCAAATGAGGTGAAAAAGCGTTGCGAAAAAATTCGCCCGACGCTGAGTTGCGAAAGACGATCAGCGTTGAGAAACTCCGCCAGTCGTCACCGACGTCCTGCCGTTGCAGAATCAAACTACTGCTGGTTCGCCTGAAGGAGTGCTGGAAGCAGCTTCATTCAGTCACACGTCCTGGAGGAGTCGGAGCTGTGTGAGACTACGGATAATATTATGAACTCAGACACGGGGGCGTTTGATGTTCCGACGTTTGTGGGACTTCCACAAAAAGTATAAAGCAGAACTAAAGCGAAAAAGCGTTGCGAAAAAGCGTTGCGAAAAGCGTTGCGGTGTGAACGCATCATGAGGGTATGAAGGTCGGTGTTTTGGATGGGTCTGTAGCAAAGTGGACTTTCATGCAGGAAAATATGTTCGCCCCCTGTGACAGACCTGTAATTGACCCTCTGCTACTTTACCATGGAGCCCACACAGTCACTAACTGCACTCCCTGAATAGATGTTATCTCATCTCATCAGCAATTTAGGAGAAGTACATGTCTGGAGATATTCTTCAAATGCAAATGAATGTCTTAAAATGTCGAGCGCACCTTCATGGTCATAATAATGCACTCCAGTGCAGTTTTATTCACATGGTCATTGCAACAAACATGTGCATACTGAAGCAAACATAGATCCAACCATATGGGAAGAGCTTGCTGTGGGCAGTGAAAGACGGGAGTGAGAGGCAAGGCATTATGTTCTCCAGAGAACTATTCCATACACCTCCCTCGCTCTCATCACAGGAACCACAGGAGGGTGATGAAGCAAGAATCCACGCTGAGATGTTCCACCAATCCTGGGAGTCTCACTCTGTGGGAGTTTCTTCGCTGCCACATTTCCTGGCGCATGCCCACCATTCATCCTCATTCAATCCTTACTTATTCAATCTCACCCCTCAGCCCTTCTCATTCCTAAGTGTCCGACCCCCTTTCATCACAACAAATGCATTCGCATATGTAAAACCACAGTGTCCTCAACAATGTAATTGCTAAACAACTGGACTACGCTCGGTACTGAGATCCGCTGATTCTGCGACAGGGTGGACATCTTAAACATTGTAATCTTTTTATATTATTATTATTATTTTTTATATTATTATTATTTATCCTGATGTAATATTCTTTACACTCACGTTTCAGAGTTAACTACTATCAGGGCTCTAAATATGGATGCGTGAGACAGTGAAAGTCCCACATTTAATTTCCTGGGGTTCCTTTAGCATCTGTATGGGGCTTTCAACTTACTCCAAAGTAAACCCATCAGTGTCAATATTTGAAGACCTAGTAGTAAAAGTAGTAATAGTAGTAGTAGTAGTGCGAGAAAGTCCTCTTAGGGCAGGTGGGACGGGAAGGTTTGATGGGTATAACAAACATGCACTTTCACAGAGCTGGGGCCGCTGTTCCTCGTGAACCCAAGAGTCAATGTTGGCTTATTTTGCCGTAGTTTTATTACGTAACTTCCATCCCTAACTAACTCCAGTTATGTAACGAACGTATGCTGCATATTTTACCTAACAAACATACTTATTAGACCCCAACCAAGATGTTTTCTAAAATCCTGACCAAGTACTTTTGTTGTTAGAAAGCCAAGTGAACCTACAATTGAAGTTTATTTCGAAAATACACTTTGCATTGAGCGGAAACTGACACTCTGGCCCTGAAACGTCCAAAACTGATGCTAGAAATAGTCTTAAGCGTAGGGCCACCAACCAAGTGTCGGTATTCGACTACGTTTGGATTAGGGATGTGTTGGAATGCCCATCACAGCTTGTCTTTCTGTATAATGTCATGTTTTTGAAATTACAATCATATGGAAAAAGACAGACACCGGCTAACGTTTGCAGAGTAAATGGATCTTTTAAAACGATGGTTCTGGGGAGCCAAGGGAGCTGCTTCTTTTATTATCACATATTGCCGGGTGAACGACGTCACTGCAGGTCCTACGAAACCTTCTGTCAGGAGCGGCCAAGCTGTTCATTCTGATATTCAACAATGAAGGGCACGGGCACTGTTGTCTCAGAGTCCGTATTTCCATGAGTGCACCTGCCTTCAGGTGAAGTTTGTCCTCCGTAACCCTTTGTCCACACGGGGGGTGCTTTCTTTGGTTTCGTGACAAAAGATTATGTAAACTGAAAGTTGCTCAATTCAACTAGTGCAGCGGTACCTGCATTTTTGTGTCTCTGTTCATGCATTTTTAGCGGCTTGGACTCTGGATGTGTTGTTGATGCACTCGTACTCAAGCACACCACCCACACTCAAACACACACACATTCACAACAGAGCTGCACGACTAATAACACGAAGTGGAACGCTAAAAACGCCTCAAAAAAAAAAAAAAAAACATTAGGCACAAATGATAATGACTTTGCAAGGCCACTTCAAAGCGTGGCTCTGAGGTCAGGTCTAAGGTCAGGCTGTTTCTTGACAATCATTAATGATGAGAGAAGGACGGCCACTGTTTGCACCGAAGCAGTGGTTTTCAATTCGCGGAGGCACGCAAACACGCAGGCGAAGCCTAAAGGTACACAGCACACACACACAATCAGAGTCAGAGATCAGAGAGAGAGGGAGGACAGCAGAGCGTTGAGGCATTCGGGGAATAGAAAACACAAAGAGAGAAGTTCTCGGCTGGAGAACGTACAGCTCTGAGATTCAGAGTTTCCACCATATCACCACAAGATGATGTAACCCGTTTCTGTCCTATGACTCTAATACGGTAGCTTTTTCTTTTCCTCCATGATGTATCAGCAGTGGAGAGGCTCAACACACAATGGGGCTGTGTATTTAGAGCGGTTCATCCTCCTACAACGGAGGGCTTTACATGCAGGGATTGAAGCCTTGACACACTTAAATTAATTGTTATTAATTTGCCTGTCAGCATGTTTTTGAAGCGAGGTAGATTTTTTTTTTTCTGAGCTTTCACAAGTGGTAAATCAATAGGTATACCTATGTTGCACAACACGGATGCAGCAAACTTTATTACTCCTTTCAACCTTGACAAAGGTGATGCAGACCAGATCCGCTCCTTTCATTCTTACCTTTCACAAAAATAGCCCGAGACATATTGTACACACTGCCTACATCTGTTTATTAGAGGCAACTCAAATTAATTTGCTAAAGGAAACTTAATAAAAAAAGGTTCCAGCAGTTTAGGCTGTCTAACAGTTTAACTCAGACAGACGAGACGTGGGTCAATAGGATCCTAGTCGTTGATGCTCTGTCTGCGCAAATCTATTCAAATCTGTTATTGTGAAAATGAATGAAATTCACATCACGGCCGGTATGAATAGTTTTGATGCAACTATTGGCAGGCGACCATATTCCACATGGTCTGTACAGGCCTTTACTTGGAAGTACTAACAGAGCCAAATAAACAACGGCTACATTTGAACGCTTCCTCCCACAGAGATACCCCTTTTTTTTTAAGTAAAATGAAACCCATTCCTTGATGGATGTTTGCGCTAGGCACCTAGATACCGATTTTATTTAGCCCTACGAAAGCCATAAACAACTTGCATGACCTAATTGTTGTTGATTGGGCTGCCGGAATAGGAGTTCTGAAATTCCAGTCAAATGGAAGCCATCAGGCTAATTGGCAGGAATTAGTGGATTGAGTTTACCCTTGGACGTCGCGGTGTTTCTCCAATCCCATTACAAAATCAACAGACAGCAAACGCATCATGAATTACACCATTAGCAAATAGGAGGAAACTTTAGCTCTGCAACGGAGTGCAATACAATCCATATATAGATAGTGCATATACATATAGTGCATTAAAGAAATTACATTTTAGCATATATACAGTTGATCTACGACCAATGCAATCATTTAGCCTCACATATATCATTTTTAGGACTGGACCTGACGAATGAGGTGTCTAAACTCATTGCAAATACAAATATTGATTATTTATAGCTCACTGAAACTTTGAATGTCCTTAAAATCAATTTCCTTCGCCAGCCTCCAGCGCCCATTATCGGACAGAAAAAGAGAAAAATAAGTCTAGTGACGTTTCCTAAAGTATCTCCGGAACCACAACGTTGATTAACTTCATTTAAATTGCTGAAATACAGTAAAGCCTTGTGGGAAGAGTTATTGACGAACAGAAACAATTAAACTTACTGTTAAGTTTATGTAATTACCTAAACCCCGTAACATCACCGTCATTTTCGGCAGCGGCCTAACGTTTTACAAAAGCGATCAGAAGTAAACTTTACAAAGTCGGATTTTCAATAAAAGTTCAATAAAAGTTGTTGCTTAGGCCTTGAAACACGGAGTTGGAAAAACTCGGGGGCGGCTCGACAAGGCATTTTTGGGGAATCTTGATAAAATTATGCTCAGATCATGCTGGATGTTCATAATTATGATCAATATATGGTATAAAAGTGAGTTATTTTATAATATACTATTCTAATAGTGTCATGGTCCCATGTGTGTATCTGCCTGGGCGTGGCCTTCCTTTCCTCCTCCTGCTGCCAATAAACCCACACACATGAACCTTATTCCCTAATCAAGCTCCCACAGTATATCTGCCTCAGTTCTCCCTCAACTTCTCGCCAGATCGTCTGTTCTCTTTCCCTGGACAACAGCTATGGCTTCTTGGACTTGTTATATCATTCCTGTCTGTAACCTTGTGCTTCCCCCAGCTACAGCCTCTCTGCTCCCCCAGAACTCTCCTGGAGAACTGCCTCGCCCCCCCAACCAGCCACCAGCCCACAGAGGACGCCAGCCCAGCTGGCACACCTCTCTCTGGCAAATAAAGATAATTGTGTTTAACTCCTGCTTTTGGGTCCAGCCCCGCACTACCATGACAAATAGTTGTGTTATTTTCTATCATTTTTTTCAAAATTTAGTTGTGAACTATTAGAACTCATAGGGGGTTCATACGACTACTTGACTGGGTACAGGTAACCCCAGAGCGCCTGAGCCCCACGTATGGGGGATTTGGGGTGAAAAAGGTTAATGTGAGTGGTGGGGCCCAACACAAACACACTAGTATTTGTGTATTCTGAAACATAATGGTTGTTTAACATGAGAGATGTCCATATTTGTGCTTTTCCCTCTGTCTGATACAACGTGGGTGGGCCTTTGCTGATGTCTATAGGGGTTTCCATGCAACTATAAGGACTTTTAAAACTCTAAGAGCCACAAGTATGTTTTTTGGTTAATTGATATTTCAAGTTAATTTAATATTCAGAATTATGTTCAATGTAGTAACTATAGGTAAAATATACTGAAAAATGTTTATTGTAATGACTGACGCTCGAGCCAGGTGATTTAATGATGGCAGCAGGTGTAAGCAAGAGCAGCATTAGGCATGAGAGCAGATAGTTCTTTTACCGTGTGATCGTTTTGATCGTTTATTAGTTTTTTGTGTATTTTGGTAGTGTTTTTTGCAGCACAAAATAAAACCGAAGAAAAGGAAATGAACGGTCTCCTGTCATTCGCATAGGAAAGGGAACTCAATGTGTCCGCAGCTCTTTAGCGGCTTAATGAAAACAACGGCGACGGAACGCCGCTACAAAAACAGAAGACTAGGAATCCGATCAGTATCATCCTCTGTTCATTTTACAGCGTGACATCTTTTACTGTAGTCTACAACATCATCCCATCTTATATCTCCAGGAGAGCCTCTCTTATTAGTAAGGGCCAAGAATGTTTTTTTTTTTTCATCATCTAACATCACGTTTAGCCTTTCCTTCTTTATTCGTGTCACACTACAGAGCTGCTTTTATAACACGTTGTCGAGAGCTGTGCTATTAATATTTTCTTATTGTTGTGGGTTCTCCAACACCATTGATGACACCGCGCAACCCTGTCTCCTAAAAATTACCTTCCCCCAGAACTAATACGCATTCCCAATTACGTTCAATCAGAAACGTATCTCCTCCCTGATTATGTTTGTGTTTGACGTATTACACATACGTTGATTATACACGTATACGTTGATTAAACACATATGTTGATTATACATGTATTTTTGTTTTATTGTTTTTATGTTTGTGTTTGACGTATTACAAATACGTTTATAATCGTGTGTTTGTGTTATTGTTTTCTTGCTTTATTTAAGCATAGTTTAATTTTTAAACTCTGCAGAGAAAAAAAGAAAAGCGGGGCGGGGTGAGGCCAGTGACAGCCGGCCGGGCGCCGACCGCACCGGGAGCCCGAGAGTCGGGCGCACCGGGAGGCGAAGTCCACTTGCCCGCCGTTGTTAGGCCAGTCTTCAGACTGCGTGCACCGGGGCTCGGTCTTCAGACGCTTGGCGTCGCCGTCAGGCCGTCGGTAACAGCCTCCTTCGCGCCGGCTCCGGTCTTCTCTGAGCCGGGTTGTTTGTGAATGCAACCCAAAGTGTGTGATGAACTCCATCTAGTGCAGTAAACCACTGCGATCATCAGCAGACACTCGGATCTCTGTGGTCACATCAAGTGTAGAATCTGACGTGAAAAATATTCAAACGAGCGGAAGGAGTCACGGGACCCAACATCCGGTTTTCAAAATACTAACTGATATGAATGTGTTCAGAACATTTCTGACCACATCCAAACATCTTAACTATACCGGTCTTACAGAAATATTGTAATATGTCAAACACAACGTACTGTTACAGTTAAGATGTTTAGATGTGGTCAGAAATGTTCTGAACACATTCATATCAGTTAGTATTTTGAAAACCGGATGTTGGGTTCTGAAGACCGAGCCCCGGTGCACGCATTCTGAAGACTGGCCTAACAACGGCGGGCAAGTGGTTTCGCCTCCCGATACGGCCGACTCTCGGGCTCCCGGTGTGGTCGGCGCCTGGGCCGGCCGGCTGTCACTGGCCTCACCCCGCCCCTCTTTTCTTTTTTCCTCCGCAGAGTTTAAAAATTAAAATATGCTTAAATAAAGCAAGAAAACAATAACACAAACACATGATTATAAATGTATGTGTAATACGTCAAACACAAACATAATCAGGGAGGAGATACGTTTCTGATCGAACGTAATTGGGAATGCGTATTAGTTCTGGGGGAGCGTAATTTTTAGGAGACAGGGTTGCACCGCGGTGTGAAATTGTCTTTTTTTCACTGGCACTGAACAATCTGTAAAGCTGAGAGGGACTGCACAGTTTTCTTCTCTACCAGTGCAACTCAATTCAGTTTATTTTATATAGCCCAACATCACAAATACAAATTTGCCTCGAAGGGCTTTACAATCTGTACACATAACATCCCTGTCCCGGGACCTCACAGCGGATCAGGAAAAACTCCCCCAAATAAAGATAGTAAAAACCCTTTCACAGGGAAAAGAGGGATGAAACCTTCAGGAGAGCAACAGAGGAGGATCCCTCTCCCCAGATGGACAGAAGCAATAGTCAATGTCATGTGACCAGAATGAATAATGTAATGGCGTTACAGCACATTCAATGAAACATTGCAACATATCCTCAGACAACGTTTATTATGATATCGTACGACGAGTTAATTTGTTCTTTTTCTATCAATATCCAGCAACTAGATCAATCAGGGCTTAGGCATCAAAACTACCTGGATAGGTTTAGAAAAAGATTGGCGTGTGGGTTAAAATAACTACAGAAGTGGCATTACTCTAAAACAAGATTTGTGAGAAATAACGTTTGGATTTAAATCTATTCAAAACTATGGTGCTAGTGTTACATAAGTACAGAAGTGACAAATACATCAACTTTGGTTTAAGATAACCACATAAATGGAATTAGGAAACAAATTAGTCACAATTAGTTAATTACGGAAGCGGCGTAACTTAGGTATTGAAGATATGTGACAAATAAGTCAATAATTGGGTTAAAATAACTTGTTTTGTGACAAATGTGTTATTGTTCGGGTCAACATATCTATGGAAATGGAGTAACTTAAGTACGATACGTGACATTTAAGTAAACGTTTGGGTTAATATAAATAAGGAAGTAGCGTTAATGAATGAATTGTCATGCCATATAAACATGGTTTGACACATTGCTATTACAAGCATGTTGATACATGCGGCTTTAACTTTAGTTTTAAATGTTTTCAGGTGCGTTATGGGTATAGTTATCACGTAAAAATATCCGTGGGGTATTATTTCCTTGATACCATGACTAACGGCTAGTATGAAACGCATTCAGACATAGAAAAGAAAGCCTCACAATGTCTGATCCAACACAGGACTTTTACAAAGAGCTGGTATTTTTCTCACTCTGTTAAATGGCGCAGCCGGATCCCATGCTGATAATACTCATCACTTCAGAAGCACAGAGCATGCTGGCTGCATTCCAACACAATTGCCTTTGGCCGTACAATGGCAAAGCAAATTACACTTCAGCTTTCGAGAAATCTGAAGTGTAGCCACTGTGAAGCGGTCGCTCAATGAAACGTGTGATACCTTGCATTTGGGACTAGGACGGTCCCAAGGACGAACTTAAATGACGGGAAAAGTTTGGTCCCCCTTTGGAAGAGGTTACAGATCAGTGCTAGTAATTATTCTCTTAAAGGAAAGGAAAGGTACTGGGTGGCCAGGGAGCATAATGGTATTTTGATATTCTCTCCTTTCTTTTATGATCTTTTAATATTTGTGTCCATTAGCCAGTCTGCCCACAAGCCTGTGATGTTCCAGTATATGCCAAAAAACATCTACAAGAAAGTGTTGATCATCATTTCAGGAGAAGTATCTGCTACTGTATTATTAACACCCAAAGTGATACCTCAGAAATTATATTTTCCTCTGCTTCATCGAATAGAAAATAGCAATGAGCTGGTTAGCCGGCTCTGAAAACTAAAAAACCCTGACCCCATTAAAAATCCAGTGAGAAGTGACCCTTAAAAATTGTGATGTAAAATTTTTTGGTAAGAATGGAAAGTTAGAGGTAGCCCAAAATGATGTTGGCATGTAGTGTGAGCCGGATGCAGGACAAGACTAAACTTAAGGGGAAATGAAAATTAATTAATTAATCTACTTTAAAATATTGTATTTAGGTATTGTAGTGTTTTTGAAGCTAAGTTTGTCACATTTGGACTTGCATATCTATGTAAAATAAATTGTTTATGTGTACATTGCATGAAATATGATAATTAATAAGGGATATTATTATGGAGGATTTGTAACTGTATGCATATGAAGGTCACTTTTATTACTGTAGAATGATTGATGTGTGAATGAATGTTAGACAAATATTGCATGCTGCATGTTGCATTGACTGCCGCTTTAAGTTATTGTAGTTATCTTGTTCGCCTGAGGGGGCGGAGCCGAACATTGACTTTTGAGACAGTAGACTCTACCCTTTTTGGGGAAGAAGAAGAAGACAAAGAAGAAGAAGAAGAATAGTTCCGCCCCTGAAACGGCAGGCCCAATAACATGGTTATACCCAGAGGTAAATAAGTATTAACCAATAGGAAGGCCTCTAAGTTCCGCGAATGAGTAGAAAACTAACTTGAATGCAAACGCTCGTCCTCTTTCCGTCTGGTCAGCGAACCCCTCAGACCTGTGGTCTGGAGTCCGCTGTGGATCTGAAGAGCCCGATCGAGAGCATAAGCTGTCTGTCATTTTTATTAACTCTTTTGGATTCCGGACCTTATTACCCACCACCTCTCAGGATCTTGAACTTATATTCTTTCAGTATGTTTTAAGACATTAACACAATTTCCCATTAAATATGGGTTTTCCACATTGTTCTCCCTGATTCAAATATCCTATCTATGAATATGCCAAAAGTCCATTATTAAGACGTGTGTATACACAAAAGTCCATTATTAATACACATATTTTTCGTGGCCCAATAGAATGACAACTGTTATTTAACACGGATTACTACTTTCTGGATTTTTATATATGTATTTATTTTATTTTATTGAAAAAACATGTAGATACAACTAAACAAACACAAATCTTCATAAAATCCTAATTACTAACTATTACAATACAAAACATGGTGAGCACAATGCTAACACACATCATTACTGTACGCACAGTGAAGCTCAAACATCCAAGCGAATTAACAAAAGGCAGAACACATTATTTACTTTGATAAACAAATGCATTCAGTCGAGGTGAATGAATCCGTATGTCGTAAAAAATAGATTCAATAATTGGATTCTTCTTCCACAGTGAGCTGATTCCTCTGTACGCTCAATGTTTTTGAGAATGTGTCAGACTGAAGCTTAAAGTTTATTCAGAAAAATTTAAGTCGCCACTTAATGAGCAACTTGGGGAAAAAACTCAAATTTGGGGGCTGACAGGGCAGGAACAGACTGTATAGAAGAAGTAGATGTAGTCATCATACCATTTACTGGCACCATTCACCATATGTATCTATTATTGCATGTTTAAATAATTTTATATTGCACCTTTCACCGAGTCAAATTCCTCGTATGTTCAACGTACCTGGCAATGAACACTTCTGATTCTGATCGTGACGTCACCCATTGGTTTGTGGACTGCTGTTTTAAAGTCTTGAGTTTTGAATTATGGCCGTCGCCATGTTGTTTTTTTTGCAACCAATGAACGTAAGTGACCATGTTTGGAATGCGGTGGAGTGGCGTAGTGACGCCGGATACGGCTCTGGTAGCAGCCTGTCAATCACAGGAAGCCCACCCTAAGAAGACTTGAAGCTAGAGATTGAGACATAAACTAATGTTTACAATGTTACTGAGGGAATAAATCAAGAGAGAAATAGAGTCACGGGCCGACTCCGTTGTAAATATGGCAAATGCTGATCTAATACTGCACTGGATGTGTATGTATTGTTCGCCGTTGACCGGCCACCTCCTATTTCATCTAGGTATATTTTTCTATTATTTAAAAGGAGCATCTAATGAAATGATTTCCTACAGTAACTTGTGTTTTGAAAACTGGATGTGCTGGCCGTGAACCGACTCGTTCTTAATGCCATTTGTGTTCACATTTGGATGTGAATGGACCGATGTGAGGATGGGGTGCTTCCTTCCAAAATGCTATTCACTTAGCCCACAGCTTTTACACCCATGCCCCAATCCCTGTGAAAGATTCCACCCTTGGCGTGGTGATTATTTTATATTTGAATTACGGAAAAAATTTACAGAGTTGGCCCTGCTGAATGGGAATGTGGGCCCGTCTTGTTTGTCACAAAGTAAATAGTTAAGACTTTTCTGTATGTACTGCTGTGAAACTGTAAACACAATTGCGTTGTGGTGTTGCAAAGTCAACAGGAAACGTGCACTCAGTAGATCGCTGGTCTCCACCAGGTGTGTCTACACATCCCCAATCCCAAACAAAGGGGAGTTGAATGTCCCTCAATTGTCCCTCCCGACTCCCTTTCAATGGCAATTGTGACAAAAATAGGGGCTTATCAATTTAGTTTAGGGCCGTACTTTAATGGATCATAACATATCTGGTATGGATTTAATCTGCAGAAAAAAAACAAGACCAAACTTTTCCATGGATGTCAGTTTTTGAGCCTTACTCTTTCTAGTTACCTCACTCTTATTTCTCTTCTGTTTTGCACTGGTGGCAGTGCTACTTCTACACCCTGTTGTATATATTTTACTTTTTTTTACGCTATCCATTCTTTCTTATTCCTTTGTTTTAATCCTTGATCACTCTCTGGCACAATAGTCTCCTTTAGCATTAGTCAAGTTTTATCTTTTCTGTTGTTACTGATGCACTTGGTGATCACCTGTGGCCTCTTGCTAGCCGCTCAATAAATGTGAATATCTACAACCACAGTGGTCATGAATCTGCACAAAAGAAAATATTAGCCTGATTAGCGCAGCTGTTAGCGAGATTAGATGTACACTGGTACGCCTGGCGGAGTTTATTAATGTTTATTAAGCCTTGAACATTGCTCAGACTTATTTTTCGTGGCCCGATAGAATGTCAACTGTTATTTAACACAAAGGGCTTGTCCACGGATTACCACTTTCTATGCGATTTCCTTCTGCGCAGAGTGTTCCAGGTGCAATTGGAAGGGGGTCAGGGAGGGGTGAGTGTGGCTGGATACGGTCCATCTACAACTCGGCAAGATAGCAGTTTCCCCCCCGAGAGACTGAGAGGCGCTCAGGCAAAACAGTCCTATGAACCACTGCAGCGTAAAGTAAAGGGTCATCCCGGCCAACTACTACACACAGGAGGTCACGGGCTTGGCAGGGTGGCGGATGGAGGTGGCGCCAATGTGTTGTCAAATCTGTCTGCAGACCTTTTTCTTTGGGGATGTGGATGTGTGTGCGTGCACAGATTTAGGATGAACATATGTGAGAGATGGTGGGGGTGTGTGTGTGTGTGTGTTTATTATCAAGCCTTACCCTTTAGGTGGATCTTATTTTCCGGGCTGTGCACCAACACCGAGCTAACTGAATCCAAGCTGTCATAGTTACTGCAGCCGAGAGGGCCTGTCCTCGTCTCGGTTACCTAGGAAACAGAGGAAGGACAGATCTATTTCAAATATATGTTGCTGTAAATTTCTTTTTTTCACATTAGCGCTGAATGAGGCAGATGTTTGTTTCCCGTTTCTGGCAGGCACGGGCAGACGGGATGGGGCCGAGGCCTCGGACAGCGGAGACAAAGCCAACACCATGTTTTGCATCTTGCCTCGCTCCCACAGCTGCAGCCGCCAGAAGGGAGGGAGGGAGAGGGGGAGAGAGAGAGAGAGATTTTGTTTTTTACAAAAACACTTTATTTACAAATTTTCAAAGTTTTACAAATACAATCAGTGTTAATGTAATAAATAACAATAGAATCCTTGTTCTACCGTTTCCCTTTTTTTTTAAAACACCATCAGTCAGTTAAAAAATGTGTAAAAGACAGTTGACCGTCCGAAACCTTGCACAGTGTGTTCTTAAAACACCACCGCTCTATGAACGACTCAAGGTCGGAGATGTGGTGATAAAAACAAAACTCGAGCCAGAGTCTTGACCGGAGGTTTGTCCTCCACACTGCCGCCGCTTCCTGCCCATCCCCATGCTCGACCTGCCTCTTTCTGCTTGTGTAAATCGCCAGTATAGCCTGGCCTGAGATGAAATTGAGGAGCTGCCACTTGTTTTTAAAACTTTTGTTGTAGCCCGCTCCCATAATAAAAATCCTCTCAGTAAAAACAACGAAGAAGCGTGTAAAAAACGATGTTAAAAGAGAGAAAAGACTGGTGAGTCTCTTACACTCAGTAAAAACGTGATAAACTGTCTCACGTACTCCGCAAAATGGGCATCCGCTAAAAACAGCTGGGTTAAGAACAGAGATAAAAGCGTTCGTAGCGACGGCACCGTGGAGGATCCTCCACTGGAGGTCGCCTGTCCGTTTTTTGAGGGGGGCTTTGTATAGGAGCCTCCACTGCGGGCTGGGGCCATCTTGTCCCCACTTCTTTGGTAGAGAGTCTCTTTGTCTGCTTCGTATATAGTCAGTTTTGCAGGGTGTACGACTCTCAGAAGGGGGCCGGTCTTCTCTCCCAGGCCTGGGCTCAGGATGATGTCCGGGTAGGGGTCTGCAGTGTTGCTTCTGGTCTGGCTGCTCATCAGGAGGTGCTGGTCTTTCTGTGTTAGCCTCCGGGACCAGAGCCCCAGTATCCTCCCCGCCGCTCGGAGAGACTGCAGCCCCAGCAGAGAGCCCAGGGCCTGGGCGTCGGTCAGTGCCGGCCCCACTGCATCCACCAGTTGCTGCAGGGTCAGGGTTCCAGACTGGGTCAGCGCCGCCATAAGGCCGTGTGTAGTGTGGTCGCTGACGTCCAGCCTGGCTCCATTGACCAGTGGTTCTCTCAACAACCAGTGCAAAAATGAGGCAACATAGTTAATTTTAAGAATTTAGGATCCATTAAAAACTGAGCATCATCCAAACCCAGGTTATTGGCATGCCTCAGGATGCTGCTGGCCACATCTCTCCACACCAAATCTGCCGGGCCTGTGAGGTACATTTGAATAAAACGCAATCTAAAAGTGGCAGTCCGGCTGGCCAAGTGGACAAGGCCCTGTCCCCCCTCCTCCCTGGCTAAAAACAACCCCCTGCGGCACCCAGTGCAGACCCCCCCCAGAGGAAATCCACCATCTTTCTTTGGATCTCCGCAAGTAGGCCTGAGGGGGGGTCCACACAGGTTAGCCGGTGCCACAGCTGGGATGCAACTAGGTTATTAAGAACCAGCACTCTCCCTCTAAGCGACATCTGGGGGAGCAGCCATTTCTATTTTTTAAGTTTCCCTTCAACCTTTTCTATGACGGTCTCCCAGTTCTTCTTTACTATATGGTCTGCTCCCAAAAACACCCCTAGGTACTTTAGACCTCCTCTCTTCCATTCTAGGTTTCGGGGGAGAACTGGGAGACCTCCGCGCCACTCACCGACAGCGAGGGCTTCACTTTTCCCCCAGTTGACCCTCGCTGCCGCTGTCGAGCTAAAATCCTCTACAATACCCGCTAAAATATCAACCTCGTCCTGGTTCTTAATAAAAAATATATTATCATCTGCATAAGCAGATAAAATCAATCTTCCATTAAAATCTGGATAAAACAACCCCTGAGTGCTGGAACGTATTTTGTGGAGGAGAGGTTAAAGGGAGAGAGCGTAGCGCATCCCAGACAGAGCACAGCCCTGCCTGACCCCTCTACACACTCTAAAAGGAGCACTCAGACTGCCGTTGATTTTCAGCACACTCAAAATCCCTGTACAGCACCTTGATCTTGGCTATGAAACCAGCGCTGAACCCAAAACTCTCCATCACTTTCCACAAGAAACCATGTTCAACGCGGTCAAAAGCCTTTTCCTGGTCCAGGGAAATCAGACCAGTGTCTACACCTAATGAACTAGAGACATCCAAAACATCCCGAATTAGGTGCACGTTGTCCACCATGGACCTGCCAGGGACGCAGTAGGCCTGGTCCCGGTGGATGACCTGCTCCATGACCCTCCCCAGCCTGGAGGCCAAAGCTTTGGACAGGAGTTTGTAATCCACGCAAAGCAGTAACACAAGGCGCCAGTTTTTGATGTAATGCAGGTTACCCTTTTTGGGCAGCAATGCTAGGACTGCCCTCCTACAGGACACTGGCATGGAACCCCAGGCCAGACACTCATTAAAAACCGCCGAGACATCATCGCAGATGATGTCCCAGTAGGCCTTGTAAAACTCCACCGTGAGCCCATCGATGCCAGGAGCCCGCCGTCCCTGCATGCCCTGCAGGGCAGTCAGCAGCTCCTGCTTCTGGAGGGGGGCGTCGAGCTGTGAGTTGGTCTCTGCGGAGACCTGGTTAGTCCCCCGCAGAAACCCTCCAGGAGAGCTGGCTCTTCCTGGTATTCTGTGGCGTACAACTGTTGATAAAAGCTCACAGCACGCCCTCGTATCTGGCCCGGGTCCGTCAGTTCCTGCCCTGTGTCAGACAGCAGTGCGTGGATTACGTTCCCCTGCCCGTTCTTCTTCTCCAGACTGAAGAAATAGTGAGACGGAGCATCCATCTCGGTGATGCTCTGGAACCGGGACTTGACCAGGGCGCCCTGCACTTTACTACCCAGCAGGTCGGCTAAAGCCATTTTTTTCCCTTTGAGGTTTTCAATATAACCTTGATTTCCTGTGGACTCACCTAAGCGTTCTAGTTCCACTATATCGGTCTCTAGATCTTCCATAGATCTGGTGCTGTCTCGTGTGACGTTCAAAGTGTGCTGTTGACACAGTAGTCTTATTTGTGTCTTACCGTGGTCCCACCACTGCTTAAGACTACTAAAATCACCCTTCCTCTGTCTAAAAACACCCCAGAAATAAATAAAAAACTCTCTAAAACTCTTATCAAATGTTAAAACAGAATTTAAATGCCAATAAGCACTTCTGGGTAAGATGTTTCTGATAAAAACATGAGACAAAACAAAAGAGTGATTACTAAAACCAGCTGGCATAATGGCACAACTCCTAAAGGTGCTAAAATGATGCTTAAAACAATAAATACGATCTAGCCTAGCTGAGGAGACCCTGCTCTCTCTGAGGTGGGACCAGGTGTACTGCCTGGAGTCTGGGTGCATCCTCCTCCACACGTCCACCAGGCCGTGAGAGCGGACCAGCTGCTTCAAGGCGTGCTGAGAGGCTGGATGAGGCTCTGTGTGATTACGGTCTAAAACTGCATCCTCTGTGCAGTTAAAATCCCCCCCCAAGAATAAAAAATCCTCCGTTGAGCAGCCATTTAAAACTTCATCTACTTTGAGTAAAAACTGCTTCTTCTCTGCACGAGATGTTGGAGCATACACGTTGATAAAAACAGCAGACAATGTGTCGAACCGAGCTTTGACTAAAAGAAGCCTCCCCTCGATAAAATGCTGGACCTCCAGTGTGTTGGGTTTAAAAGCCCGTGAGAAGAGGAAGCCCACTCCTGCGCTGAGGGAGGTGTTGTGGCTTAAAACGACTTCCCCTTCACACTCCCTTCTCCAGTCAGGCTCATTGTTAAAATCACTGTGCGTTTCTTGTAAAAAGAGAACGTCCATATTTTTCATTTTGGAAGTTTCATAGATAGACGTTCTCTTCTGGACGTCCCTGCCACCATTTACATTTAAAAGCCCTATTTTTAAAACATCCATGGTGGATAGAGTTAAAATGAGAACCAACCAATAAAACAAAAACCTAAAAGACCTTTCCAGAATTGCCCCTTCCATGAGTGTTTTGTTGTTGCCTTGCTTTGGTGACGAGTTTTTTTAATCTAAAACCCTCCTGCTCTGTGAGGCCAGGCTCCCCCTTCTGGCTCATGTGGAGCCTGGCCGAGGCGATAAAAAGACCGAGGTCTGGGAAATGGTCGCCAACCTTCACCTGCTGGTTCTTGGTTTTTGTTAAAAACACTTTCAGTTTCTCAAGTGTAATCGTTTTGCTTTTTTGGCTGCTGTTAAAAACAGCGACATCACTGCTGTCCGACACACACCCATCCTCCGCACTCTCATCAGTCACACACTCATTTGCCACCCCCCTCCTGCTCGACCTCCTACATTTTGCTGCACTCTTCTTTTTGTTTGCTTCCTCCAGCACCACTTCCTCCATCTCCGCCTCCTCCACCTGCTCACTCCACAGCACACTGTGCTCCTCCATGTCCTCTTCCTGCTCCTTTGCCTCTACGCCTTCCTCACCTGCCTTCTCCTCCACCTGCCTCACACACACACCACTCACACCAGCCTCCACCTCATCCTCTCCCACTTAACCCAGAGCACCCTCCCCTCCCGGAACAATCTCCTCACCCAGAGCACCCTCCCCTACCGGAGCAAGAAACAACTGTTCACGGTGATGCCCGTCTCGACGACGGAGTTCACCTTCTCCACCCGGTCCAGAAACACCACCACCGCACTGTTCATACGAGCGGCCGACACCACGCCGCTGTGGCCGACCATTTCCCCCACAGCGAGGCCGACATCCTCCACGCTGCAGGGGAACGTGGCACAGACCTTCACCCCGTGTTTCCGTGTCAAATGTTTGTAGCACGGGGCAGCCATGGTGCTAGCCGGCTACCCGCAGCGCAAAAAATAAATAAAAATAAACCCACTAAATACACCAAACACCAAACTATAAACTACTATGTGATTAATAAACTGTGTGAAAAGTATAACATTAACAGAGTGAAATCACAAAAAGATGCACACGCTCTGTCCCCACCACCTGCTCTCAGCTCACACACGAGAGAGAGAGAGAGAGAGAGAGAGAGAGAGAGAGAGAGAGAGAGAGAGAGAGAGAGAGAGAGAGAGAGAGAGAGAGAGAGAGAGAGAGAGAGAGAGAGAGAGAGAGAGAGAGAGAGAGAGAGAGAGAGAGATTCAACTTTGAAGAGACACACAGGGAAGTTCGAGCTGAGTCGGGTGTCTTGGTCTGATAATGACCGTGTGTTTGTGTGGAAATGCAACCATATTTGTGATGGGCGCATCAGTAGTTCAAGATGAGGCATTAAATATGGTGTTGATCCATTGATTGATCAAAATTACAAATTTAAAAAAGTTACATGACTTACATGGACTATTTATTATGTATTTGTACTGATTAAATAAGAGAGAAAGCAGTACATATGTATTAAATATGTATAAATATTTGTATAAATCACAACCGTGGTGCAAAAAAAACATGACTTGTTTTTGACCCAAGGGCCCCTGTGACCTCGGTTCCTCCCACTCTATTTGCATTGTATGTTTCCTATCCTTCAGGACCTATTACGCTCAAATAGCAGATTACATGCAGTACGTGAAGGACTTTGTATTTTACAGAGAATCCCTGTAACTAACCAGTGCTAAGACTACCACGTCTCCATGGCAGTCATAGCACTTGTACCTTGGTATAAACTACCAATTATTGCAACGGGCACCAGGGTATTTCCCCAGGTGGCAATCCAGCCAGCAGCAGGTTTGCAGTGAAAGTCCTCCAAATCTAACACCAATGTACTTCCTTTGCCGTCTTTTAGGACACAGAGAAACGTTTACCATGAGTAAAATCATGGTTAAAGAGGCTGTAATTTATGTTACAGGGCCCCAGGGCTCAGTGCTGGGTATGCTGCTATGCTGATGACACACAGCTCTATATGAGGACAACCCCCACTTCTTCTGATTCCCACTCTATGTCCACACTCACCACCTGCCTGGAGGACATAGAGACGTGGATGAAACTCAATTTTCTTCAGCTAAACAGTTCAAAAACAGAAGCATCTTAACGTCTAGCATCCTAGTTGGCACACCACATCAGCTCCGCTCCTCCACCATCACCTGTATCACCTTCTCGGGTCAAAACGTCCCTCTCTCCACATCTGTCACCAACCTTGTTGTTAAAATGGACCCTAATCTCACTTTTGACACCCATATCAAACACCTCTGCAAGACAGCTTTCTATCACCTCAGGAACATCGCCAAACTCCGTCCAACACTCACCCTGACAGATGCAGAGACACTTGTCCACGCCTTTGTATCGTCCAGGCTGGATTACCGGAATCTCTAACAGGAACATCCAGAGACTACAACATATTCAAAACAGCGCTGCCAGGATCCTGCTAAGAGTCCGCAAATACGACCACATCACCCCCGTTCTGAAATCACTACACTGGCTCCCCATCCCGCACAGAATTGAGTATAAGCTCTCCCTCCTCACTCATCAGTGCATTCACGGACATGCCCCCCAATACCTAAAAGAACTGCTCACCCCCCAGACCTCCTCATTCAACCTCCGTTCTGCAAACAAAAATACCCTCCAAGTTCCCAGAACCAAGCTCCGCACTATGGGCGATCGGGCCTTTTCCTCTGCAGCTCCGAGGCTGTGGAATTCCCTCCCCGACCATCTGAGGGCCCCACAGACTGCAGAGGCTTTTAAACGTGACCGAAAAACTCATTTTTTTAAGAAAGCGTACTGCTAAAATATCTTTTATGGGCTTTGCTTTTAGATATATCTTAAAAATGTTCTTGTTTTATCCTATTCTGTAGCACTTTGAGATTGTTTAAATATAAAGTGCATTACAAATGCAATGTATTATTATTATTATTGTATAATAAGAATCCGGTAAACTAGACAATGTGAAGCTTGTAGTCATGTCCTGTCTCGACAGAGACGGATCTCCAGAACCTGCAGCTCCCCCTTGGCTCCACCAGCTCCCCCGTGGCCACTGGCTATCTGCAGCTAAAGAGGAAGGGGTGGGCCCAGTAGTCTCTGCCTCCAACCTTGTCTTGCTTTTGAGCCTTTCTGAGGCCATTGCCAAGATGCTGCTCTGATGGTCCCACAAATACATATATGGAGATTGATTGAAAGCACAAGTCGTTTCAAAACTTGTATTAACGGTATTATTAGCAGGCTGATATTTAAACCATCCATCCATTATCAGCCGCTTATCCGGGGTCGGCCGAGCAGGCAACATTTTCCAGCTCATTCTGGGGGATCAGCCAGGAGAATAATCCCTCCAGCGTGTCCTGGTCTTCCCCGGGGTCTCCTACCAATTGGACGTGCCTGGAAAATCTCTAATGGGAGGCGTCAAGGAGGCATCCGAATTAGATGCCCGAACCACGTCAGCTGACTCCTTTCGATTTGAACCAACATAGGCAATATATCATGATTTATTGGAGAAAAAAAAAAACAGCATTCAGAACCCCCAAATAGCCGGAATGGAATAAACCGTTGTTTCATAACCACATTTTCCCACCACTGCAGCGATTCCCCTGTGAGATTGTCAGCCGGATCAGCCTCCTTGGATTAAATAGTCTCCTATTTGCTGTCTTCAAGCTATCTCTCTTACACACCATTTACTAGCCCTCTACCGTTCTGGCTCTTTGTGTGGAGGAAACAAAGAGGAGAGTCCCTCACTCACAGTTATGTCTCAGTAGGAAGTACATTTTGTGTCTGCTCCCACAAGAATGAATAAACCCCCCGAGCTGAAGAAGTGCCCCTGACATTTCCGCAATTAAGCTCCATTTCAAAAATAAGTATTTCCCACACATCACAGACATCAGGAGTGCTTCATACATGCAATGGAAAATATGATACATGAACAGCATCCTACTTGACATGCTGTGAGAGAGATAGTCCGCTGCTAATTGGGGCAACACAATGACAAGAGAGGCGTAAGAGGAAGTGAGACAAAAGTCGAGTGTATACAAGGGCACACAAATGTTCCAAGATCAAGCTCGAGACAAAAAAAGACAAAAGACCAGGGAAGAAAGGAATGAAAGGAAAAAAAGAACATCCAGAATGAATGAGCGAGGACGCAACAAATAGTTAATTTCCAGAGTGCGGCCTCTGGCCGAGCCATTCTCCGGCTTAATCACGCAATTTGGCGCCGCCCGTTTGAATTTGCCAGCCTCAAAATAGCCTCTGCCTTGCATGGAGATTACATCTATTATCCAAAGAAATGGAAGTTAGTCTTCAAGGCTCTGCAAAATGATACATTTCTCCAATACATCTCCGAGAGAGGCATCGCCGAGATGTAGTCAAAGATAAGCGAGACATAAAGGCGAGAAGCAATGGGTGATTAGTGGTGGGGGAAGACGCTGTTTTGAGTTGTTACTCGAGATGAGGGCGCAAATAATCTCTGCTTTTAATAATGAAAAAGACTCAACTGTTGCATTGCACTCCTGTTTTTGTTTTGACTTTGGAACAAAATCAGCTCTCTGTTCAAGTTTAATTCAGCCTTCTACGAGTGTGTTCAGATTTAACTAATAGGGAATTTCTATTTGGGTGCTGCTAATTAAAATGCAAATGTTTCAATTTGAGTGGAAAATTTGCACTTGTCCTTGAGTCGTATGATTCATAAACATATTATGGAATAAGGAAGAAAAATGAGAGCTCTCCGGAGAAGGATATCCCACACTGTATGTTAAGCATAGTTTGTGTATACGTTGTGGACTACGGTTTGTGGCTGTGAAAAGATGAAAGTTGTAAGAAACGTAGACAACGCCATGGTACCAACCTGTCAACCACAATTTAGCCACGCCCCTAAAGCGTACCCTGCTTTATGGTCTGCTTGACTCTAAATTACCATAATTTACTAAACGAACTTAACTTACTTTACTAAATGAACGTCATGCTGTGTTGAAGAAGACTTGAAACTAGAGATTGAGACCATAAACTAATGTTTACAATGTTTACTGAGGGAATAAATCAAGAGAGAAGTAGAGTCATTTTCTCATAGACTTCTATACAACCAGAGGAGTCACCCTCTGGTGGACAATAGAGAGAATGCAGGTTTAAGACACTTCTGCATTGGCTTTACTTTTCAGAACAGGAGGTCATTGTCTGGTTGCTAACTAGCTACAGTTAACATCTTAACATGTAGTTCAATAGAGAGCAATTAGACATGGGGTACATCCCAAGTCTCTTATTTGTCATCTCCTCACTCCTCGATCCTCAATCGTCGCTTGAACCAGAATATCGAGGACGGATCTCTTTTGATTGAACGTAGCAGCTGATTGGACTGAACAGAATTTCTAAAGATCACTGTAGTTTCATACCAGAGAGAACACAGATCACAGATTAAACTCTAGTTTTATATTTGATTAGTTTTCTGATTCCCCATCTGGTTAAAATATACGTTCATTGTACGTCTGAACAACAAAAGGACCACAAATAACGTTCTACATTTATTGAAAAAAATGTCTCATGATCTGTTATTTCCCTCAATTACAGATACAATTAGTATCAGATTTGGAGAGACAAAACACTTTTTACATCATTTATCATAATTTCTATTCAGTCACGTGAGGCTGATCATTACTGAGTGTCGGGTTTGAGGAGTTATGTTATTTCAATTTCCCCCGAAACATTGTGGTTTCTCTTGAACACAAATTAATGAATTAGGCTCAATCATATTCTGGGTCATTTACAAACACACAGACGGCAATCATTAATAAATAAGACGAATGCATTCTGCCGGTATAAATAGTATTGTGTCTTTATTAGTATTAGTATAGTGATCAACAGTCTTTCCAGCTGTGATCAGCTGATACATCGTCATAAGAAAGAGACGTCGCTTCAGAGGAAAGGACGTCTCAATTCTCTGAAAAACACATTTCCTTGTTTCTTCTCTCCTTGGATGGTTTCCTTGAAAAGATGTGAGGGAAACGGGGATGCAGTTAGGAGACTTGGGACGTACCCTTGCACTGCAAATTGCTGTCTGAATACACCTGTACAGATCAACATCAATCCATGTCACTGTATTTATTTCAGAAACAAACGTCCATATTTTAATCCAAACCACAATCCTTTCACAAACATAACTGAGTAGTTGTGTTGCCTAAACAGGTTGTTTGGACACTGTGTTCATTCACTGTTGCTCGTGTTGCTGGAAATCCGTAGAAATGTTCGGAAGATGTCATACCACCGTCGTATGAATAAAGTGTGTGGCCAAATCAACTTGTCTCACAGTGGTCCAATGTCGAATACTGAACACCAGTTCTCAAGCTTTAACTCAATGCAGACGGTCCAGCCGGTACCGTCTCCTGCTGGCCGTCTGCGGGCGGTACCGGATTTTGCCGTATAGCAACACAGCAGTGGTGAGGTTTTCGGAGAAAGATCCTGATCACTGCAGCTGACGGCGTTTGGCCAAGTTTGATCCTGGCCAAAGGGTACGACATGAGAAGTCACAATGGATCTATTTTCTCAGTGTACAGAAAACTTTTTTATTAACTGCTCTGAATGCAAGATTTACACTTCTATGTTTCCGCCATCATTTCATCTCTGTTTGATAGTGTTGATTATAATTGTTATCCAAAGTTCTGTCCCTGTTGTCTGCACTTTTCACTTGACTTTCTTTGTTTGCAGAACCCATAACAGTTTCAAAGCCGATAGCTGTGAGCTGTGTAACACCAATACACGCTGGGCTTGTTTGTAACTCATGCAAGCAACTTCAATGACAACGCGCCAGAGAGCTGCCACCCCCGCCTCTGCCTTTGTTGAGAACTCCCAAGAGCCCTTTACTGAGGGGATCTTTCAACCCGGGCCATTTAGTATTTTGTATTTGTATGTTTATTTAACAATGTGCATTATTCTAAATGCCCCTGAAAGTAAATTTGTTTTTTGAATGTATTTCTCTCCCTTTTTCAGAAGAGTTATGATTACTGATCTAACAAACTGATATTATTTACATTCTTATGCCAATTTAAGCACTTTATCAATGCACTGTATATCAAAAGATTGTTTTCATCTTGCGAAAGTGAAAAGTGAAATATGGATTTGAATGAGCTCCTGCATCTGAATGTGAAGGCCGAGCTCAACTAAAACTGCTCTACCACATAATTAGAGGCCCAACAGCAGGCCTGTGCACAAGGATATGATATGATTATATTTGATATGATATAAAATAAGTTATGTAACAAGCAGTGAAATAAAAAAACCAAGGCAGGTGTTAGGTGCATCTGTACAATGTATTGCAATCCAATGCATCTGTTCTGCCATAAGTATTTCTGGCCAATCACGTTTGAGCTGTGGTTTCAGGCAGGTAAACAGTTTGCATGGAGAGCATAAGCTTCGAAAAACATTGGCCGAAATGTTATCTCGAAACCATATAGTTATGGTCTGAAGACTATTTAACTTATTATTAGCTGTTTTTTTATTATGTATCTCCATTCATATGCAGATGTGTGTTTTGTAAATGTCGTGTTTATCTCCGCAAGAGGACGTCTTGACCAATAACTGATCTTGGCTGTAGCCCACAGAGGATACAATGCTGTCAGACCGATAGCCAATGGGTTCCTTGATATGCCTCTAACGTTCAGTTTATAATTAAATGAAATGTGTCTGCATTGTTTAAGTCGTTGCTTCTAATATTCTGAACATGTACGTCGATGAAAAGAACAAAACAACACCTGTCAACATATTGTACAGTACCATCTTTAACTATGGCCTCAGAAACAAACATTTAATTGAATAAACCAAACAATGTCAACAATACCTTTCGTAAAGGTAGAATCTATGGCAGAGCTGTCAAATTAAATAGATTATTGTTCTTATTATCAACAAACGTCGTAAAAAAACACAAACCAAGTATTATCTGAGCATCCAAAGCCTGGGATATCTTATTCCTAGGCTCCATGAAACATGTTCCTTTATTACCAAGGGAGTCTATTTTGGCTCAATCCCACATACACTGATGCTGCTGTAAGTACTCATAAAAAGTGTATTGATCCGCAGCTGAAAATAGTCCCCCCAACAAATACACTTGTTCTTCCTGTTTGAGCAATGTTTGCAAAAAAAACACAGTGCCTGTCTGGTTTAAGACATGACTTACTCATAAAAAAATTAGTTAATAAACGATGTATATGGGCTTGGGACCGAGTACCCCATACAGGGAAGTCTTCAAGCCTGAGAGACGGACTGGCACATTGTTGGCTGTGTTACTGTTATACGGATAAGATGAAATGGGCAAACATATAGAATTATACTTAATCCTTCAAGAAAAGTAAGCAATACATTTGCGTAATCTTCCAAATGTACAGTTTTTGTTTTGTTTTTCAAACTTTGATAATTTGTTCCCCTCTAAATCCTCTACAGGGCCCTGTTTCTCGTACCTGGCTAAACGAAGTCAAGCAAATGTCCTAATGTCCATCTTAAATTAGCGAGATGATTGACAGGCTACCTGGGTTTCTTCACGGCTGATCCGCGCTGAAACGGTCTCGTTAATTCTAGCCAGACGTCAGTCTTCTGGATAAATGCGCGCGCCCGCTCCTCTTCAGAAGGGATAATAATCGAGCACTGACACCACAAAGTTCTAACAGTACAATGGCAAATAAACTCAGAGGAACCTCTTTTTATTTCTCTACTGAGAAGCAGGAGATGATCATGAAGGCATATGAGGTCAATATCGTAGTCATTCACAGCAAACGCATTGCGAATATTCCAAAGTTTTTGCAACGTTGTTGCCGTGAACGCAACTTTAACAGCGCTCGCTGCGAGACATAAGCGTCACAAATATATCAGACAAGTTAAATGCGTCAGTGTTGAGAAAATGTATCGGCAAATTTTAAGTGCTTCATCACCCAAATCAATCAGATTATATTTACGAATAAATATATACTTATGAGGTAGATGTACTGTATGCTCGTATGAATCATGTACTACATGTATATACATGTATGTGTAGATTACCATATAACTAGGAGTTTGAATATGTATGAGCGGATCTGTATGTATGTATTATTCATAATCAGAAATTCAATCAATTGAAGCAGTGAAAATAAATTATGTGTGATTCTCTGTATTTTTATCACGATCAACTTAATCATGTTCTACAATAATGATATGTATGGTGTACTAATAACACTGTCATATAATTATGAGTGCTTTCAACACATCCATAAGTTTCTTAAGAGCTAAATAAACTTAAGAACAGCGCGGCATGCAGCGGGTGATAGTCTTTGTCTGAGACGGGCGATCGGCTGCGTTTGTGGTGATCAATGTCCTCGTAAATAAAGTATTTCTTGCCGGCAAAATCTATAGCGCCGCGTACAGGAAGTCATAATGTAAAGGATGGATCCTGCCGATCTGAAAGAACTCTCTCCCTATAAAACTAATATAACTAATATCGCTCCTTCATCAATGAGGAAGTGAGCTGCCGTTTTTGTCTGGTGGGAGTGGCCAGTTTATCCAGTGAAGTTCAGTAAGCCTGCCCGGGAGCAGGTTTACATTTTTGGATGTGTTGCTATGGTGATTAATCTAAGCTTGCTTCAAGAAACCGAGAAAGCCAGACCTAAGTCATCTTATCCTGACAATTAGCCTGCTAACTCAGTAAGCCAGGTACGAGAAATAGGGCAAAGGACTCAATAGAAATGTGAGTTGCAAACCACGATTTGTGACTTTTGTTGCCAACTAATTCCAAACACAAATGCCAGATTCACTACGCAGAAGTCACTTCTCCTGTTACATGACATCCTCAAGCAGCATTTTTTGACACCACAAAGAATGATGGGATATTTAAGTAGCAGTGAAGGTGTCGAGATTCAGAGGTGAAATAATTTTTCCAGTTCTGTGAAGCTTTTATTTACATCACTGTATGGCGTATACCGGTTAATACAAAATGTTCATCGCTACAGAATGTTGTTTACTACAACACAATGAGGTATAGAGGAGAAAAGTGCCTGGCTGCAGTTTCCCCGCTGATTTTGGCTCTTGAAAGCGGCGGCACTGCGGTAAAAATACTCTTTTGCGCCACACACAGCCAGTTTCTCCCTCTTTTCCAAACAGCACATTTCACACAGGTGTTACAGAGGATCTTTTCTTTTTTGTCTCACAAAACTGGAGCCTCAACTAGATGCGTGACTGAGAGAACCTGCGCGTTACTGCCAGAGATAAAGATAATGTATTTCGTTCCCACCTCCCACGCGGCGTGGCAGCGACACAGAGCCCAGAGGCGTACATGGACACGGGTCAAGTACCTCCCACTCAGCGTCGCTTTCCTCTTGGGCGAGGAGTTGATCTGGCAACACGCACGCGGCAGGTGGTTCATAGCAGAGATCCTCATTTAGCAGAGACATGCAAAGGATGCTCCACTCTATAGTGGGAGTGGTGGCGTGTTTGTGCACTTGTTGGTGTGTGTGTGAGTTTGCAATGCAATGCAATTGCTGAAAATGGGAGTATTTACCTAAACGGTCTTCAAGGAGGGTAGCTGCTTTATTTCTGTCCACATTGACATGTTCTCAGGTTCAGAGGTGCCTTTTAGTTTTTTCCGTCATTTGTTAAGGTGACATTGATCGTCAATGGCCATGAGTGAAATAAATTAGGTAGATTAAACATATGTATGATCTTCTCTTAAAGTGTTGAATTGTTTCATGAAAATCTGTTTCGTTGCATTACATCGTTGCTATGCAAATGTATGCAGGCACATATCATTTGATTATTTTGTCATAAGGGAGAACTGTGGTGTAGGGAAAATAGTGTTTTACACATGGTCTCAGGTGTAAAACATTTGACACATTTATATATAATAAATATATATATATATATATATAATTTTGTATGTATTCTTGGCTTTCCACCTGACTGGAGACCCTGGGGTTCAAGACCACAATGGAGGGAAAATGCTGTGGTTCGGAAATGTGTTGGAAAGCCTGTTGCCACGGTGAACTAGTCCCAGATAAGCAGCAGAAAATGGATAACTAGATTAATGGAATAAGCCCATACGATGGAATCTTGTCTAAATTTGCAAAGCTGAAGTTTGGGGGAAAAAAATAAATTGACATCAGATTTTGAGTCAAATGTTGCTAAAACCTGATTGGTGCACAAACGTCCCCAATAACCAACACTTATGTATTATGTATGAGCCTATGACTCATAGTAAGCACTTGATTGAGAGAGAGAAGAGAGTAGAGAAACCCAGGTCTTGTCTCCCAGACTTGAACCGATGATGTACATGGTCGACATAGGGCAGCAGTTTCCAACCTATTTTGTCTCTGACATACAACCACAGCCGGACGATAACTGGCGTCTATCAAAAGCTGTGGATGTTATAACAGTCATCATTTAATTGAATGACACAATGGACATTTCAGGCGTTAATCTTGGTCTTCAGTCAAATTTGGATCACTTCTCCATCACTTTGAGCTGTCAGTTTGGATTTTTCTGCTCTCTCGTTATGCCCGTGGTGTTCAGGGATTACAACAGATTGATATTTTCATTCTCGGTTTGGATTTGGCTTCAGATTCCCCTCAAACTCCGACACGCTGCATTCCGTACAGCCTACTTCACTGAAAATGCGGTTCTTTTCCTTTCAGACGTTGTAGTTGTTTTTCAGACAGCAGACACATTTGACTTGCAATGTCGGGTTGATTTTCCCGTCCTCTCGGGGTGTCTTGAGCTCTGTCTGTAATCACTCTGTTTCTCTCTCCGTTGGCAGACGGTACTTCTATGGCCGCTGCCGTTTTCCTGCCTTATGTTCTGCTTTTGCATCCAACTCTCCCCATTTTAATATCACTTTTACTAATGTTGCAAAACTGCTAGAAATGTACGAGGTGGACGGACGTGGAGGGCTTTCTACTACTTTTTAAAGAGTCGTTGGTGTGTCCTTGCTGCTGACAGCTGGTGTTACTCTGACTGTTGAAGATATATCCTACCATGCATTTTAGAGCAGTTCCTTCTTTTCTCATGTCCTTTTCCTCCACTTTGTGATGGGAACACAGAGACACTGATGCAGAGTCACCTTCAAGCTGTAGATTTTTTTTCCCTTGAAAACGAGTTAAGATACTAAATCGAGAAAAGAAAAAGTGGCACGTACATGTATTTACTGAATATTAAATGCATTACAGATATATTTCTGAGATGGCTTTGGCCACTTTACTTTAAAAGCATGGCTGAATCAATGCTTCATACTCCAACATTTATAGCATAAACTTGTTTGCAATGTGCGTCGCTAAATGGTCTTTCACAGAACAGGGGATTCAAGAAACTACACACAGAACAGCCCATAATACAATGAGACAGAAAAATGACCATGACACTCTGAAACTAATCTCTCTTTAAAAACCTTTACAACTAGAGTTTTAGGGCGCCTCCACAAGCCAACATTTAGTCAGTTTTAATCAAACTTGGGGTGCGGTTCATCTGGGTAGCTGTGAGACCAGTACTTGCCCAACAGAACATAATCTGACCCAATGGCAGTCCACTAAAATAGTGACGTCCTTAAAGATTTAACCTTTTGGAAACCGTAGAACCATATGTTACCACTTTTCTTACTTTTCTACTTTTGTTCCCCGTGTTCAAGTAGTCGTATGAACCCCATTTAGTTATATTACTTGTATTATTTTATATAATTTTTTTCGGAATTTTTTTGTGAAACATTTTTATATTTTCAATAAAATTACTTTTATACCATATTTTGATCATAACTATGAACATCCAGCATGATCTAAGCAAGATTTCTCAAACATATCTTTTGGAGCGATCACCGACATGTACGACCTCCATGGTTCAGACCCTTACCAACATCCCACATACTAATAAAATACCTTTTTGGAAAGGTCATGACCTAAATATTCGGAATATGCAAGCAAATTGAAGCATATTGGGTGTTGGCACCTATTTTTAGTAAAAAAACTGTGTCGTTCGGTTGAAAAATGGGAAAATCACTGTTTCTATGTGAAAGCCTTCTCTCACTGAGAGCTGTCTGGCCTTAAAATTTGCATAAGCCTTCCCCCTTGCGCTGTGACGTGGATTTACAAAGGTGGGGGCTACACAAGTCGCACAGCACAGGGAAATTTCTACAACATATTTATCTTCTCACAAGGGTTGCGGTATTTTAAGCAATTTAAATGAAGTTAAACAACGCTGTGATTCCGGAGATAATTAAGGAAACGTAAAAAAAAAAAGGTGACATTTTCGTGTCTGATAATAGGCGCAGGGCGGCGAGGATAAACTGGAGAAGGGATTTGTTCGCCTGGTCAAAGCGAGAAGAAACTTTGGCGGCGATTCCAGTCAGAGAAGTGTCAGCGCCCGAGATGAAAAATATAAATTTGCTCCCTCGTACATGCTCTTCTCAGCATATGAATTTATTAATTTGCTCCGCTTTGATCTGCGCACTGTGAACAACGCTAAAAAACTAAACAAACCAAAAGGTATCAAGTTCCGCTCTGATTCAGACTAGACAGACGAGACTGTGGCTTGTCAAAACGCCTTTAATGATCCCAGTCATGAGGCATTTTGCTTTCTGTTGGTGAACACACAACAAAAAGCTTTAGGATATAAGACAGGGCACCATTAAATATTTCTCTAATTGTGGCAATCGAACAAAAAACATTCCTTCCAAAACTTGCTCAATGCCCATTAATCTTCAAATTCAACGTGTTAACTTCTGACAAGGGGAACGACTTGGGGGAAAAGTTTGAAAAGACAATTTGTTGGAAGGCCTGATCCAGTCTTTTACAATGAGATGTATATGGATCCATTCATAACGGCTCCACACGGCTATACATGATTTAGTGTGTGATTTAAAGCATCTTTAGTTATTGCAGCAAAGATAAAAGCCAACTTGTTTGCAGGCTGCAGAGCCCTGGAGGTTAACACAAAAAAATATTTTTCATTGGCTGTTAATTTGCTCCATCACTAAATCAAAAAGTAGGTGCTATACAGAGCCACTTAATAATAATGCTTAAGGCTGGATCCACTTTTATTGATCCTTAGAAAATCATGTAGGACAATTTGACATACAGTACACCTCGCACTTTAAAGGACCGTTAGGAGTTTTGGGATCCAGGCCAGTTGCCTGGTTTGTAATGGTTCATTTCTTACACAGTGAGGAACTTTTAACTGGTTCTGAAACAGTCTCAATTTAATATGGACAACTCTATATGACGTACATAAGTAAACGAGACCATCAGAGAGAAGATTGTCCATTTCTATATCGGTATTCTCAATACTGTTCATCAGTGCCAACACCAAACTGCAAGACCTGGGCCGTATTGCATGGCCCGCTGGAGGGAAAGGAGGCACGTGAGAACAAGTAATAATGCTGGTTCCACCTTAACTGAGACATTACTTTTGTGGAGAAAGTGTGCAATTATTAAAATCATTACTATTTGACACATACTACATCTGGGACTTTTTGGGCCCTTTGGGATATTTAATTGTAGATGTATTGTTATTGCATGATTTGCATTTACTTTAAGGATATCCCTCTGCTGTAAATATGACTTTCCATATTGTTCTACTCAAATACAATTGATAACATCAATACTTTTTTGGCAAACACAGCTACACACAGACAAAACCACAGGATCCGACAAATTGTCAGAAAGTGGCTGAAGTCACGCTGGTAAATTGGACAAATGCAGCTGAACACTGCTTCTCCTGCCTGAGTGTATTTGACTAAATATCACTGGATGGATTGGAACCAGGCTAACGGATGCGGTGAACAGATCTTAATGGTTGCTTGCTATTCAACGTATTTATTCATAATTGTAGCCTTCTTTGCAAAAGATAAGGGGATTGCTTCAGTTCCACTCACTTGCAGACACAAATGTAGCAAATTTGTAGATTTCAGCCCCTAATTAATTCAGGCTAAGCAGATAATGTGGTTCCGTAGCCTCATGCTTAAGCAGTTATGAGATGCAGCATACTTGAAACTTTGTGGTGGTTTTATGTGATAAAGCTTGTCAATAGATACAAAAACTGTATTGCTCAGAGTTTATCTGCAACAGACTTTCTTTAAATTCAAATTTCATGTTCTCACATTAAATCAAAAGCAATTTCCAGAGAGTCCGGGAGACCTTATGTGTTCTCTGTATCTCACGTAGAACCGTACAAGGCTTCGTGATAAAATACAGTGTTGAGCAATCAAGTGTTTTCATCTTCGAATTGACTCTTGGCAAAGTAAACGGTCACTCTCACCTGTGCACACACGGCGGTAAGCTCACAGTGTTGACATCCAGCATTTACTCATTTCAATGCGATTCGATATTTAAGTTGAAGCATGAAAGCGCAGTCCGCCCACCCACTCACCTGCTGTCGTGGCACGAGCAGCAACAGATCTGCTAAAAAAAAGTAACGATCGGTTCTGCTTTGCCTGAGAAAAAAATAAAAAAAGGGTAAAACCAGCCGCAGGAGATAATAGGATTAATTTGTTCTGAGTTCTTGGAGTGGATTTCCGACATAAATCCGTTCCTCTTTGCAATTAACGATGAAGAGAGCTAAAGCTCGGCGATGGGTTTCGGGTGAATGACGCCTCACTGTGTCAAGGTGAGTCGAGTGTCGTGTGCAAAGGGTACACACAATGAACAGCGAGACCGTGTTAAGAACTGACAAACTGATAGAAAAAAAAGGTGAAAAAGGTTGTTGAACCACTTTGAATTCTAGAATTTGTGTCACTTTGTGCAGCAGCTTTGATCAGAACTGATGAAAATGACCAGATGTTTTTAACCCCCCCACGTGCACACGCACACCTACGAGAGAACGCACCCCAGCCTGTAACCCAGTCCAGATGGCATACAGTCAAGTCCAGTATGCATAAATAGACTCTTCCCCCTCAACTGGGACTTCAAAGAAACTTGACATTTGCCTCGCTTTGTGCCTCTGTGGGTTGCAGTGTGCTTCTAATCCAGCCTGCCATTTAGTAAAAATAATATGTTCCTGCTCTCTCTCTCTCTCCCTCGCTCGTCTCTCTCGCAGCTTTTGAGCAATGATGCACCTTGGAAATAATCTTTAAAAAAAAATAGATTGCTTGTGTGCATACCTTGAGAGCGAGGGGAGTGGGGCTATTTGTTACAGGCACAGCTCGGAGTGATCCGTCCAAAAGGGACAGTTTTATAGGAGCCTTAATGTTCACGCGTCTACCTTGAAGCGTGGCCGTTTGTGGACCTGCAGGACTGCAAACTCAAAAGTCTGCGTACAGCCAATAAACACCAGTATTTTCACCGGTGCTTCGTACTGAAAAGGACATTTCCCGGCTCGACTCGACAGTGTAGTGTAAAATACACATGTGGACATGCCGCCTAATGTCAGGAGGCTAAGTCGCTACATGGGTACAGTACCTTGATGGCAGCGGTGGCAATCTGGAGGTGGTGCAGTCGCCTCAGGGTGCTCTCTCGATCCGTGAAGTAGGAAGCGGCCAGCTGATGGAGCAGCTCCAGAGACACCACCGAGCTATTGCTGCTACCCTCCGACTTCTTGTTCAGCTTCTGCTTGTCCAGGAAAATGGTCAAAGACTCCTCTCCTGCAGAATCAATAGTCAGTGGATAGATCTGGTCAGTTTTGGTATTTTCATGATTATCTTATTAAAAAATATATATTTTTTCAATCTTGTCGACCGACGTGTGTCGTGATCTTGTTAATGGCAGAATTACTGAAGGGTCACTTCCGTTATAACAGTTCACCATGCCAGGGCAGCAGGCTGAACTTCTGCTTTTGACATTTCCTTGGCAAAACAGTCTCACTGTGTTTTTCAGACACATCGAAACAGAGACCTACAGGCATGTAAAAGTAATCAATCAACCTAAGCTGCATGTCGTTGGACTGTGGAAGGAAGCTGAAGAACCGGGAGAGAACTCACACAGAAGGCCCGTCTCGCCTGGGAATCGATCCCTGACCTCTCTTGCTGTGTGGCACGTTGCTAGCCCTGTTTATGAACATGCTTTTGGCTAATTGACATAAACTCTGAAAAGGACAATAAGTAAGTCTTAAAACAAAAACATCCAAGTGCTATCGATCAATGCCCGTCACTTCACTGTTACCTAAAATAGTTATTGGCATTTCAAACATTTAAAAGTCCAAGCAGGCACTGCTCTGCGTAGGCTTTATTTTTACTGGAACCGCTCCAAACTCCCACCCACTGAATTCAACACAAACTTTTTACTTGAATTTCAAAGCAGGATTTTGAAAGCAGAGATCGATGGAGCTCACACTTTTGGCTAATTGTTGGACATAGAATTTTGGAATTTAGCTGACATCAGCTACAAAATAGCATTAGCTAATGCTAATAAACAAAAAAAAATGGCTGCTTGTGTTGCATTCTCTCACATTTTTATAAAACAAAACGGGAATCAATGACGGCCTTTGAATGTGAGGCATGCTGACTCCAATTCACCTCACATCGAGTATAATGGAAATATTGATTATTGTCTTATCTTGAGCCATCTTATATCGGTTAGCGAACAGGAATCCAGCATAATTTATGTCAAATCCTGAAAAAATAATGCGTTAGCTTTAGTTGGTGTGGTTTCCTATCCTGCCACAGGGCTGAGCTAAAGGCACCATTTTATTGACTGCACCTTCACTAGAAGTGTGTAATTCACTCCTAATTTACTAAACAGTTACCCACTCTTATAGTACTTGTGTCAAATTACAATCTGATTATGAGCATTCACTTGTATAATCCAAACATTCCACAGTGCAACAAAAAAGTCCCATGGCATGTACACTACTTCCAGCAATCAATCCCACATTATAATCAAAAAACAGCTCTAGATGAGAAAATTACCATTGATCAGTTCAACGGCTGTCTTTGTTGGTCCAAGATTACTATGATTAGTAGGTGTTGAAATCTGAATTTGCCTAACTCTGTTTCGCTACTGTTTGTTTTATAGAGAGGAGCAGCTGACAACCTCCGGTTCTAAAAAGTTATGCCAATGCGGAAATGTATTAAACCTGCATTCTCTCGATTGGCCATCAGGGGGTCTAATGGTATTAAAGTCTATGAGGAAAATTGACCCACTTCTCTCTTGATTTATTCCCTATAGTAAACATGAGTTGATGGTCTTTATCTCTAGTTTCAGTTCTTCTTCAATACAGCATGATGTTCATTTAGTTAATTATGGACCATTTGAATCTAAATGGACTATCATTTACTAAATGAACATGAAAGCAGGGGATGCTTTAGGGTAGGGCTATCTTGTGATTGACCGGTGGCAACCACTACCAAAGCCATATCTGTCGTGTTTTCAGTCAACAAGTCAATTTATTCACTTGAAAATATACTTCACAGCTCAATGTAACCCCGGCTGGTGAGACGGCCCTATGAAAGCAAGCAAAGAAGAACAAAAGAGAAAAGAAAAATTAGATTGGGGATCAGTGAGCATTCGCTCAACCACGGTCTAATCAGCATGCAGACAGGCTCATCCCATTTAGTGGAGGCCGTTAATTACATATAGAATCTAACTATCAGTCTGCCACTGCATTCATCTCTATCTCCCACGCTGATGCTCCACTGCATACAGCCAGTGATAAGTGGTGCCACAGTTAGATGGCTGGGGATGAAATGTTCACCTTAAACATCAGAGGGATTGTTCGGAGATTGTCTTCCATGTGGACAGTGTGGGAATGAGGGGGTAGCCAACGTGGCCTGTTTTCGAAGATGTATGGGTAACATTTGCTTCAAATGATTCTGTTTTGTCCCAATTTAAAGCTCATTATACTGTATCTAAGTGAGTGCAACAATTATATAATTCCACTGTGGGGTTTTACTACAGACTGTCTAGAGTGAAATGGACAAAGTCACCGTGACGTCACCCATTGGTTTGTGGATGTTTTGACTTTGACAAAATGAACATATTGAATACTTAAAATGAGATTGAGACCATGAACTCATGTTTACAATGTTTACTGAGGTAATAGATCAAGAGAGAAGTAGAGTCATTTTCTCATAGACTTCTATATATCCAGAGGCGTCGACTCCTGGTGGACTTTAGAGAGAATGCAGGTTAGAGCACTTCCGTATCGTCTTCCCTTCACAAAACAGGAGGTTTTTAAATACCCCTGACTCTGATTCAATGAATGCTTAGATCAGGGGTATTCAACTAAAATCAGCAAGGTCCAGTTAGAGAGAACGTCCTCATGCAAAGGTCCGGGAACATCACAATAATGTCAAATTTGCGCTCTATGATTTTGTGCCATATGTATTGAAGTAACCAACAGTTGTATTAACGTCTGTACGTAGTCAACAACTAACTGTCAAATTAAATAAAGTTCAATTAATTAACATCCAAACAATATTTATTATTCCAATTTAACTGGAATAATTATAAATAATACATACTCTAAAACATACATTATCTTCTCTTATTTCAAGTAAAATTTAGAACAGAAAGCTTTTGAAAAATTTGACTATCAATTAAATGAATAAATTAAATAAAGTCCTTAATTTTAGAAAAATGAATTTAACTGAATTGTCCTGCGGTGTCAAGTGATGTCAATCATAAGAGCCAAGATATTATATTCTTGCATCTAAAAAGAGAAATGTGTGTTTAGGGACTTTACCTGGTTGTTAAACCACTTGTTTCAGCTCATTTCTCCTCTCTGTTAACGTCATTGTTGGTCAGTTTGTTCATGTGTTTGAGTTCTGATTGGCCTCTTTTCTGTGATTTAATTTCGGATGCGAGTTGATCCTTTTACTCAAAGATCTGTGCTTTGTCTCGCAGTGGCGCTTCACATCGCTGCTTTTAATATCGCTGAATATGAGACATACAGCGTTTGAACTGGTTGTGGGCATATTAAACATAAGAGTCTGTCCATTCTTGGTTCAAGGCTCTGGTTAAATCCACATTTATCTTTCTGGAGCGCCAAGTGAAATAACTTCTCTGACTCACGTACTTTTTCCAACTATCGGGTCTCTCTTGTCGCTCCGTGTGTGGGTGCATCCCAAGTCTCTCAATTATCGTTTCCTCGCTCCTCGATTGAAGCGGAAGTGGTTCTGCGCCGCCATCTTGACGGCCGTCCCAAAGCTCTTAAACTGCGGTCGAATAGTCAAATAATTACCTCCTAACGTCTAACCCAAAGCACTTTTCCTTAACCTCTGTGGAAAACGTCACGGGGTTAAGAAAAGATGGGAAGGAGAATTCATGAGGAGTTAGGAGAAGACAACTGCAGTGTTTAGCAAATCCGACTCCACTTTCCCTAAGCGACGTAGTTATGACGCGACGGCAGGCGCATGTTAGTGATGTCAGTCTGCAGCCAGCGGTGAAACTACAATGTTCCTAAAATGGACTACAAAAAGCGCAGCTTAGATACTTCATCTGTCTTTTTACAGTGTTGTGTCATAACGACAAACAACCCGGTTCATAGTATTACTCTAATAACGAGGTTGGAATAGAAATGAACGAAGGAATATGAAAGTGAAACCAACGTATTTTTCACAGAGAGTACAAAGCTACTAAACTGTTCAGTTTCAAATATGCTGAATTAAATAAGTTATCCCACAAACGATGTGTGTCATACATGTGTCTCATCTTTCTTTTTATTGTTATGGTTTATCTATATGCAGATTATAATCGGAGCATAAAAATATGCAGACAACAGTTTATGAATCACCACACAACTCGTGTTGACTTGATAGTGTTTTATTGTATTGTGACAAAATAGTTGAATTAAAAAGATGATCATCAGAAAAATTACTCAGACTGAAGAGCTCGTTCAGTTTAACTCTTTCATTAAAGCTTCTGTAACAAATAAAATAATCAAATAAAAAAAAAGAATGAGGGCTGAAGCTGCAGTTCAACACCAGAGAGAATATCAAATACGTCAGTTTTATCACTTTACAGCAGTTTTCAGCAACATAACGTTCGTAGTTTGCCAGCAGGTTTAACAGATTATTGAAAGTATTTCCAAGTTATAGCAACGGTTATTTACATGATCTGCGTTTGTCGGTCATGATCGTTTGTTTTCGTGAGCACCCGAATGATATGTCACTTTAAATGTTGCCGCCGCAAGGAATTGTGGGTCGGCATTATCTCCTTTCCTTTCGAAAAGGCAGGTCCAGTGGTTCCTATGCTAAAGGAGCTAAATTAGGAAGCATTGAAGCTCCTTTCCTTTGCGTTTGGACAATTCGACTGGCACTTATCATGGCAGCCACTTAGATACTTCCGGGTCATTTCACTCAGTTAGGAAGGTTCCTAACTAAAATGGACTATTCGACTGCAGCCTTATTCTGCTCTGAGGAGTGAGGATCGAAGAGCGAGGAGTCATGATCGAGGAGCCCCGAGAGCAGGCTTCCAGGAAGTATTTTAACGCTGGACACGCCTCCTCACTGTTCATCTGTTATGTGATTGGACGCTGCAGCTGAGTGGATTGATCGCTGGAGTTTCAAACCAGAGACGATCACAGATTAAACCAATATTATATCTGTTTTCTGATTTACCATTTGGTTAAAACACTTTTTACAACATGTATCGTCCTTTCATTCAGTCATTCAGTGTATCCTAAACATTGAGCCTAAAAAAATAATTCCAGTGTAGAAGAGAATAATTATTAATAAAATAGAAAATTTCGCAAGAAATGTTGAAAGTGTGGCTACTACTGCCGTAAGACGTCGCAATATATATACACATTACTAGTAGTGAGATGTGTTATTGAGGTACACACACACACATATATATATATATATATATATATATATGCCAACAATAACTGTGAGGGATTGATGGTGTAAATATGAACGAGACAGCACTTTTCTGCAACATATGACGTGATTACATAAACAAATATTGTGTACAATTGTGTATTTATTTTCTATTTAATACAATAACCCTCATTTGCGATACAGTTAATTCATGGACAGACAGGTAGACAGACAGGAGGCATTACAATGCCTTTGACTGAATATCTCCAAGTCATATGTGTGTGCAGATTTTCGACCAAACCATCTGTTGAACCCCATATTTCGAGGCAAAAACATGCTCAAATCTCCAATATAGTACATTCACCAGAGAGGAAACAAGCAACCGAACGCATTGATATGCTTGAATATTGTTATGGACTTGATAATGTGAACGTGAGCGTCCGTGGAGCTGTTAGTCCTGATTCAAAGTGACACACACATTGTGTGTGTGTGTGTGTGTCGAAGTCTAACAATGTATGATATATAAGAATGTGTGTGTGAAACGTTTTTTGTAGAGTTTAAAATATGAGTGTCTTAAGGCTGTAGCTGTCAGCTGACCAACGTCAGTTGGCTCCTCCTGCGTTTGTGTCACCGGTTGTCGTGGTGACAGCCATGATTGGCTAAATTGAAGCAGCGGTGTCACTGTCACAGAGGGAGACAGGAATGTGGATTTAATGGGAAAACAACCTTTCAAACTATTGTATTTTACAGACAACCGTGGATCCCATCGCAAAAATAACGTAATCATGAGAAGCACAAGACTTCTGAGAACGTTTCCGTCTATTTAAATATTTGTAAGGATTTAGAAATGAGAGTGTAACTTCAGTTCATAAAGTGCTCACGTTTCCGTCGAGAGAAAATTGTGGTCCGATTTAACATGGAGGTTGATGCCCAACTAGGCAAATACACTCCAGACTTTTGTCAACGTTTTAAACTTAAAATCATTTCTCTACGTTAAATTATGGGCACAAAGATTAGTGTTTTTTGCTCTCTTCACGCCGAAACCCCATTCAAGTCAATGGGACAATTTCTCGCCATTTTTCGGGAAAATGGCCGGTCGAATCTCTTAGAAAAGTCATAGCACACGATTCCCAATCAGGCCGCACGTTTTGATGTATTTTGACGCATGTGCTGGCAACACTCGATACCCCATTCAAATCAATGGGCCAATTTCTCGCCGTTTTCGGTGCTTTTCGGGAAAACGGCCAGTCGAATATCTTAGAAAATTTTGACGCATGTGCTGGCAACGTTGCGGAGGAGATACGTGCCAAAGTTTGGGACTATGATTATTATTATATAGGACCCCTTGCAGCTGAAGCCACACTTAATAAGATGCATTCCGCCCGTAGAAATCGATCCTGCGTGTATAAGCAGGACACAGAACACAGTATAAATACCACACACTGTATAAATACTCAATGCAGTTTGTTTAACAGGTAACAGACTACAAACAACACATCTCCACTCTGACAGTGATGATAACTGTCTTTATTATTATTATTATTAGTAGTAGTAGTAGTTTAACACTATTAAATCAACTGCAAACATTATACGATCATTTTTAATCAATATTTTAAGTGGATTTTTATTAGAATGTTCGCTAAAACCGACTAAAAACTGTACTTCTGTATCTGGGATGTAATGAGAGGATCAGGATCAGCGGTGTATCAATACTGTATCATAAGATCGTCTCTTTTAGCGCAACAAAGGTCTCCGTCCTGTCTTGTTGGGGGGGGGGCACGGGATCGATACGGCTCGCGATTGCGTTTTGTGAGTTACTTTTGTCTTCGGAGATCGAGGCTGAAAAGGAATCCAATAAAAAGAGACATATGCTGAGAAATGGCTCAATTTAATCCCGCCTCTGCTTTGTAGAACTCTTGTAGCTGCACGCAATGTTCATCAGAGGGAAGGATGAGCGGAAAATTACTGTGGAAAACAGACTTGGTTGAATGCTGCAGGTGCAAGGTGTTATATTGTTGCAATTTCAGTTTTTCACCCTTTCCCTTGAAAAGGAACCCAGTATATATCCCACACTCCTCTGCAGCAGTGCACTTATATGGGCTACAACTCCTCTGAGACGCATAATGAGGAGCTCCTCTATTTTTGGTGCGTCACGACATTTTCCTAACCCCGAAAATAAAGGTGTCACCTCACCTCCCAGGGTAGCAGAGACGAGGAAGTGGGTCCCGTACTTCTTGATGAGGTTCTCGTGGATTTGCTGCAGGGTCGGCCGTCGCCCCAGTAACCGCAGGTTGCGCAGGAACTCCGGCGCTAAGGGCAGCGGAGATCTGAGAAAATCTCTCTTCTCTGTTGCCAGGCTGTTCACCTTCCAGTGGCTGAACTCCCTGAAATGATGCATATGAAAAAAAGGTGAGCACACACTCCAGTTAAAATCTCAGTCAAGAAGGAGAGCTTAACATCACATATGGACACTTTCAAACACGGAAGAAGCTGAAAAGATACTCTGGCGGGAGGTGCTACATATCTGTCAAAATTAATTGTGACTCAAAATGTTACAAATGCATGGCCTGAAGTCTACATGGTAACTTCCAAAGAAGAATAACGTATGCAATTCAGCAGTGTAACTACGTAGCTAACAACTAGACATTAACGGGGAAAAAAACCCCAGCATGGATGCATCGTCTGGGTGGAGCTACATGGAGTACGAGCTATCGAATGAAATATCTCATCCAATCCAACCTGATTGCTCCCATATATAATTGCAACGTAAGCGCCACTTGAGGCGAACAGTATCCTCAGTGGTGGGTCTTTTTTGTTCACATCTATTTCGATGACTTCGCAACTAGTTAATAACTAAACTGTTACCAGTGGGACTTGAATTAAGCACTCACAATAAAAAAATGTTTTCCCTTTTTCTGGTGATATGATTGGTATCAATATCTAGGACCTTTAGATCAGTCACTGCCGAGGAAAGTGCTAATCAAAATGCCATATTAGGCTCGATCCAGATGAAATGCTTGTTAAAGCAGCACTTTCTGGTATCTTTATGTGAAAAATGGGTCAAATGACTAATCACTTTAGTGAAAGGTGTTGCTCATCAACAACCCCACAAACTATTTGCACGCGCCTCTGCAGTCTTTGAGATGGTTATTTATGGTTTTATAGCTCGCAAATTGTTTCGATCCAGTCTCACAGCTGTCTTAAATATTTTCCCAGCAGCAACAAGCTGCACAAAATTTAAAAGCTCTCGTAAAACCCACCTGCACAGCCCCAAACGGCAGACAACGTGAGGAAAAGGTGGTAAATATAATTTATCATGAAGCAGCAATTATTTTTTATTTAACCAGAAGAGTCCCATTGAGATTAAAAATCTATTTTTCGAGGGAGACCTGGCCAAGACAGGCAGCATCATAAAAAAAACACAGTTACAGACAGAAAACACAGAACAATACAAGTTAAAAGAAACTAAAAGCTAAGAGACAATGACGTAACAGAGTCAATTTAAGAAACATTTACATTTTTGGGAACCTGCCTCTATTTCTTTCTTTCTAGATTTAAAAGCAGTCAGTGGTATCAGTTCTCTGAGCTTTAAACATTCTGCAACATATTCCATGATGAGGGGCAGAGTACACAAAATCCCTTTTTCCCATTTCCGTTCTGGCATTTGGGACAGTGAGCATAAAAAAGTCCTGAGAACGCAAAGAATATTGTCCAACACTTCTCTGCATGATACAAACACACAGGTAGTTTGGGAGCAGACCAAGGATTGCCTTATAAGGGTGTACCAATGACAGAGCCTTACGGGTGGCCAAAGCAGGCCATCCTACCCGAGAGTATAACACAGTGGTGAATCAGAGCCTTACAATTTGTAATGAACCGCAGTGAAGCATGGTAAGCTGCGTCCACCCAACGAAGACAGTTAGCAGAGGCATGCATATAAAGAAGATCACCATAGTCCAACACAGGTAAAAAGGTAGCAGCAACTAATCACTTAATTATTTGAAAAGCAGAGCTTATTTCGAAAATAAAAACCCAGTTTTAACCTCAACTTTTTCACCAGATACTGTACATGTGGCTGAAAAGTGAGGGAGTCATCAATAAGAATACCAAGATATTTCTAAGAGTCTACAAACACTATTTCACTTCCTTCAAGAGTGACCGCCGAAGGGATATTCTGTGGCCTACTCAGACTGTTTGAAAACATCATACGTTTTGTCTTATCTGTATTTAAAACAAGTTTCAGTTGAAAAAGGGTATTTTGAACAACATTAAAAGCATTTAGCAGGAGATCAGGAACTCTTGCCTGCACAAGAGTTGACGCACAGCAATATATCACAGTGTCATCAGCATAGAAGTGACAGTAGCGTCCACCACATTTTGGCCCAGATTATTTATATAAATAGTAAATTTAAGTGGACCTAATACCGATCATTGTGGCACACCTTTAGAGACGGTAGCAATATCAGAGGATATGCCCTCATATCTGATCCACTGAGACCTATTCTCAAGGTAGCTCGTGAACCAAGCGACCGCTTGTTCCGAGAGCCCTGAGTTGAGGAGCCTCAGCCTTAAAACATCATGGTCAACTGTGTCAAATGCTTTGGACAGATCAATAAACAGTAACGCACAGTGTTGCTTCTTGTCAAGAGCAACACAAATGTCATTTACCACTTTCAGTGCAGCTGTAATAGTGCTATCTTTTTTCCTAAAGCCTGACTGGTAGGTTGATAAAATGGCATTGGTGTACAAGAACTCCTTAAGTTGCTTGCTCACAAGAGTTTCAAGAATTTTAGCAAGTACAGATAAGTTAGATATTGGCCTATAGTTATTTAAAATAGCTGGGTCACCACCTTTAAACAGTGGGAGAACAAAGGCAGATGTCCATTTCATTGGTATTTCGTTATTTTTCATTGTCAGATTAAAAATATATGCAAGTGGCTCTGCAACAAAATCAGCAGCCAATTTAAAAAAGTAAGGGTCTATGCAATCAGGCCCTGAAGGTTTCCTATGATTTAACCTTTTTAGGGCTTTATGAACTTCCTTCCATTTTCTCAGGTGTTGGTGGAGGCCCAAACAAAGCTCAAAGGAGAATGTATATCGTAAATAATTCCTAGTGGCTAGAAGTACAACTCAAAAATGAATGAGAATATTGCTCTGTGCTTGCTAAACAATGTGTACACAATGTGTACAATTGCATTTGCAAATTATGTCATGTTGCCCCAATTGGCCAAAAACTCAAATCCAGTCAGGTATATGCAATGTCAATCAATCACTCTTAGTATGATAATGTGCAAAAACCTAGAAACATAAAACAGCAGTATCCTATCAATGTGCACTGACTTTTCCTGGTCACAATACATGATATGATGGAGCTGAGTGACATTTAAATTACTACACCTCTAGTGCACCCGCTTCCTTGGCTGTTCGGACAAATGTCAGGCGAGAGAAACAACCTTATTTATAATACCTGGTCAACAGCGCGCGCACACACACACACACACACACACACACACACACACACACACACACACACACACACACACACACACACACACACACACACACAGAAAAAAAAGTCAAACAATATTTGCCGTGTAGATTACCTTCCTCTCATCTCTCTGCATTCAAAAATGCGTCCATTTCAAGTAGCTGATCATCATTTCACCACTTCACTCCTGCCACAGCGGGACCCCATGCTATGTGAAGATTATGCAAATACCAGCAGAAAAAGAACAGATCCACCTCAAATGCATCATTTTGCTGGCAAAACAAGAGCCATTAAGTATTAGCACATTATGTATGCATTCTCTCTGAGCGAAATACCAGCGGTGACAAAGTGTTTTCCCATGAGTCCTCTCCCCCGACACACGCACGCGCTCACGCACAGATTATGGAAGACAAATACACTGATGGAGGTACATATACTATATCATTGTTTCTTACAGTGCCTGTTTGCGGTCAATAGATTACCGTTACCGACAGCACACTACTACAATTATGATGTTGACGGTATTATGACAACACAGGGAGACATACAATAGGCAGAGTTTCTTAATAATACACAGTAGAATACGCATGGGTCATTCAGACTGCACCATTGTAAAGAAAAGCAGTGGGCTGTAATTAGCTTGAAGTAGCTGTGTTGCACATTAGTCTTGAAAGGAACGCTCAGATTTCTAACCGTTTAGCACAAACCATGACAAAGCTTTCCTCAGAAGGAAGGGCCCCTTCCCCTGGGAGCATATGGTCAAACTAGTGCTTCATTAGGAAGTTCATTGTCACATTATGCACCAATTAATGTCTGTGGCCCGGCCGCAGTCACAGTGCAACTTGTATCATTAACTCTGGCCGCACTGTTGTTGTTTTTCTTCATGAAAGCGGGGCAACTCAGGGAGTCTGAGTCTGAGGGCACAGTTCAGAGCTGTCAGTGAAACATGGAAAAATAATTAGAGCGAAAACACAAGAGGGGCTGGAGCAGTGCTTTTCCAACGCCGTTCTGTTTGCTCCTCCGCACTGTGTGGCCGTTACTCTATCTGAAACCATCACGGTAAATAACTATTTAAGCAGTTCTTGGATTTCAAATGTAATACAACAGAGATCATGTTCCAAGTAAAAGTCTTTCAATCCACATTTTGCCATAAAACTATAGAAAATGTAATCGCAAATATATACTTAAAGGTACTGGATGTAACTTACAGAAAATCCTTTATTAGTGACACCGGTGACCGTTAAAAGAACTGCAGTCAAGCTGCGAGAGAGAGAGAGAGAGAGAGAGAGAGAGAGAGAGAGAGAGAGAGAGAGAGAGAGAGAGAGAGAGAGAGAGAGAGAGAGAGAGAGAGAGAGAGAGAGAGAGAGAGAGAGAGAGAGAGAGAGAGAGAGAGAGAGAGAGAGCGAGAGCATCCTGGCATCAGCCAAAACGGTAACGTGACATTACATTACAGATATCATATTTAAAATAATATTATCTTATTATCTGGAATGCTCCTATATGTAATCCGGATGATTGGCTAAGTGATACTAGTTTGCCAAATGCATTGTATTTTTCTTGCAATAACGTCAGCAAGAAAGCAAGCTATAGGGCTGAAGAGAGGCAAGGACCTCGGGAGCAAACTTCCCTTGGATTTTCCATGCAAAATACTCCTGGAATTTACATTATTATCATAAATCAGCTGTAACTGTTGGCTGAGTAAATGGGTGGAAACGTTGTTTCATAATGTTGTCAAACCTCACATTCACAATTAATTACAGTATGTTGAGAAAAGAGGGTTGTGCATCTTAATTTTGTTATTTATGAGCACTCAATTCATAGTTATCCTCACATTATAATAATGCAATGATGTACTTGTTGATTCAGTCACATCTATATTTTATGTATATTCAGTAGCTTTTATGGGGCACATAGGCAGCAATGTAATGTATATATCAGGTCGCAGGTGGAAGTACTTTAAACCTTTTCATGTACTGATTATATTTTATTTTTTACACATGTTGTGAACAGCTGCTGGTCCTGGATGCTTCATAATGCATATTTACTACTGCTGTGGACCATAATGATATTTTTGTGACTTAACCTATGTTCCATTTTGGTTTGATCTATAGATTTATGAAATGTATCACACACAAAAGTGCAAGTGCACATTTCTGGATTACTTTACCGTAACATGAGCAGCTTAATTCTTTTGTTTACCTTCAATCACTGTGTCGGATGATACAATGATTGACTTTGTGATAACTTTGTGATGAAACTCTGTATTTAAAGGTTGATAAGCCTTTAAACTCATGGATCTCTGACTCAAACTGCACTCTACTGGATCATGTTTTATCATTTCACATCAACATGAAACAAAATGCTCACATCAGAGGAGCTAATTGCTTTTTTTTTTATAACAGGGTGTTAAAAGAAAGTATTATCATTATTAAAACTCCCTTTACAAAGGGAATTGTCCCCTCCCCCTGCTCAGCACGACTCCAAATGTGTCTTGAGTTTCTTTTTTACATCTGCGAAAAGAGGTGGAAAAAAACGGCCACAAGAGGCTGAAGTGCTCGAGCCTGCTAAAACAATATATGTACCTTGTGTGTTTTAGAGTGCATGGAGTGCAATGAGGGAAAAACATGGATGCTTTTAGTCCTGTTGAGAACAGTGCTCAGTCCAGCCTTGTATAAAATAAGTATTACAACAACAAACACTTACAAAATGACCATGAAAGAAAAATAAAACAATCACAGATAGGGAAAAAGCAAAACAGTTTTCTCCACTTCTTAAGTTTAAACACGAGCAAACAATTTAGACCACACTGTATGTGTGAGATAAAGTGATATAAATAGCGTGTTACATGAGAAAATGTCAAAAAGTCAAACTTTGCAGAGAGACTGTTAACATGTTGTGCTATTTTCTAGTAGAAAAAAAACTTTCATATGTGTCCTTTGAAAGAGGAAATTCATCCTGGAATTATATTTTCATTTTATGTTTTTCCCCCTGTGTTCTATCATCAACTAATAAACCAGTAACACATATACTGCTATATTCACCTCTTGACTAATCTCACAAATGTTTTCTGTATATTATACCATTATATCTCACCATTATATATAATTTGAAATTATTAAAATAGCCCTTGTGGTTGAGGAGATAATCTGGATTTAGTATGGGTTTGCAAACCATTCGCAATTTTTTTGAAAACACGGCTGCGCGTCTGAAGGTTAAATGAATCCCCAAAATGTTTTTTTTTCTTACCTTCCTTTCAGGGCTTCCACAGTATCTTTTGTTTTATGATCAATGTTTGAGTTGTATCGCACATTATCACACTTCCAGATTTGGACTCACCATATTCAAAACAGAACCGGCTCTAAATCATGGCATTTACTAACATAACAAAAAATGTGTGAGATGCAGGAACTTCTTGTTAACACCCAACTAAAATAAAATAAATGTCATTAAAATGAAGAAATATCTGCGTAACCAAATGATGCCACAGTAATGTGCTCCCTCTCTCTTGTTCCTTTGAGTTCAATCTTTATTGGGAGCTTAAACATGACTCATCCAGGCAGCGGAGAAGAATACCTTCTGAACACCCACTCCTGCAATATATGAGTAATAACTGTGATGTTTTCCAGGGACACCTCCTCTATCTGCAGTTTAATGCATTTTTCATCCACCTGCCAGTTCATTCTTTTATTACAGTCGATCCAAGATTTCTTGGATCGACTTTATCCAGGCTGATAGCCGCATGAGCGTAGGACGCTTTCCCCTCCGCTCTTTGTTCCTCGCCGCTTTATCCGTCACAGCGACCTGCTGATTGCTGCAAACACACACCTGCTTGTTTTTCTAAAATAGGCTGGACACAATAGGAGGGAGATGATTGCTATCTGCCGTGGTCTGTTACGAACCGGCGCAATGTATCAGAAAGAAATACAACCATTTATGAAGCTGCTGCCGCTTCGTTTTCTATAAAACAATGACAATCAGTTTTCAGCAATATTTGCATTGTTCTGTATGACATTGAGAATTATAGCAACCCTGATCATCAGCAGTGTTGAACCAGCAGTTGATTTTCATAAAGTAGTGAGACTTGATGGCAGCAGATTTTCCTCATGCAGAATTTCTACGAAAAGATATTATGGACTTCATAAGCGAACAGATTCAGAGATAACTTGGTCTCTGAGTTGATCTCTTTGTCGAGAAAATGTTTTGGTTTCCGCAGTTCTGATTAAAATGAACTGAAGGAAAATATATGGGATTATATTGGCAAAATACTATATCAACAAATCCAAGTATTCAAATAGAAAGCCCCTTTCACAGCAGAGACTTTTTTTGTGTGATTTATTTTGAATGGACGGATTTTAATTTTCCAAGTACATTGCCCACAAAAAGCAAATATTATGCAGCAAAAAAGCAGCGTACAATTTTTTAACAACCTATTTGAGTTTTCTGAGCTTATAAAAGGGAATAAAGACACCAGTCAATCACATTGTGCAGAAACGAGTGGATTTACGCCTGTCGATATGAAACAACAAGGAGGCTCCGTAGTCTGAAGCCAAGACTGCAAAACTTTATAACTTCTTTCGACCTTGACGAAGGCAGCATATCCACTTACGTTCTTCCCTTTCACAATAAAAGCTTGAGAGTATGGCAAGCGAGTATTTACATTTTCATGTTGTTTATTCGTCAAGGCCCTAAAGTTTCTTAATCCTCTCCAACTAGTTATGAAATTGCACCGCACCATCTTTATTGTTGTGGTAATTTAGAATCGAGAGCAAAGCACAACACCACCATCTTCACCAACTACTTCACCTGTTGTACAGTGATCATATTCATAATTTTACAGACTCAACATCTCATCCTATACTGTACCCGCCCTGCTTTGCAGATATCAGCGACCCCAAAATCCCTCAGCAGGGTCTGCAGCACAGCGTAAACTCTCTCTGTTCAATATTTAGTCCGTACATAGCACCAAAGCAAGCAGCAGTGAGAAAAAAGACAAAGATAAATAAAATTACATTTCTTGTTGAAGAAAACCGTCCGTCAACCCAACTGTGCTGCTTGGAACAGATATAGCTGTTCTAATTTCCAGCAGCAGTTACATGACAAATATCCCCAGCAAGAAGGTCAATCTCATTTGAATGTGGCAAACTACAACAATTAGTCTGCAGCTATCGCATGCATCAGCAGGCAATAGTTTTTAGCTTAGCATTTAGCCCGGCGAGTCACGGGACAACGGCCCGTGAGCTGCGCACTGATTAACTGGAGCTGATTTAGACTGATGTGTGTTTTCTGAGCCGCTCCACGGTGACTAAGCGCGGCCGAGGAGCGCTGACGGCGACGGGGCCGGAGACACAGAGGGGAGCGCTGCATCATTTGCTTCTCCGGGAGTTGACGAGGAGACCGTCGGCTGCCTATTTGGCTAATGATGATAGATGGTGTTAATTAAAAGGCTTTAGCGCTGCGCTGATTGCACCTGCAGCTCCAGCACTTGGTTTCGCTGAAGCAGAGGGGATTTGGGGTTTTATTTATGTCTTATTTTTCGAACAGGGGAAAGACGAAAAACCCCTGCCTCTGCATAAAATTTCCCTCGGATGTTCCTCCTGGCAGCGTGTTGGGGGGAAAAATAGCACCTGGATGTTATTAGCTGTGGGTTGTATGTATTTACCGTCTTTACAGTGGCGGGCCATCAGGGCCTGCTAAGCCTTCTCTGCAGGCCTAAACAGAATCACAAAGTTATAGCTATTTTCTCATTTAAATTTTTCACAAATACACTAGATCTATTATTATTTTTCCCTATTAGCTTATTTTCTCATTGCACAGCTTCCTCTGTTGCTCTACCTTCAGCCTGCAGCTTCCAGCCTGCTGTGTGGGCTGTGATTGGTCAGTGGTGCAGTGGCACCATTAAAAAAAAAAAAGAATAAGCTAGATCGAAGCTTGATCAAAGCCAGATGAAACAGACTTACTTTCGCATCGAGGGTTACGGAGGGTTACGTGCATCTGGTGAGTGAAATGCTGGTTGCGTTACTTTTTTTTACATCTGCAGTCGTATTTAATCATAAACAAGCCACAGCGCTGTTGTTGCTGCTGGGCTCTATTTCTCGTACCTGGCTTACAAAGAGGGAGAAACTGGCTGTGTGTGGAGCAAAAGAGTATTTTTACCGCAGCGCCGCCGCTTTCAAGAGCCAAAATCAGCGGGGAAACTGCAGCCAGGCACTTTTCTCCTCTATACCTCATTGTGTTGTAGTAAACAACATTCTGTAGCGATGAACATTTTGTATTAACCGGTATACGCCATACAGTGATGTAAATAAAAGCTTCACAGAACTGGAAAAATTATTTCACCTCTGAATCTCGACACCTTCACTGCTACTTAAATATCCCATCATTCTTTGTGGTGTCAAAAAATGCTGCTTGAGGATGTCATGTAACAGGAGAAGTGACTTCTGCGTAGTGAATCTGGCATTTGTGTTTGGAATTAGTTGGCAACAAAAGTCACAAATCGTGGTTTGCAACTCACATTTCTATTGAGTCCTTTGCCCTATTTCTCATACCTGGCTTACTGAGTTAGCGGGCCAATTGTCAGGATAAGATGACTTAGGTCAGGCTTTCTCGGTTTCTCGAAGCAAGTTAAGATTAATCACCATAGCAACATAGCCAAAAATTTTAACCTGCTCCCGGGCAGGTTTACTGAACTTCACTGGATAAGCTGGACACTCCCACCGGACAAAAAAGGCAGCTCCCTTCCTCATTGATGAAGAAGTGATATTAGTTTTATAGGGAGAGAGTTCTTTCAAATCGCCAGGATCCATCCTTTACATTATCATGACTTCCTGTACGCGGCGATATAGATTTTGCCGGCAAGAAATAATTTATTTACGAGAGCTTCTCGAGCCGCGGACATTGAACACCACAGGCGCATCCGATCACCCGTCTCACAGACATAGACTATCAGCTGCTGCATGCCGCGCTGTTCTTAAGGTTATTTAGCGCTTCAGAAACTTAATAATTATATGACAGTGTTATTAGTACACCATACATATCATTATTGTAGAACATGATTAAGGTGATCGTGATGAGAATACAGAGAATCACACACAATTTATTTTCACTGCTTCAATTGACTGAATTTCTGATTATGAATAATACATACATACTGATCCGCCCATACATATATTCAAACTCCTAGTTATATGGTAATCTACACATACATGTATATACATATATTTATTCGTAAATATAATCTGATTGATTTGGGTGATGAAGCACTTAAAATTTGCCGATACATTTTCCCAACACTGACGCATTTAACTTGTCTGATATATTTGCGACGCTTATGTCTCGCAGCCGGGGCGCTGCGCGAGTTGCGTTCACGGCAAAAATGTTGCAAAAACTTTGGAATATTCGCAATGCGTTTGCTGTGAATGACTACGATATTGACTTCCTCATATGCCTTCATGATCATCTCCTGCTTCTCAGTAGAGAAATAAAAAGAGGTTCCTCTGAGTTTATTTGCCATTGTACTGTTAGAACATTGTGGTGTCAGTGCTCGATTATTATCCCTTCTGAAGAGGAGCGGGCGCGTGCATTTATCCAGAAGACTGACGTCTGGCTAGAATTAACGAGACCGTTTCAGCGCGGATCAGCCGTGAAGAAACCCAGGTAGCCTGATGTCAATCATCTCGCTAATTTAAGATGGAGATTTGCTTGACTTTGTTTAGCCAGGTACGAGAAACAGGGCCCTGGTCGAGCCGAGACTGGGGCCGCGCTTCAGCCCCATATATTTATAGGTATTGTATTACCATTTTCATTTGTATTGTTGTAATTGCCTGAGTTATGTTATTGTTATTTGTATTATGTATTACTATTATTGTTGTTGAGAAAGTTCCAGATAATAAATATACGATTTGGTCTTTTTCTCATAATTTTTCAAGACGATTTGTTCCTGCTCAATTAAAAAAACATTTTTATTTACCCGCACCATCAGTAAAATGTGTCACTTTATATTTTGTTCTTACCGCTGTGGGTGTTCTTCACCCACAGCACACACACACACATCATTTTTGGTCTCCACCGACCAAGAAAATGATCCGTCTCTCGAGTTGCTAAACGCTGCACTGTGTTCATCCGTAAAAAGCTCCAACAGCAGTCGATGATTCATTGTCACGTTGTTAATTGTAAGTCGCTTCTATTTCAGCTTCCCCACGTGAGGAAGGTGTGGTGAACTTCACTGGATAAGTTGGCCACTCCCACCGGACAAAAAAGGCAGCTCACTTCCTCATTGATGAAGGAGCGATATTAGTTTCATAGGGAGAGAGTTCTTCCAGATCGCCAGGATCCGTTCTCACATCACCATGACTTGGCTCTATCGATTCTGCCGACAAGGAATCATTTATTTACGAGAGCTTCCCGAGCCTTACATTGAACATCACACGCCCAGCCGAGCATTGACCGTCTCACATACTGTATGCATGGATCACAGCCTTGAGCTTTTTTGCGAGTGGTACATGTTTGTACAGTGTCGGCGATACGGAGAACATCGGGAAATCCCCTGCATGGCATGCTGTTTGTAACGTTTATTTAGCACTTAAGAAACTTATGGATGCATTGAAAGCACTCATAATTATATGACAATGTTATTAGTACACCATATATATCATTATTGTAGAAAATGATTAAGGTGGACTCATGATAAGAATAGAGAGAATCACACACAATTTATTTTCACTGCTTCAATTGATTGAATTTCTGATTATGAATAATACATACATACTGATCTGCTCATACACATATTCAAACTCCTAGTTATATGGTAATCTACACACACATGTATATACACATATATAGTACATGATACATTCGCGTATACATATCCTCATAAGTATATATTGATTTGTATACTACTGCCAACAGGCACATTTAAATGAATATAATCTGATTGATTTGGGTGATGAGGCACTTAAAGTTAGCCAATACATTTTCCCAACACTGACGTATTTAACTTGTCTGATATTTTGCGATGCTTATGTCTGGCCGTCGCAGCAGAGGCGGCGTTATACTGCCTTCAAAGCAGACTTTGTCATGATTATGGACTTAAATTCATCATATGTAGTCATTATCATCTCCTGCTCATCAGCGGAGAAAAGAGATGCTCTTTCTCTGATCTTATTTGCCATTGTAGCGTTGAAGATCATGGAATCTTTGCTCAACGCCGCCCCCTTTTGAATATGAGCGTGCACACGCAATTATCCAGATGACTGACGTCTGGTTCAAATTAACAAGACTGTTTGAGGGCGAATAAGCCTTTGAGAAACCGACATAGTCTGACGTCAATCATCTCGCCATTTTAAGCTGGATAATAGGACATTAGATCGACTTTGTTGAACCAAGACCGAGGAATGGGGCCCAGATCATGATGTTTTATACGTGAATCCCTAAATGTATTATTGCTATTATTACAATCATCCTTTGATAATTGTTAAATAAAGAGAAAAATAAAACAGGTTTTCAGGTAAAGGAGAAAAGTTCAATGAGGTTAAGTGTTCCATTAAAAAAAAAACAGAAGACAAAGAGAAGGTGAGAGGTTCAGTTGCACTCCTCCCCAAAGCACGCCACAAGGCTATTTGTTCTGAGCCCGGAGGCCTGTTGAGAGGTTTGTTGTGTTGAAAGCGAGCAGAGCTGCGACTTTATAATGAGCAGTTTCACTTGAATCAGGCAGTGTCACCTGCTAACAACAAGCGGGCCACATACTATTTCCAACCAGCTAGCGGTGTTGGTGGTGGAGCGCACAATGCTTCAAGATTCTCCGTGAAAACCGAGCCCCGACGCTCTCAACCCTAATCATCGGCAGGAATGAGCCTGGTTTCGCGAGAGTGAGAGGTGATATTTTCTAACCGCTTCATTCAGAGTCTTTTTTTGTGCAATGCTCAGGGGATCTGCGGTTCCTGCAGCACAGAGGAAACCAAAAAATACAAGAAGTAGGAAGTGTCAGGGACACTATTGCAAGTGATTACAACATACTGATACAAAAAATAAAATCTAATTCTAGTTTGCTGCTGACTCTTTTTCCGGATATGACTCTTTTCACTCTTTGTCACTGAGAGGTGGATTGGAATAATGTTCACTAGAATTATGTAATAATAATATTAATAATAACTATACAATATATTTTTTAACAATAATCATAATAAATAATAATCATTGTTTCATCTTATTGGTCAAGTCATTGCATCATGTTTTACTTTTTTAAATATTTTTGTTAATCTTTAGAAAAAAAGTAAAAACACAATTATTGGCATAATTGCTTGCTTTTCATGCTTGTAAATGTAACTCACGGTCCTAATTACAATTCACCCCAATAGCCGTCCACAGAGAGAAGGGAAACGATGAGAGGAGAGTGGGTCACTCTGCTGATCTTAGAGAATCGTTCAAAAATTAAAAATATATCGAGCAATCTGATAGTTCTGTGATCTCATGCGAGTACTCAGTATAAGTATACTCTTGAAACAATTTGGTGTTGTTATTTAGCGTTTCTGAGGCTATGGCAAAGATGCTGCTTGATGGTAGCACATTTTCCTAACTGCATTTTGCCTGCAGAATTTAAACAATTTTCAAGGGTCTAGTAATTAACTGTGTGAAACGAATGGAAATCAATGGCCGTCTGGACAATTTTAAACTGCATAGCGCTTTTCGAAAATGGTCGGCGGAAAAATATAATTGATGGATAATTTGTAGTTAATTACAGCCTGAGAAACAACAGGTTTGACTGTTTGACATGAAAAAAAATGCACTTTAAATTTTTACAATTTCAATGTTGACAAAACTGAAGTTTGTTTAAACATAACTTCTTTTACTGAGACAGAACTCAATAGAGTTGACTAAAGTCAAAAATATTTGATTGGTTGACTTTTATTCTTTGAGTTCTCTCAACTTGGCAGCCCAAAAAACTAAAGTGACTTTCAAGTTCATTGATTGTCATGTGTCACTGAAAACCATGACAACCAGTGGCTGCCTGAAAATAATCAAAAATTGTGTATTTGAAAATATGTAAATTACCCATAATTTGACGTGAAGGAGCTAAGACATGCAAACACAATTGGCATAGTCATTTAAAATAAGGCTGGGCTGTACCAACAATAATTAATTTAATCGAAGATTAGTTCTAATCAGAGTTGAACAAAATTAGGTTTAAAATGAGTAAATCCGGATTAAAATTAAGCCGACAGTAAGGACAACAGACAGTAAAGGGAAAAAGAGACTGCCCGGTGGTCCAATCTTCCTGTTCAGCTCCAGAATTTCAAAATTCAGCAGCAGCATCATAAAACTGAACTGGGTTAAGTCTGTCCCTTCACCTTTTTTAAAGGAACTTGATTATGTTTGTCCAACTAAAAAAAAAAGGCAGACATTTTAAAAGGTAATCTCCTTAACATTTTAAATTGGAGTTTAAGTGCAAAGGGGGTTACATTCAATATTTCACAATTGTTAGACAGTTTAAAAGTTTGATGCAGCATGATTTTAAGTTTCAACCATGATTTAAACTGGTTTAAATATGAATCCATGTTGGTGCAACCCAGCCCAAAAGAGAGGGTGACTTGGTGGTTTCATGGAGGACATGCATTATTGGCTGGTAACAAACTTTACTTGACCCTTTTGTTAAATGTCAAAAGTATACCTGAATGTTAAAGTATATATATTCACTTCATTATCAGAGCTGCCATCAGATGCCAGATGTGTGTTGATGCTTTCATTATCTTTTCATTGTTGACAAACAGCTCTTCGACCCTTCTTGGATGCTACAGTACATGACCTATTTAGATGTATCATTCGCATCTGTCACAACATGCACCGACAACCAGGAAATCTGGAAGAAACCTGACGGTTTACGACTTTTTAAGAGCTTGATGTCACTATTTGAATCCCAAGTTTCTTCACGAATGTAGGAGCTGGTTGAAGCGCTAAAATGTGAACTGCTCTTAAGTTGAAATCTTTCTTCACAGTTGGACTGACGTACCTACTTTTAGGAGTCCGTGTTCATGAGCAATGCCCCTGAACCTCAAAATTGCCACCTAACGTTTGTCAAACCGCCATGTCAAACATTCAACCAATGGTGGTCCTTCCCCGGTGGTCTAAATAAATGAAGTGCTGGTCCTCCACAACCAGGTTTGCTTTACTTTTGAAACCCCAAGAGCCAGAGTCCATTCCCTGGTCCTGGGATCCAAGTTCATTAAAACTCCTTCCTGTCTACTGGGAGCCCACCAGAAATAGACTCTCCACCCAGCGCGTGATTTTTTAATGATGTCTGAGTTGCTCCCACCAGAGACATGAAACGTCTCCTGAAAGGGATTAAACTGGAGGCCGACTGCAAGGGACCCCGACCGGGGATCCCGTTATGACAGCTAATGGGAGCTGTGACAGGAAGGGAAAGCTACAGATGACTTTATCGCTTTATGATTGATTCTGTAGTATTTCCAGGTAAGCGCGGTAAAGTTTGTTGAGTGAGTTTCAAGTTGGGAGTTTTATTGCACGCTGGGGAAGTCAATCCAATTTGAATGTGTGGGAATGTTAAATTTGAACGGTGTGTCCTAAATTTGTACGAGGTATCACCTGCCTACCAGGCTGGCGTATCTAGGTTGAGTGTCTCTGTCAGCTATTTTAAAAATTGGTCACGCTTCAGCTGAATCTTGTTGGCTTAAGACACCACACGTTATACAATATGTCAATGACACTGCTGGGATTTGACATGATTGCAGGAAATTGAAGGAGCCATTTTTAAGTTGCGGGTGCCAGTAAGTGTAATGTGTGTAACTTTAGTTTCTTTTTACATAAAGTGTATTGGCATATAAAGTATGGTGCAATGTTGCACAGTAAAACTAACCATCCTAAATGATCTATATGTGTCGTGGTCCAGGGTTTGGTTTAATTTGTTTCCTGTTTGGTTTTGAAGAGCCCTGCTTCCTGTATTTGGTTTCACTTCCTGTCTTTGTCCCGCTTATTTTCTTCCTTGCCTGTGTTTCAGTAGTTGATTAGTCTTTAATGTATGTAGTCTGTGTTTCTCCCTGTGTCAGTGCCTGATCATCTTCCTATTTTCCCCAGTGTTCTGTACTCTCCAGTTAGCGCCCCTCTACTGATATAGTAGTTAAAATTAGCTCCATCTTATTAGTCATTAAAATGCTACTTATACCTTGGTGCACCAGCAATTTTAATTAAAAAGATACTATGTATCTAGCTAAAGCCAGGAATCTCTTGCTCTGTACGTTTGTACATCTATGTACGTGTGTGTGTGTGTCAAGAACCGTCCATCCGATCTACTTCACACTCGGTGGGTTTCTGGGAACCCAAGGACGTGCTAAGTTGTTGAGGTTTCGACACGTTCAATTTTAATAAACCCTGAATAAACAAGCAATAGTGCTCTGTGAAACAGTGGGGGGCTTCAGGGCTCAGTGGAATTAGTCCTGCATGTCAACCCACAACAAGCTTTTACGCTGGTGGATGCTGTATATTCTACAGAAGTCTACAAAACAATCAGGCACTAGCAACGATATCATACTGACGGAGGTCGAAGAATTTAATCAGTTCAAAAGAGGACCCTGATGCAGTAGACTAGGTTGACAAGTAGAGTTAAACAAACGAGTGAAAAATACATGGTGTAGCATGGGTGAGCTCAAATGCTTTGCTCTGAATTTGTGAAAAGGGTGTTACGTGCTCTTTCAGCAAAGCAGCTAAGTACTTATTCCACAACCTTTGGAATTACATGTCAAGGTCATACACAAATCTAAACGGTCAGTTTTATAGGTGGACGTGACATATTTGTAAAAGTGGGGCACTTTCAAAAGACTTCCAGTATAATATTAACTGGAATATGTTGATGTTGAGTTCATGAGCACAGAACAGATGCAAGTATGATAGATGTATTAAGGAACATACACCCAGAACCTTACGTGTGTATCCTTTCTCCTCGTAAAAATGTATACATTGTGTTCACGAATACCATCTTTATCTGAAGATAAGTACACTAACATTATGAACTAGTAGAACTATAGCAAGTTCCTCTAAAACTGCTGAAGTGCAATTTTCTTATATTGGCTGAAAAGGCAGATTTTCTTTTAAAGAATTTAATAGACTGCAGAAGTCTGGTCTTGTGCACTGGCTATGTATATTTTTAGTATTTATGGTGAAATAATAAAGGCAATAGTGCCGCGCTTATTCCTGCGTTGCTTTAACAGAGACTTTCTGAACACATTCTGCAGAGGAAGACTTTAAAAAAAAAAAAAACAGTTAACCCAGAGGATGCATGGCATGCTCCCACTCGGCTCCCACTCGGCTCGCCAACCTACCTGCCTTCCTGTATTAGTATCATACTGAAGAAATTAAGGAGCTGAACGCCTCACTTTCCCTGTTAAGTTTCTCATAGCTATTTCGAGTGTCGCAGCCAATCTCCCCGTGTGTGTGTGCGACAGGAGGCTGATGTGTCCTATTTCCCTTCAATACAAAAAAAACACCCACCCACAAAAAACTAGGTTTTCCGTTTATTAATATTTGTATCCACTGCTCCAGTCCCCAGAAGAGAGATGAGGTCTATCACTTCAGCATGAGATCCCCTTGTCTGTCTTGAAATTGATTCATTTCAAATGAGAAGGCTTCCATTTGATTGTTTCTCAGGCTGAATAATTGCTCCGAAGGAAACTGAGATTAAATATCGTGCATGTCTTTGACATAAAAAGTGCCGTGCCACTGTTAATTTGTTGAGATACGCTCTGTCTGTCACCACATGGTACTTTTCTGCAGCTTTCCAGTAGCACATTTCTAAAAAGGCATCGCTACGTATATGGGTAATTGCATTATTCATAACTCCTACTGCAAGGGGAGATTACTTATTGATGTACATAGGTATCCCCAAATCACAAGGTGAGAAAGTTTAGAAAGTTCTTTAAGTAATGGACTGAACGTACTACGGCGTGGTTACATAGATTGCACATGCATGAATTATTTCGGGTAAATACACGGCCAATTAGCAGCAATTTTCCCTTGTGCTTTAAGCTTTAAGAATGAACTGGTAAAATACTCACTGGGATATATTTTCGAAGCAGCGCTCAGCTCCTTGGTCAGGGCACTCTTCTTTATTGTCTATGTGCTCTGCTGGCTGCTTTATTTTTCAGTGTCTGCAATAGGGGTAGAACAATGGCTATTTTCTGTTGCTGTTTATTTCAAAACTACAAGTCATATATATCTGAAAGGGACAGGGCTTTTGTTGGGAGTCATCTATATTTGCTTTATTGTCTGTATACAATTGTTTTCTACTGCTTTTTCAGCCTGGTCTCACTCTGAGGATGTCAGATACTCACGCTTAAAAAATGGCCCCTGGTGCCTTTATACCAACGCACAAGGCACCCTTTAGGGCAGGGGTGTTAAACATACGGCCCGCGGGATAATTGTTAAAATTGCAGCAAAAAAAAAGACACTGAGCCAGGGCTCAAACCACTGATCCATCCATCCATCCATCCATTATCAGCCGCTTATCCGGGGTCGGGTCGCGGTGGCAGCAGGTTCAGCAGGCCGACCCAGGCTTCCCTCTCACCCGCAACACTTTCCAGCTCATTCTGGGGGATCCCGAGGCGTTCCAAGGCCAGCCGGGAGATATAATCCCTCCAGCGTGTCCTCGGTCTTCCCCGGGGTCTCCTACCAGTTGGACGTGCCTGGAAAACCTCTAATGGGAGGCGTCCAGGAGGCATCCTGACTAGATGCCCGAACCACCTCAGCTGACTCCTTTCGACACGAAGGAGCAGCGACTCGACTCCAAGCTCCCTCCTGATGTCCGAGCTCCTTACCCTATCTCTAAGGGTGAGCCCGGCCACCCTGCGGAGGAAGCTCATTTCGGCCGCTTGTATTCGAGATCTCGTTCTTTCGGTCACGACCCAGAGTTCGTGACCATAGGTGAGGGTTGGAACATAGACCGACCAGTAAATGGAGAGCTTCGCCTTCCGGCTCAGCTCCCTCTTCACCAGGACGGACCGGTACAGCGCCTGTTTTATTGCTGCAGCCGCACCGATCCGTCTGTCGATCTCCCGCTCCACCTTACCCTCACTCGTGAACAAGACCCCGAGATACTTGAACTCCTTCGCTTGGGGTAGGCAGTTTGTCCCCACCTGGAGGGAGCAATCCACCGGTTTCCGGCAGAGCACCATGGCCTCAGATTTGGAGGCGCTAACTCTCATCCCTGCCGCTTCACACTCGGCTGCAAAACGCCCCAGTGAATGCTGGAGGTCACAATCCGAGGAGGCAAACAGGACCACATCATCCGCGAACAGCAGAGAGGCGATCCCGAGACTCCCGAACCGGATCCTCTCCGCCCCCTGGCTGCGCCTAGATATCCTGTCCATGAAAGTCACGAACAGGACCGGTGATAAAGGGCAGCCCTGGCGGAGGCCAACACCCACCGGGAACGTGTCTGACTTACTACCGAGGATACGAACACAGCTCCTACTGCAGGCGTACAAAGACCGGATAGCCCGTGCCAACGGGTCCGGCACCCCATACTCCCGCAGCACCCCCCACAAAAACCCCCGAGGGACCCGGTCGAAAGCCTTCTCCAAGTCCACAAAGCACATGTAGACTGGTTGGGCAAACTCCCAGGACCCCTCCAGTAGTCTTGCAAGGGTAAAGAGCTGGTCCACTGTTCCACGACCGGGACGGAATCCGCACTGCTCGTCTTGAATCTGAGGTTCGACAAGCGGTCGGAGCCTCCCTTCCAGCACCCTGGCATAAGCTTTTCCCGGGAGGCTGAGCAGTGTGATGCCACGATAGTTTGAGCACACTCTCCGGTCCCCCTTCTTGTAGATGGGAACCACCACCCCGGTCTGCCAGTCCATGGGCACTGTTCCCGACCCCCATGCGACACTGAAAAGGCGTGTCAACCAAGACAGCCCAACAATGTCCAGCGCTTTCAGCATCTCAGGGCGGATCTCATCCACCCCTGGCGCCTTGCCACCAAGGAGCTTTTTGACTACCTTAGCGACCTCTGCCAGGGATATGGGAGAAACCACCCCAAAGTCTTCCGGCGCTGCCCCCTCTCCGGGGGACATGTTAGCCGGGTTTAGGAGTTCCTCAAAGTGCTCTTTCCACCGCCCGACGATGTCCCCAGTCTGGGTCAGCAGTTCCCCCCCCCTGCTGAGAACAGCCTGGGGTAGGCCCTGCTTTCCCTTCCTGAGCCGTCGGATGGTTTGCCAGAACTTCCTTGAGGCCAACCGAAAGTCCTTCTCCATGGCCTCCCCGAACTCCTCCCATGCCCGAGTTTTAGCATCCGCGACCATCGCAGCTGCAGCCCTTCTGGCCTGCCGGTACCCGTCAGCTGCTTCAGGAGACCCCTGGGCCAGCCAGGCCCGAAAGGCCTCCTTCAGTTTGACGGCTTCCCTCACCCCCGGTGTCCACCACCGGGTTCTCGGGTTGCCGCCACGACAGGCACCGATGACCTTCTGGCCACAGCCCCGAGCAGCCGCGTCCACAATAGAGGCTTTGAACATGGTCCACTCGGGTTCCATGTCCCCAGCCTCCCTCGGGATTTGTGAGAAGTTCTTCCGGAGGTGGGAGTTGAAGACCTCCCGGACAGGGTCCTCCGCCAGACGTTCCCAGTTCACCCTCACTACACGTTTGGGCTTGCCAGGTCTTTCTAGCCGACTCCCCCGCCATCTGATCCAACTCACCACCAGGTGGTGATCAGTTGACAGCTCTGCTCCTCTCTTCACCCGAGTGTCCAAGACATACGGCCGCAGATCAGATGATACGACTACAAAGTCGATCATTGATCTCCGGCCTAAGGTGTTCTGGTACCAGGTACACTTATGAGCCACCTTATGCTCGAACATGGTGTTTGTTATGGACAAACTGTGGCTAGCACAGAAGTCCAACAACAAAACACCATTCGGGTTCAGATCGGGCAAGCCGTTCCTCCCAATCACGCCCCGCCAGGTTTCTCTGTCATTGCCCACGTGAGCGTTGAAGTCTCCCAGGAGAACTATGGAGTCGGCAGGCGGCGCCCTTTCCAGGACCCCTCCCACCGACTCCAAGAAGGCCGGATACTCCGAACTGCTGTTCGGTGCATAAGCACAAACAACAGTCAGAGCTTTACTCCCTGCAACCCGTAGGCGCAGGGAGGCGACCCTCTCGTTCTCCGGGGAAAACTCCAACATAGCAGCGCTCAGCCGGGGGCTCGTGAGTATCCCCACTCCCGCCCGGCGCCTCTCACCCTGGGTAACTCCAGAAAAGGACAAAGTCCAACCCTTCTCCAGGAGCTTGGTTCCAGAGCCCATGCTGTGCGTGGAGGTGAGCCCAACTAAATCTAGCTGGTACCGCTCCACCTCCTGCACCAGCTCCGGCTCTTTCCCCGCTAGCGAGGTGACGTTCCACGTCCCTAGAGCTAGTCTATGCTGCCGGCGATCGGCTCGCCCAGGTCTCCTGCCTGGCCTGCCGCCCGGTCTGCATTGCACCCGACCCCGATAATTCTCCCCGCGGGTGGTGGGTCCACGGGGTGACTGCTGCTCCATGTTGTTTCTTCGGGCTGAGCCCGACCGGGCCCCATGGGCGAAAGCCCGGCCACCAGACGCTCGCCGACGAGCTCCCCTCCTGGGTCTGGCTCCGGGAGGGTGCCCCGGTTTCCCTTGTCCGGGCGAGGTAACTTTAGTCCGTGGGCTGCAATTCATCAGGGTTTTTTGAACCACTGATCCACTGATTGAAAAACAGGCATGCTATCCATTGACCTACAGTCACAATTGATTTAACCACTGACATTACTACAGATATTGCTCAACTGCGAGGGAATCTGCAGAGGAGAGTCCAGGCAGGTAAACAGTGGGCTGATGTCTGAATTTTTGGTCTTTATGATCCTAGTTTATTGTAGAAAGACCTTACAATATGGTTTATCATCCAAAAACCTTCAACAATGATTTAAACATAGAGAAATATTGTCATTATGTATGCGTTAATATGCTGTGATTTTACTGGTCCGGCCCACTTGAGATCAAAATGGACAGCATGTGGCCCCTTCACTAAAATGAGTTTGACACCCCTGCTTTAGGGTCTATATGAGATGCACTGGATTGATGCTCATGACCCGTGTAAAATCAAAAGTTGGACGATGTTTACGTTGCGTTACCAGAACAGGCGGACTAGCCGTTGGGAAGTTCGGGAAGAGTCCTGAACGGCTGACCGATTCCAGGCCGAACCGGTGGGTGGTCATGGGGTATTTCAATTTTCTGTAGTGTCTATGTTCCTCATCCTTGGCATGGACCAGTCTGGCCTTTGCAGAAAATACATTACTTAATAAAAATATACTTCAACTAAAAATATGATTCAACTAAAGTCATTATTGTGACTCAAGGGCTCCTACCTTAACTGCAAAATATGCAGAGTGGAGATTAGTTCATTTTGGGCCATTTACCCTCCTCGTATAAACATGTAAAGGTTTAACTGCCCACAAAAAAGCTAATATTTCCACCATGTACCTAAATTAATTCTGTAATGAAGCATCTAACCCCACCAACAAATCAAGGAAGATATATCGTCTAAAAAAAAAAAGCCTGTAATTGGCAATGTTCAGGCTTGGATATAAATTGTGGAAATAGAGCAGAAGTGTCATGCCTGGTCTAAAAGGAGGACCCAGATGCAGGGGATATTCGTACCGGCGCACTTTATTGTTTCCTTCGATCCAAAACAACTCTCTCACTAATCCATCAAACATAAAGCGCTCCCGAAGGAGGGAAGAAAAACAGGGGAAAAAAAACAACTTACGCACAAAAACTTTCGGGAAAAATCTAACTACGACTGTGGACGACTGTGGGCTTTGGTGCATGGACAAGGAAAAACACTTCGGCACAGGACAGAGGGAAGACGCAGACTATAAGCACATGAGGGTAATGGTGAACAGGTGGAACCACTCAGGGATCAGGGGAGACAATCAGACCAGTGACACATGAGGAAAGGCAAGTGACCTGAAACGAGAGGAGAGTCAGGCTTCAAAATAAAACAGGAAGTTACGAGACAAAAAACCCAAGACAAGACAGCCCTCACCGCGGTGTGACAAGAAGGACTTAACATTGGGGAAATAAAAGTCAGAATTGACTTACGTCTTATTGCATAATTTGTCGAGGTTGAGAATACTGTATAATGAAACTTGTACTTCTGAATTATGTTCCAAAAGCAAGAAAACCTCATTCAAAATCCAATTGACATTTGTCACGACGCAATTAACTAATACATAAATACTTACTTTCTCAACAGTGTGTCATGTGGCTCGCTGTGTTTATATAATGTAGTCCCCAACATCTAAAATCGTTGTTTCATATTTCATTTTTTTTGTGAATTCATGCATGTTTTTGAAAATCATACATGTTATTGCTATGGTCTAAGACAGTATAAAAACTATTATTAAACATGACTAGGGCTGCAACTAACGATTATTTTAATAATCGATTAATCGGTTAATTATTTTTTCGATTAATCGATGAATCAAAATGATGAAGCAAAAAAGCATTAAAAAGCATTAATTTCCAACCCTTTGTTCAAAAACAGAAGTGACAGTGCAAATTCACAGTGCAAAACATGTTCAGAAAGCACAAACAGGTTGCTCTTTGAACATCCCTGAGCTGTTAATTAAAAAAAAAAAATTAAAATGGACTAACACTAAAAATATACACATGTATGCTTTACATCTGCCAAATGTGAGCCCTTTTTTTTACTGTAATTGATCTCCTTGGAGCAGAGGCTGCTTTAGCATGCCCTGCTTTATCAATATGTATGAAACACTGGCACAGTGTACTGCTCCTCTCACGTCGGTTTGGACCTCAACCTTCAGGCCCAGCTCCACTTCATCTCAGCTCTGCATCAAGCTGTGCTACATATAGAGCGTCCTCTTTCTTAAACTATTTCATTCTGGGCCTCTTACGACCACACGTTGTTGGCTAAGCCCAACTACGTGATTTGATTCAGTCTACTTTGAGTAAAAAAAACAACCTGCAGCCAGTGTGCCGATTAAACGTTAACGAGTGACTGCGTGAACTGAACCTGACCGGGGGGTTACGGCATGTTTCACCATGTTACGGTTTTCTACAAGCAAGACTGAACTGTAACGGAACAGAACATAACTTTAACGACAATACACAACCCAAACACGTTAGCTAACGTGATAGCAAGCTGACTAGCTTCCATTAAAAACAAGTTTGAGGGAAATGAAGCCGCTGTAGACATCTTAACGCTGATTGGCCAAGACTCGACACGTCACATCCAAGATGTTCTATTTTTGCTGAGATCACGATCTAAACGTTTCTCAGTCCAATCACTCCAATCTCAGACACGCTGGCAGGCCAGTTGCTCTGCTCCGCTCTTTTTTTTTTCTCCGCGACTTTATGACTGCCGTAATAATCGCGCGACACAACGAATCGATAATGAAATTCGTTGCTAACACTTTTGCTAATCAATTTGTATTGATTTTATCGATTCGTTGTTGCAGCCCTAAACATGACCTCCCTTCCCAATCTCAAAACAAGGGTGCTAGAACTCAAATTACTAGTAAGTGAGAAACTGCTCCATATACAATGAATTGAGAGCGTTGTTCTCAATGACACTCAGAGCACCCAGGGGAATGTTCTGAGTGTATGGCTACATCTTCTGTTTCAGAGCAGAGAACACTACAATAGAATAAAGCAAAGTTATAAAAAAAGAAAACAAACTTTCAGATTTTCCATAAAATCAGCATCTCATTCAATGTCTATGGAGCAGCTTTAGGTTTGAGACTTAGTTTTCTGGTTTCTGGATTTGAAAGAGAGAAGCTGATGTTCACAAATATTGATTGAGCTTTCCTGGGCCATGGCAATAATATATTGGAATTCTTATTTTAGGTGGTGTTGCCCTTTATTAACAAACCCCATTTCGCATTAAGCTCCAGAGACGTTTCAATGACTCGAGTCAGATGAATGTAAAGTGGGTCTGGAATGTGTATGATAAAAAAGAAAGAAAGACCTTTTTAAAAGACCTAAAATTCTGCAAGGCATATTGCAGAATTTTATTGCATAAAAAAAGATTCCGTCGGAAACCCTAAATTGCTTTATCAACAAATGTAATAATTCAGCTTGCCAACAAAAGCAAAACGGAGAGATGTCTGTTTCTCTTATCTTGTAATTGGGACAATTTAAACCAAATAAGATATGGCATAGTGAGAGAGACCCCCCACCCCACCGCCAACGTGACCTCCACCACCACCACCAATTCCCACCCACCACACTAAGTGAATTGAGACTGAACCTCGGAATTATAATTCAAATTGACTGAATTAAATGAGAGCGTGCACCAGTAGCAAGCATACAAATGTGTGTGCTTTTATTTCCTACTGTATTGCCCTGGAGGCTTTTCCCCACAGACAATCTGCAGAATCAAAAGGAATGGCTTTGTTTGCCTGTTTTTTCTCTCCCCCTGCTGGGATGAAATAATTGACTCAGTACGTGTTAAAACACAGATTTGGTGGCACTTATTATTGCTGTGAGCTGTTGACTATGTCCTGGTGTGATGCCATTTTGCCTGCACATTCACATCGTGCACAGATATGTGGGCATGAAGACCAATTACAATTCAATCCCGGTGCACGAGTATGGGGTGAAAATTGACTGCTGCCTCTGGGTCGCAAAAGGACTTCCAGAATATAATGGTTATGAGAAGCGGTGGATGGCAGCCCTGATGAATGCAGCGCCCTTTTAACAGGAGGCAACTGCTCTTATATTACTTCCAAATTGACACAGTGCTCGCCGCAATATATTGTGTCAAGCAACCAACCAGGTTTAGAGTGGGATCAGTTGATCTTTGCTTATGCTTTAGAGAAGAAAAAGGAATAACTTGTATAAATGGATGGTCCAAAGTAATTTAAAGATCCGCTACTCAATATTATTTTTTTTCAACAATGAACAAAAGAACAAATGAAAATGAATTATCACCCAACTCTACTGTTCTACAACCCTTATCAAAGCTTTAAGCTTACGGTTTTTGGTTAACACTTTGTTTCTAGTGGAGGAAGGCAGCTGTTTTCAGCAAAAAAAAGTTGCACACAAATAGCTAGCTAGTGAAGAATGTTGTCTATCAGGGGAAAAGCCAGATGTTTTATCTCAGAACTTGGTGTACCAAAACAAGAGAGAGTGAATAATAAACTTACAGGTGACCTGAAACACAATTATGGCGCCATGTGTCTCCCCAAATAACAGCATTATTGTTGCTAGCATGTTAGTCAAAAGCCATTGGTTTAAGAACTTGATTTTTAGACGTACACATGTCACACATACATGGAAACAGGCAAGAAGTCCCAAACTGTTTTCTATCAACACAACAAAGAGGAACATTAGCATTCCTTTTGGAGTCAGGGGTGTGTTTCTTACTGCCTTATGTCCAATAGTCACTCTCTTCTTAGCTCTGTTTTGGTCTCCACCAACTCCTGAGATTTGTTTTGCTGTGTTCAGCAGCCAACTTTATCTCTTGCCCTTTGGCGCAAGGTAGGTGGCGTGTTGTTTATCACTGAAAACAGCTGCCTACTGCTGGAAACAAGGTTAATGAGCGAGCATGGACCGAACCAATACAGAGACACAAAAATGCAAAATACTGGCCTGCACATATTTCGCATTTAAACTGTTCATAACGTCAACTAAGTGGATCTGTTTTTTCCCTACCATTGTAATGGTTAAATACAAAATGTAATCTGTATTTTCAGTTCACGTTGACCGAGGGATGGCTATGGGCATTGTTGACTTTCTAGTGTTTAGGATTGTAGTTTTCCGTGTATAGTAGTGTAATACTTGGATTTCATGTATTGTGACTAAATTATGTATAAAACATGCTTTTAGTTTCGAAATGCAATCCATTTTATTCCTTAGGCTACATTTGAATGTATGAAACTCCAACGGAGCCAATCGGACAAACACAAATCAACAGTGACCACACTTCAACTGTATCTATATTTGTTTTGGCATCGCAGCGTAGCATTTTTACCTAATTACATTATCATACTGCATTTGCATGCAGCCATTGCTCTGCAGCTCTAGTGGACCAAATCTGTGCCAGGAAGTGCACCTTGCAGCGTCCTAGAAAGCCTTTATAAGTCTGTGCCGTGGCAGTTTGCTTGTTTCCATTAGTTTGCCAGTTCCCAGTGTGCTAAACATTAGGCGTACTGCCAAACAACACAATGTGGAAGAACTAACTGGTTCTTAGCACAACCTGGCCACCGTATGCTCTTATCCTTATGGTCAATTTGTCTTCCACTCTCACACTGAAGGGACAACAAATGAGCACACACTCACTCTTCCATCTACCTCTTACCTAGAAACAACATCTCTCTCTCTCTCTCTCTCTCTCTCTCTCTCTCTCTCTCTCTCTCTCTCTCTCTCTCTCTCTCTCTCTCTCTCTCCTGCTGTTTCAAAGTCAGTTGCTCAGTAAGCCGTTTGGCTATCTCCACCGGGGAGTTTATGCCGCCCAGAGATTTGTCCGTGGATCATGGGAGCGAGGGATATGCTCGAACAAAGCAAAATGACTGCTGCAAAAAGTGTGATCTCAGCAATAAGTTAAGGCCAAACATGAAAGGGAAATGGGGAGAAGAGTCAGGGTTTTCGTTTCTTGGACAGTGAAAGCAGACGAGAGGGTAAATTAAGAAAAAAGGGTACAGTATGTTAGACTAGTTCCTGACCCAACATTGTGTTGAATTCTGGACTAAATTTAGCATACTTGCCAAATATTACATCTATCAGTGTAAAAACTGATGTCAATGGAATTGTGCCTTTTTATGTATTTTTTCCTGTCAGCCAGATCATGAGTCATCCTGCCTCAAGATACAGCAGGGTGTAGAAACTTGTCAACCTGCTTGTATAACACTGCTCAAATTAAATCAGATGCCAACATAGATGGCAACAATGTGAGAAAGAAGGGCATATTTATACTCAACTAAATAGTGCCAAGGCATACTTGTTAAAGGCCATGACAGAGGCATTACGCTGGAAAATGTTCTGCAGGGTTTTCAAAAAGTGGGAGTGAAGGAAATTAGGAAAATGTTGCTGGATGTGAAACAAATGGAGAAGGACGAGAGGCAGCCAAATCAAAACTGCCGATTGACCATTTAAAAAGAGAACTTTAGTGGTTGATGATGCACGCAGACTGGACATGATCCTCCAACGTATCAACAGCACACAGAACAGAACATTGGCATTTAGTTTGTCCTGGCTTTCTCAAACGGACAGCTCTTAAAACTTGAATGTGGGTTTTCAGTTCAGTAATGTGTGGTGGGAAACTCTTTGGTTGAGGCATTGATGGACAACGAATGACAAACCTGATACCTAAAGCACTTTGGTTTAGATTCTGTCTTCAGTCGTATGGTAAACCAAATCAAACTAAAACAAATGCTGAGCTGTGCATGTTCTTCCCATTCACTGATCCTATTTTACCTAGAAAAAGTAATGCACTGTAATTTGTATGTAACCGTCCTAATCCTGAGCCAGGACTGCAGAGCTGCCTCTAAAGAAGTAAGGCAACGTAGTATAAAGAGTATCAAAGCCCAGGTAGGATGGAGGTTGGGTCAATCAAAACTGAGTTTCACCCAGGAGGCCACTGTTAATGTACCGTGTGAAACCAAAAGTCAACAGTGACTTATTTTATTGTATTTGTGTTAAGTATGTTACTTAACTAATAGCATCAATGCTAGTTTTCAAATACATATTTCAACCCAAACACAATCAAACACAGGATAGGATTTGAAAAAATGCATGTAACTAGATGAAACTGACACACAGTCCCTGACACTGATGCTAGAGGGGAAAGTAAAGTGTATACATTTTAAGCGTAGCAGGCCACTGACGAAGAGTCTGTTTTCGACAAGTTGGGAGTGAGAATGTGTTAATTTAACAATTCAAACAGACATCAGAGACAGGTGTGAACAGGATTCACATTGATTCACATTGAGGGACGGGGTGTCCCTCGAAGTGATTAAGAGTTTGACGGCAAGAAGTTGGTGTGAAAGTATTGTCAGTTTTGGAAAGATAAAGAAATTGTCCTACTCAGCCACCTCTTTAACTCCGACCACACAGCATCGCCGTGGAGACCTCATGGGAAGGAAGCCAAAGGAGAGCCAAGAGGAGGAGTCTCCACCCTCATCATCAAGGATTGATCCCCCTCTCGGAGAGGACGAGTCTTTACTTCCCTCACCAGCACCTACTTCCACCCCCCACACTTCATCAAGGTCCCTCACCTCTCTACTCTCTCCCTCCTCACCATCCTCCCCCCTCATGGAGTTCACTGACCGCATGAACGAGATGGTCTGGAACCAAATTCACTCCCCTCCGCACTCCCACTTCCCGTGCTGAAACCCCTCCAGCTAGACCTCCGTCACTGGTTCTAAGTGCTTTGACGCAAACACCGAAGTTAAAGCGCCGCGCCCCTCTCCCGCCTCCACAACATCTCCACAACCATCCTCTATCTCCACGACCTGATAAAGACATTGATTGATATATTTTGGGTCCGGACTACAAGGTTAATGACACCACTGATTATCTCCAGGAACAGTCGGGACCCTGTATGAAGTTAGCCTTCTTAATTCCTGTCCTGACTTATCGAAAAGGAAAGGTGAGGCTGCTAAGAAACATTAGTAAATCTGCAAACTTATCCAATTTAACATTCATTCCTCGTCAGCCTGTCCAAAGAAATACGGAAAATATAGTTTTAAACACATTAAACTTAGCTTTATTAAATGTCAGGTCTCTGTCAGGAAAAACATTTTTAATCAATGATTTCATTATTAGGCACAAACTTGATTTTTTGTTTTTAACCGAAACCTGGTTAGACCAAGATAACAGTGCAGCTGTTCTTATTGAAGCAACACCTCCCAACTTCAGTTTCATGAGTGAAACAAGAGTGCATAAGAAAGGAGGTGGAGTTGCTATTTTATATAATGAGTCTCTTCAATGCAAGCAGATGTCTTTTGATCATTTTACTTCCTTTGAATATGTGGCTCTCAATTCCACGCAAGTTTTATTCCTCAACATTTACAGACCACCTAAATACTGTGCAACCTTCTTTGATGAGTTTACTGAACTGCTGTCTATAATCTGTATTAATTTTGATTGTGTTGTCATTGTTGGTGATTTTAATATCCATGTTGATAATCCCCAGGACAGAGGGTCTATAGAGCTATGTGGTGTCTTTGATAACTATGATCTGACTCTGCATGTAATGTATGTTCTCTCAGGTGTCTTTCCCACAAGCCCTAAAAAAAGCAGTTATTAAACCACTTCTAAAGAAGGCTAGTTTAGACCCCGAAATATTGAAATTATTTTCAATATATTAAATTATCAATTAAATATTGAAGCAGCAGTATTTGAGCATGCATGAAGATACGGATCAGCAGTAGAGAAGTGGACGATGCTGTAGCGGTCGTTGGAAAAGGCCCCACGGGTCCTTTGATACATACTGACATGTATTGGGACTGACACTGCCATTGAAATGAATGGTAACAGTGTCATCTGCAAAGAAGCGAGATACAAACTTTTCAGAGGCACCTTTTGGGTTGTTGCTGCTCGATGGAATGTTCCTTTTTATACGTGCAGCTCTTTGTGAACTCTATAAGCCAAGGAACTCGAGGCATTTTGTCAGTGAATACTTTCACTGTGAGTTATTTCCTGATTTTGAATTGGATAGAGGCCAAATGGAAAGGCACAAAGATTCATGCATACAGACGCACACCCACACACTCATCTCTCACTCAGTCTTCCAGAAACATTTTGTTTTGACAGATTTGGCTTTGCATTCCATTTTTAAAAGCCAAGCCTCTTCTTGATGGTTTATATTAAAGGTTAATGTCAAATCTCGCTCACAGGGAGCCTTAAATCAATTTGTAGTTATTCACTTTTCTAAGGACGATACAAGGTCTCTTTTAGATTCACCTGCTGCTTTACAGACGCTTTAGTTCACACAACCACTGTTCATTTTAAAAAGGTACTGCATCAGTCATTGTGGCCATCTCCCTGAGCGCAATAGGTTAATGCATGAAACAAGTCGCTGATGTAGCACTGACTTTCTCTTTCTGAACTGTTACTTCTGGGGATGAGCAATTGTTGATAATCTAGTCATCTTTTTTTGCGCACAATGAAGCCTCTTGTGCTTTTCGGCTCAAAGAATCATTCAGTCGCTTAAAACCAAACAAAAACGAGTAGCATCTGTCTTGTTCTTTCAATTACATGTATTCTGTTTCTCTCTGTGTGATCTCTTTATCTTTAAAGGATATATATATATATATATATATATATATATACATATATATATATATATATATATGTATATATATACAGTATATATAGTGTGTATATAGTGTGCATTTTACGGCCCGCGTGAGATCAATCAAAAAAGAAATAAGATGCATGCCATAAATGCAGCCTCACCGACAGGCAGTGTTGCCAACTTGGTTCTCTTTAGATCTACCTACACATGAGAACAAACATTCTCAGTGATGAAGTTCAACAAATCCAGATCCAGATCCTCTCTCACTGATACCTGTCAGCTGTCCTTCACATCTCCACCTCAAACATTCAACCAGACTTCAATGCACTTGTTCAAGCCCAACACAGACTGGACGTTTCTCACTGAGTAAGAAAAACTGAACTTAACTGGAAAACATCAAAAGCCCTTATTGCTTTTGTATAAAGCTAATACATTGCTCTTCTTTTACATACATCTTTAAAGGTAAACAACAAACTGAACATGGACAAAAGAAGGAGTCGCTTGTCCCTAACATGGACCCTTAGTACTGAACAGACTGTTTATGCTGTTCCCTGATAATAGACAAATATTTCACGTGACGGTGTTATCAGTGGTAATTAGTATTAGTTCGTTCCTAGAGTGACACTTTTTTTTTGGAATCAGAGGGTAGAATTAGTACGAACTATATTGTAGAACAGAAAATATGATGTGGTGTAAACATCAGTGGTATCAGTAGTGTTGCTGTGTGTGTGTGTGTGTGTGTGTGTGTGTGTGTGTGTAGGGATGTTGAAGGTGCATAACAAAACAATAAGTTAAGTAACATAACCTAAACTAACTCTGCTGACCCAGGTGCATTATAGTCACATGGTAATAAAAACAATATCAGTATACTCCTTTAAAGGATTTACGCTTTGGTGCCATGCTGTCGAATCACATTTAAAAACGGCTTTGTCTGCGAGTGAGTGATGCAAGGTCCCCTTAGTACCGGGCCGCACAGAAAAAATGAAACGTTTAAAAAAAAAAAATTAAAAATAGGTTTTATTTTGAAGAATGACCAGATACATCTGTCTGTGCGTCTGAGCATCTTAGTCTTGACAGGAGGTGGGCCGGTCCAACACCGTCGGGTGTCCCCTATGGGCAGTCCGTCCCTGTGTGTGACCCACATTTGATCTTTTGTGAGCGTTATGTTGGTCAGCCACACACACACACACACACAGTGACCAAAAGGCAAGTGTTGGTCGCTACACAGGCTGTTGCCTCCTGACTGTTTCCATCACAGAGCCACAGGCCTGTTTTTAGCCCGCTGCTCGATTCCCGCTAAGCGTTCTGTGTCTGTGTTGTGGGCCACAGAAGAAGCCCGCAGGAAAAAGGCCAGACACACTCCCACTACCCCCATCGTGTGTGTCTCATCAGCAGCCAATCTTCCTCAAGTCCCCCATAAGTAGAGATGGAAATTAGGCAGAGACCCCGACTCTGTCTCCATAAGGACCACTTGACGGGTCATCTTTGTCGTTTCAGGAAAGATGGAAATTGAAAAGAGTGTGATTTTTGCGCTGTGCAGTGTTCTTCAACAACTACTTTGGTCAAGGTTTGAGGGATTAGCCGGGGTGCTTTGGTCCATGGGACTGATTGCATTTTTCAAGAGGGTATGCTGGGTCAAACATGACAATATAAATTCATACAATAAATTAGCATGCTTTTTTATATAAACGACATCAAAGGCACAATAGGAAAAAAAGCGGGACCTGAAATAACAATGTAATTAGTAAATCGATTGTTTGGTTGAAGGAATGATTGAAGCACAAGGTTTGCAATTTTTTTTAAATGAGATAGCCACAGATTAATAGTATAGAGCAAGAGCCAATGGTGACATCTTAGATTTACTTTTGTCAGACCAATCGTCCAAACCCCAAAATAGTCAGGTTAATTATCATATAAAACAGAGCAAAGCAGCAAATCTTCATATTTAAGACCCTTTTTTGGATGACATTTGACTTTCGCCGATTCATTTTCTGTCTATTTAATTAATCAACTCTTCTTTCAGCTCTCCAGCTGATATTGTAAAATGGAAAAAACCCACTTGGTCTGAACTCTTGGTCTCATTGATCCAACCTATAGGAGGAAGAAGAGACTAGTCTTCCGCTGCTCATAGAAGCTCAGCAGAGAGTCCTGATGGATGCTAGACTTGCGTTTAGAAACAACTGAGCTTGGTTACTTCTTCTTGTTGGACACATTTACAAGACCCAAGTCAGAGCTTCATTTGAGGAACGGAAGCTGTTGGATTCTCACAAATCAGTGAAGAATTTTGCAACTACCTAAGAAGCTTCATCATGGTATTTGATGATGATGATGATGATGATGGGTAGTTGGAAGCCTTCAATCATGCCTCGTAAGTCTGGTTATAAAAGTTATTCTCGTGAAACAACCACAAATTAGTCATTTCTGAGCCAAATTTTTGGTGTTTTCTGTGTGGTTTCTTTTTATTTATTTTTTGACAGCAGCAGAGCTTTTATATGCAGATGTGATAATATTCCCTCTGTGTGCTGGTCTTGCACTACCAAACCCATCAAGTCCTCCACTGTGCTTTGGAGTCAGCTAAACAATAAATAACATTAAGTTATCCACTGCCTATAGCCATCGGAGAGAAGAGGAAAAGGTCAGAGGTCACGACCCACCCAGAGGTAGCTCTCTAGCTTGTTTGAGGCTGACAGCAACGACGAGATTAAAGAAGTGAACGAATATGTGGGTGAGCACATGTGTGATGGATGTGGCTATCGTCAATCCCATCTCCATTACCCCTTTATTAAAAAGCTAATGAGAGCAGCCCATTTGGCTGCTCCCGCTCTGTGGAAGGCTAATGCAGAAGAAAGACTGCCGGCTCTTATTTCCCCCGAATGATAATCACATATCAATAAAGTCACAGGAGTGTAATTAGAAACACAAGAGATGTGCTTTTCACACTGGAAGGAGACACTGTGTTGTTTTCTCCGCAGTGACTATGCAACGTCGGCGTATTCGCCTCCTGCCTGAGACGTCCGGTGTAATTGCAACATTACGGGCTTGATCCGGACCACCAGTCCTTTCAGTCAGCCATCCATTGTTCTACCACGGACGCTATCTCCACCACCACTGATCAGATTTTGGAAAATGTTCAGGAAATTATCTTTCATCATTAGTCCACGGAGAAGCATTTCCGTTATGGCACGGAAAATGTGTAATATTTCATATTGAAAGTCACAACAAGGGGCTTTTTTTTTGTACGAAAAAAAAGAGAAGAGATTCAAAGGCTTTTTTGTTTGTTGAGTATAAGTATCTGGATTCGAAGCTTTGAACAGGATTTTTTTTTGGTCTTGTGAAAAAGTATTCTGGCCTGGCACTGTGTCCTTGAAGCCCATGTTGTCAGGCCCCCGCTGGCCTTGTTTCACTGCCACTGTCATTGTTTTCATACAAATTGGGAGGAAGTGTGCCAGTTTTCCCGAGGAATACTTTGAGTGGGACGCGTTGGCTGAAATGTACGAGTGCTTTGTTGTTGTGGATAGCGGGGGATGCAGCAATCAAGTCAGAGGCAAAAAAAAGCAATCCCAGCGTATTAGGAAGGCACTCACAAAGCTCATACACCAAGAGGGCGGCGAGGGAGGAGGAAGCAGCAGTCACTTCTGACATAGCAGGAAGCCGTTACAGGCAGCTTAGCCGTGACCTGATCGCATCTCAAATGTAAGCACTTACTTTTAGGACTTCATTCAGTGATGAGGGACCTCATGCAGCATCCCTACTAATGTGACAATCTGTTGTCCTGGTTACGGAGGAACTGAGAGAAACTTAATTTCCATCAGCAACCAGCTGCTGTAGGAAAAGGAAGTCTGCATCAGCATGTCATTAGAAAGAAAAAGGTGGCTGAGTGCACAAAGACCTCCGGCAGTTACGGCTCCACCTGCCGAGCAAAAACGACATTCCCACGCAAACAAAACTGCGTTGTCAACTATGTTGTAACGGTATGACCGGTTTGTTTGGGGTGCCAGTTAGGTCTGTGCCTAACAATATCTTCCTCAGGGTGTGAGTTAATATTTAGTCATTAGTTTGGTCAACCGCACACAGGGCTCAAGTAGAGAGTACAATCCCCCTCACACACTTCCCCACAAGCATTTCACAGGAATATTGTTCATCACAATTAACCACCACATAGATATCGGTCCTTTTTAGATGCTCGTGTATTTACAGTTCATTGCAGGCACAATACACACATTGAGTCCCTCACACAGTTTCCCCCAAATCCATCCCGTAATTTCCCTCTCATTCGCTTCCCCGTGCAGTCCCTCTCAGTTTACCGAATACGGGAAAATAGTTGATCAACCAAAAAAGATCCCTCACGGTTTGTGCCCGTAGGTCAGCGTGTCAGATAATCCGGTGGGTCCAGACCCGGAAGTCTGGTCCGTACCTTCCCTAGTCCGCGACTCCTCGTCACGTTACAGTCTGCTTACGCTGCAGCCATCGTTGCCTTGATGTTGGACAGCGGAACTTTTTGTAGAGCGCACTTAAAACATCCAAAACAAAGAAGACGTTCACGTGTTACACTCCTGTAAGGTCCGGTTACTCTCTCCTCTTCCGCTTTTGTCCGCCGTGCTGCAAAGGCACAGCGCGGATTGGTTTCTGAACGGGGATGTGTCTGTGACGTGTGTGTGCGGATGTGACAGGGACTGTTTGAGTGTGTAGTGATACCAGATCGCTACAATGTTTCGGGGAAAACGCGTTTTGTTTCCAATAATCCTCTGCAAGGTCGGCAGAGAGGGGAGGATGGGTCCAGGAAACACATGACTTTGACCCAAGAGAACGGTGTTCCTGTCCCATGTGAGACAAGATGTCAACATTGACTTATTGTAGTTCATGTCCGGTGCATAAAGAGCGTGACAAGCGTACTTATTTCGAGCCAAACCAAGTTGTTTTGTCTCATTTTTGTTTTTAGTGTCAACGTACAACCTCGGACTGTAAATAGAAGACATCACACATTGGTTTGTGGACTGCAGTTTTAAAGCTTCGACTTCTGCATTTCTTGTGACATGAGAGGTACAGCAAAAATGTTACAATCACCTTTCATTACTGAAAACGCACTGTGACGGGTTGAAGTTCTGAAACACGGACAACCTTTTCTCTGACTCAAGTGGAGGTTACATCACATGAAGGTGTTCATAAACTGAACCAAAAGGTTCCCCAAATACAATGCTTTTCATACACACTCAGTAATCGTTGAATCAAGAACGTGCAGACCGATTGCTTTGAGCAATCTGAATTCGGTTCTGAGTCCCAAAATCCATATCATCTAAAACGGTCCCCTTACTATATCTCTATTCATGGTCCATACTGTGTAGAATCTCTATTTCATAGCTTCATATCATATAGCTGGTGCTCACAATGCGCTGTGTGTACTTGTGTGAAGGTTTCCCTCTCTATCTTGTCCCACGCTCCGCCTGGTGACAGAGGTTGCTGTTGGAAATGTCGCGAATCTGAGTAACATTCATCTTGGAGGGAGTAGTTCATAAATAGTTGCTCACTCTGAAATATTGTTGGAAGTCAAATGTTTTCTAAGTTCCAGGACCAGGTTTCAGAGGGGATCCCCCCCTCCCCATGCAGTGGTTCAGTCCAATTAGGGTGAGGCCAGGTGGGGAATATAAAAAGCTACTGAGGGAGTGAGTGGTTGCTCTAGCTCATTTTACAGTGTATTTGCTCTCTGTTAATATTCAAAGCGCTTCATTGTGTTTATTAGTAAAAAAAAAAAAAAAAAAAAAGAGACTCAGCATCTTTGTTGCTACTCACCTCCAGCACCAGACCACCTCACTATAATCCCTCATTTATGTGGAACAGGGGTGCCCACACTTTTTTGGCTCGCGAGCTACTTTTAAAATGACCAAGTCAAAAAGATCTACCTACATTAATAATGTAATGTGTATATATATATATATATATATATATATATATATATATATATATATATATATATACCGAGTATACTTTATATTTACAATATTGGTGTATCTTGCATAACTGCATGAACCCTTATGACATAATACAATTCTGTACATTTTTGGTCATTACATTTGACTCTGATGACATAAATGAATGGAACCAGCAGGGTTGCATAGTCCAGACAGTAGCTGCTGGTAGCCAGCTTCAGGCAGATCAAATGGTCATCAGTCATGGTGGACAGGTGTTTGGACTTAATATTTTTCATGTGGGAAAAGGCTGACTCACATAAATATACTCTGACAGACACTTGTCAAGCTGCTCTGTCAAGTTGCGTACACGCCTTCCATTGAGTCTCCAGCTCTGACACCAGGGCCCTGTTTCTTGTACCCGGCTAAACAAATTCAAGCAAATGTCCTAATCTCCAGTTTGAATTAGCGAGATGATTGACATCACGCTATCTGGTTTTCTTCACGGCTGATCCGTGCTGAAACGGTCTCGTTAATTCTAGCCAGACGTCAGTCTTCTGGATAAATGCGCGCGCCCGCTCCTCTTCAGAAGAGATAATAATGGAGCACTGACACCACAATGTTCTAACAGTACAATGGCAAATAAACTCAGAGGAACCTCTTTTTATTTCTCTACTGAGAAGCAGGAGATGATCATGAAGGCATATGAGGATGTCAATACCGTAGTCATTCACAGCAAACACATTGCGAATATTCCAAAGTTTTTGCAACGTTGTTGCCGTGAACGCAACTTTAACAGCGCCCCCGCTGCGCGACATAAGCGTCACAAATATATCAGACAAGTTAAATGCGTCAGTGTTGGGAAAATGTATCGGCAAATTTAAGTGCTTCATCACCCAAATCAATCAGATTATATTTACGAATAAATATATACTTATGAGGATATATGTACTGTATGCGCGTATGAATCATGTACTATATATGTGTATGTGCAGATTACCATATAACTAGGAGTTTGAATATGTGTATGGGCAGATCAGTATGTATGTATTATTCATAATCAGAAATTCAATCAATTGAAGCAGTAAAAATAAATTGTTTGTGATTCTCTGTATTCTCATCACGATCACCTTAATCATGCTCTACAATAATGATATGTATGGTGTACTAATAACACTGTCATATATAATTATGAGTGCTTTCAACACATCCATAAGTTTCTGAAGCGCTAAATAAACGTAAGAACAGCACGACATGCAGCGGCTGATAGTCTATGTGACGGGTGATCAGCTGCGCCTGTAGTGTTCAATGTCCGCGGCTCGAGAAGCTCTCGTAAATAAATTATTTCTTGCTGGCAAAATCTATATCGCCGCATAAAGGAAGTCATGATGATGTAAAGGATGGAGCGATCTGAAAGAACTCTCTCCCTATATAACTAATATTGCTCCTTCATCAATGAGGAAGTGAGCTGCCTTTTTTGTCCGGTGGGAGTGGCCAGTTTATCCAGTGAATTTCAGTAAACCTGCCCGGGAGCAGGTTTACATTTTTGGCTGTATTGCTATGGTGATTAATATAAGGTTGCTTCGAGAAACCGAAAAGCCAGACCTACGTCATCTTATCCTGACAATTAGCCCGCTAACTCAGTAAGCCAGGTACGAGAAACAGGGCCCAGGTTTGGAAGTTCCTTAAATCATGAAGCTGCAGCTTTGAGGACAGATGTTGCATTTTCCGTTTGAAAGCATTAACTGAGCTGATCATATCAACAACGGTTTATTTTTTCCCTTGCAGCTCTAAATTAAGCTCATTTAACAAAACGGTTAAAAATACCAAGTCTATCAGCCACTGATCGTCACTTAGTTGGTTGTATTCTGCATGTTTAACAACATGGAGAAACTCCGTTATCTCCGGACAGAGCTCTACTAAGCCATCTGTGTGTAGAACAGCCGTCTTTGAAGAGCTCTCGCTCGAATAGGCGATCTTCGTTGCCACATCCATGATCTCTTTCATGTTTAGCATTGTAGCGCATAATGCTTGTTGGTGGATTATGCAGTGGTAATTAAGGAAGTCGGGAATTATATCATCCTCCCTGCATTTGGCAATAAATCCATTCAAGTGGCCGACCATTGCAGGCGCAGCGTCCGTGGTGATTGACACTAATTTGCACAATGGGAGCTGGGTTTTGTCGATAACCTGATAAAACATGCGATCTATCCGCACTACCTCTGTGAACGACCGGTCGATCGCGATCGACATATTGGGCACCCCTGATGTAGAACTACTACCAGTAATGCAGCAATACTAAATCTACTGTAGGTTTTGGGGTGATACAGTATCTCTATATAACCATGCAGCTGTTCTTGCACTTCCTCAGCTGAATGGTCCATGTCAGGGCTACCTTACAAATATCCTAGCCAGTAGATGGCCTTTTCTTTAGTTTAGTTTTTTAGAAGAAAAGGTTTTGCCCCCCCGCCAAAAAAAGAGAGAAAATGTAACAGTTATGAGTAGAAAGCAAAGAGGAAGAGTTTGCCATGTTTCCTCAGTTCTCTGTGATCACAGGAAGTGTCCCGCAGCTGAAGGCAGACTCCTCTGACAATCTGTCCCACTTTTGTCACCAAACCGTCACCTGTCATTTCACACACGCCCTCATCTGGAAGTGATGCTGTCGTTTCCACTCAACTTGAGGCGGAAAGAATAAGTTTATTTTGAGTGGAAAGGAACAGCTCCAGTTCGAGAGGGAACGGACTGCAAGCGTAAGTAACCGTTACCGGTGACCAGAGGAGTGAGACAGCCACCAGCTGATTTCAAAACACTTTTTCTATCTGAATATAACTTAACAAAAGGCAGAGACAAAAAAGAAAAAAGTCCCCGATAATTAGAGCGTATAGCTTTCTACATTTCTGACAGTACAAACGCGTCAACTGTCAAGAGAATCTATTTTTAAAGAGCTTGTGGAGTGAGCAGAAGGGGTAAGTTAAAACTGATTATTTATATATATATATATGTTTCCAAGTAGAGGAAATGGAAAATTCAAATTGCAGCCTCAGCTGACGCGTCATGTATCCGTCACATTTTTTGTATTCAATTTGGGATAATGGTGATGGGGGCTGCATTATTTATACAGCGCAAGGATAACAGCCTGCGCGCACACGCACACGCATACTACACAGTACATCACTACACCACCACAAAAGGGTCTCTTCTCTCTCAACTACCCTTCTTTTTCTTTTCTACTTGTTGAATACTGGACCATTTAACCTCTTTAGGCCTCCAATAACCATTTAAACTAAACAAGAGGAGAGAAAATCAAGCTCTCACAGCGCATTCACGTTCAATGTGCGACAAAAGGTTGTAAGTAGACATTTCTCGATAAATGAAGGTCAGTATATTAATCACTAGGAGTACTACTACGACTTTTAAGAAATGCTGGATACTGTCTTTTGTGTGTGTCAAGTTGGATGGGAAAAAAAACGTTTAGAATAACATCGGCTTTATCTGTGTTTGAACTTTAAGGCAACACTTTTTTTTTCTAACAAATTGCATTTCTTATACATAGGATTCTGTGTATTTTTTTGTGAGGCACTTAAGAGTATGAGCAGGTAGCCTGAGATATAAGTGAGAGCGCACCCTTTTCCTCTCGCCGGTTGATCTTCTAGATCCAACTACGCAAAGTCTCCTTCTGTCTTACTCTCTTCGACACACACACACACACACACACACACACACACACACACCTATATTTCCAACCAAGTGTGGACCTGCTGTTTCTGGTCATTTCGAAGGAACAAAAATAGAATAAAACATTTACTTTTCATATCTTTTCATGTACACCCCCACACACACTGACACCTCTTACCTGTAAATCTTGTATCTGGTAGAAAATCCCTGCTGGAACCTCTCTCTGAACTCGGTGTACTCCGGACACCTGTGGAAAGGTCCCTTCTCCGACAGCAGCCAGTCCAGCTGCCCCCCGCTCTGCCTCGTGTTGAAGCCCCATGCTGAGGAACTGGACGGGGGCGAGGAGGAAGATGAGGAGGACGAGGGGGACGAAAGGGAACCGTGGAGCACCTTCCCGCCGCCCACCTGCTCAGCTCGGGCGGTCCACGGCAGCCATAGCAACACCCACGGCAACCATAGGAGCATCAAGGAGGACACCGACCATCTAGCAAGGCAGGCGGAGCACCTCTCTTTTCTCATTGGCCAAGGATTCGCCATGGTCCAGGTGGTGATGTACTAGGGCACCTAGGACCGGCATTTCTTCTGACAGTCACCTCCCACTGGCCTGAACAACAAGACACAAAACAAAATTGCCTTTACTTCCACGTTGAAACATTTAATTTAAGTCAGTCATTGGTGAAAACTACTGTCCACATATTGTGATTCCATTCCAGAATAATAAAGACAGCACAATGTTCCCCAAAGTGGTATTCATCAAAATAACATGCGTCTTCATGTTGGCTCTAAATGTCCACATGAAGGGTATTCTATCTGCATGTCAGAGACGCACATAATTATTGCTATCAATCTTTGAGCATTAATTAAATGCAAAAATCATACAGGCGTTGCTTTTATTCCTTCAAAGAGGTTTTACTGATTAAGGTACTGCCTCTCGCTAAAGTGTAATCTTGGGCGTCTTTTACGTTTAACGTTCAGAGTTTCTCATCTCTGGACAAATCCAGAGTGGATTTCATTCACTCTGGATTTGCACTCCACTTAGCCACATGCATCTATTAGATTTGGTCCGGTGTAAGAGCTTAAGCCGGTCCTTATAACACATTGTGGCTTATTAAGGGAGCTGTTGTGAGGGCTGTCAATGTGACAGAGGTGTCTATTCCACTTCAGACTATATCCATCCACTTGATAGTTAATCCTCAAATAAAATCTTTGATGGGCTGCAATCATTCTAAGCTGGGAGAACCATGTACATGCTGAAGGAAAATCAGCAGGTACTCTTACTTGAGCAATGATCTTCATACCGACATAACGCTGGGTTGTTTAGCGGCAATGGACCCCAAGTACATGGACTAGGGGTGCAAGAAATATATTGGCCTGTGATCAGCCTTTTTATTTTCATGAATAGCACACCATAAAGTCTGTACTTTGGGACATTCTCATAAGAAATGAATCGGTGTAACGTGACCATCCGCTCGTCTCCAGCGAATCTTGTCGGTGTCCAATATAATCTATTAATTATCTTGTATAATTGTATTTGTCGAGTTCAGAGTTGATTTTGAATGACCTCATTAAAAGTATCCAAATGATTGAAAGGTATTGGGAAACGAATTAGTAAAACATTGAGGTTCTAACTCAGAAAGAATGGGTTGGGGCAGCGGAGCATCACTCGTGACCGCTATCTGCCCCGTCTCAAGGTCCCATTCAAAACATATTGCGCAAAACACAATATTCAATGCCGCCATGATCACTGGAAAGGGGTTTATAAATGCTAATCTCACTTTCATAGAATTTTTGCACCAAATGTCTGCATATTACCTCGTTTTTAAATATGTGCAAATATCACGGGGGAGCACCAAGACGCTTGTCAGGGCATTTCATCCTCGTCTTATTTTTGCAGGTTTAACGGAAAAGCAACGCAATCCTTTTTTGGGGGGTAAATTCGCCCACTAGTGTCAAGATGTGCGCCAAAGTGACAATACTGTCACTTGTTTTTAATGCTTTGTGTGTTTGGACAGCAATGTCATCACCCGCCTCAATCTGATCCGTGGTGTCTTCGGCACACACGGCAAACACATTGGCACACACATCGGCACAAATCGCACCACGGCTCGAGTGTGAATCCTCCGCGTCCGCCAAACTTCCAGCTGCTTGTATTTAGACAAACACACACTGTATTCACGCTTTCCTCGAGGTGATACTTCTGGAGACTTTACAGTGCCCTTCAGAAAAGTCAAGGCTTGCCCCTCATTTCGCAGGATTGCTGCGTGGAGTCTTCAGGGACAAGTCGGCATATCAGAATAGATATGTAAAGCAGCGCGCAGAACGCTTTAAGTGGATTGGGATCCAGAGTATTCCCTGTTTAGCGTACAAACAAATTAGAGAATTAATTTCAGGTGGATAAATGCAGGCTCAGACATGAAAAAAACAATACTCAGGGCACTGCATTTTTAATTTTCGCTCGCTGCACCGAGAGATTACTGCGGTTTGAAAAGGCAATTAGCGAAGTCATCTGTCAAACGAATGTATTTATGCAACTAAAAGCCGGATGAGAACTTGATGAATGGGACGGTGTACTGATGCAGTTTCCGTGTACCGCACTGGCCCAAAGGTAAAGCTGGTGTAAATAAAAAATGTGCTGCCTGCTGGATATCTAATTTCTCTGTTTGTTGTGTCCTTCTGAGGAAATCACATACCATCGAATGAGAAAGCCACGCATTGCAAACAAACACGTAAATGTCCAAAATGTTCTCTAATTTCTTTTTTGAACATTATGAAATCTCTAAGAATGTGTCCTATCATACTGAAAATAGTGTTTACGGATAAAAGTACACATATGTAACAAATCAACTTTACATTTGCAAAAGCTGCTGCTTTGCCATGTTGAAGCTACGACGAGGAACTTTAATTTCATGTTAATTTTGGCCCTCCTTGTGGACAAGAGTGGTAGTGTTTCCCAACACAGGAGTATCTAAAGAGTAATTGGCTGGTGTTAGCTCCCTGGGCTTTTTGTTTGATTTAATAGACTTAAGTACTTTTAGGTGACTTGTGATACTTTGCCTTTTGGAGTGATTTGATTTGAAATTGACAGGGTACTGGCAACAGGCTCACCTCACACTGATTGAAAACCAAATGTCCAAGTGGAAGTGCTATTTATTCCGAGGAGAACCCGTGCCCTGTTTTTTCCCATTCCACGGAGCTGTGAGATTTGCCTTTCAAATGAAGCTCTGCAACTCCTAAAAAACACCTCCCCTCTCAGAAATAAGTGACCCCCCCCTAATTATAAAATGCATAAAACATGTGCCAGCGAGACAATGGAGGGGGAGGTTAGAAATTGTGAATTTTTAGACCTGACATTTAATGTTCGTCTTGCATTATTCACACACCCTTTGAGTATTTACCCTTCTCCCTCTCTCTCCCAACTTGGGGGAAGAGTGAGGTAAGTTCAAAAAACAGGAACATCTCAAATCCATATTGGTAGACGGAGAGGAAGGAGGGGGGGAGGTCGTCCAGGTGGAATGGAAAAATCGACCACGTGTCGCGTTTAAACATCTCGGAGTGTCAAGGGGGGAGCGGCAGCTCATGTTTTATTGGATTCTTTTTTCTTCTTCTCCTTTCATCGCCTTCACCGAGCTTAGTGAGCAAAGAGCGAGTTGTTGTACTCTGTTTGCACAAAGAGGGAGGATGGTGGCGGGGATGGGGAGGGGGGGAAATGAGAAACATGGAAAGCTTGGAACGGTGATGAAAAGACAAGTGGCCGGGCATGTGGGGGAACACACACCACACAGATTGACAGCATGTTAAGCTGGGAAAAAAAATAAAACGGGCCTCTTAGAAGAATGCAGCTCAGTCTATCCTGTCGCTAGACCACCCGGCTCCGCCTCCTGACTCGTGCGGACGCCGGTGTCCTACCTTTTTTATAAAAAAAAATCTTTTCCAAGTAATACAATCCCAGTTGTCCCTGCCGCAGAGAATGTTACAGCAGCTGGGAATCCTTTATTAGATCTGACGCGCATCTGTGTGTCGCTGCGGACATGTGTATTTGCGCTGATTCTGTGTGTGTGTGTGTGTGTGTGTGTGTGTGTGTGTGTGTGTGCACATATGCTGCAGAGGCACCTGGCCAGGCCCTTGGCAAACATCACACCGGGTGGGGGAGGGGGGCATCAGCATTAGAGGCCAGCTGTACCCGAGCACGCTCACTTGCTCACCTCTCGGCGATTATGCGAGTCAGCATGCAGCAATCGCCGGCCAGCTGAACACCTGCTCTTGCCCTGTAATTCAGGATCACCGCACACTGAAGCCAGGGAGGGGGGGTGGAAAACCGAAAGAGAGCTGGACGAGGGGGAGCTGAAGGGGGGATTGACGCTAACGGGATGGGATGACAGGCGAGGAGAGAGAAACAGGGAGGTTAAGAGGGAATGACGGAAGGAGAGACGGATGCATCCAGAGGCAAAGACAAAGGAGACAGGGAGAGAATGGCTGTGACGGAGAGGAGATCACATCGACATTTTGATGTGGTCTTCAGTTGGGGGGTGAAGAGCAAATGTTGGCTGGAGGGCGTGAAGTGAAAGCAAGAATCCTCAGCTTGGGCCTTCGGTGGAAAAGACAACGGAAGACACACTTTCTACTCCTGGACACCACAAGTGTTTTTGTGTGTCTCTTGATTGTGATTCCCTTCACCTGTGTATCCCCCCCTCCTATATATACTCCCCCGCTTTACCTTGTCCCCTGTCAGACTGTCTTTGACTAAGTAAAGCACGTTTTTGATTTTTCCCTGCTCAAACCTGCCTCCGGTCTCTTTCCTCTGCACCTGAGTCTCAGCGCACCACATACCGGGTCTTGACAGTTTTACCCCCATGAAACCTGCTGATTACTTGCATGAAAGTAATTCAGCCATTTTATGTTTTTAAATATATGCCAATGAGGCATTATCTAATGGTAACTTTGGCTGAATTTAAATAATAGTAAAATGATCAACATTATGTGTATTTTCTTCAATTCATTCCAGCGTGGCTTTATTGGCATAGGAGTTTCAGGGGAAAACAATGTTGCCATAGAATCAAAATGAAAAGAAAATGCCACAATAATATGAATACGTAAATGAACATGCCAATATGATGACCCCAAAAAGAAAAAATCGCAAAATTGCTCAGTGCATGAAACATTTTATTGCCTTAACATTCAGTTGTCACGTTTATTTAATTCAACGTTTTTTCTATTTACTGCATGCATGCGAGTGATTGCCATGAGAGAGCCGATCTCTGGAAAGACTGGGACAAAATTGGTGGTTAAAACTCTACAGGGCACCTTCAGCCTGTCCTGGATGAAGTGGTGACTTCATCTTTAACCAAAAAGTCCAACCAACACAGTCAACACATCTTCTAAGCCAGTGATTTTCAACTAGTGTGCCGTGAGATATCGTCAGGTGTGCCGTGGGAAAATGTCCAATTTCACTTTATCGGTCCCAAAAAATATTATTTAGTTGCCGCAAATAATTTGCCATTGTTGAGCGTCTGAGCCTGCAATATAGTGGCTGGCCTAGTAATTAAATACTCTTCCATGCCAGTAGGTAGCGTAATAATGACCTACCATATATGCTGTGTTATGCTACAATGTGACATTTTGTAACTTTTTGGGTTGTTGGTGTGTCGCGGGATTTTTTTATTGTAGAAAATATGCTGCATCTCAAAAAAGGTTCTAAGCAACCTCTTTCAATCCCATTCTGACTACGACACTTTTGAGTGATTAGAGCCACAACAAGTAGTCCATTCATTGATTAGTCTAAAAATGAATCCATTTAGTCAACCGATTCATCGTTGCCGTAATTTTCCAGGCAAAAGTAGCTGTCGACTGAACATCTATAGGCGACAGATTAAAACAATTCATCAATCAAAAGGGAAAATATTCTGCAGCGCCACAAGATGGATCTCTGCTGCTTCACTGTCCCAACGTGTTCCATTGTGAACGGCATCAGAAGGAGGAAAGAGAACCAGGGGACCACCATGAGATACAATCCAACCGCAATGCCGAATCAGTGCTGAAAAGTCCCCGAACCGCACCCCATCTTCTAAATCTGCCATCATTTTGATCTCAACTACACACCGATGAAGTTTCATAACTGCATCTTCACACAGACATAGAATAGCCTTTTGAAAAGTACTAAAAATCTCCTCTTTTGGTAGTTCCCGCTGCATCAGGTGACTCCAGGACCACATGTTGCCATGGCAAAACACAGACACACACTCAGTCACGAGGTGACAATAATACCAGCCGCACATTGTCGCAGCTCAAGGTTCTTTAAAGTGTAAAAATCCATTTATTTCATCCCCGATAGAAAGGTCGGAGTGATGTCCAGATGTGGGCAGCATTCGTTCTTTTAGCAAACCAGAAGGGAAGACGAGCTGATGTGCGTTGACCAATGTGCACATGCAGATCTATTTCCTGGCTCCTAATATCTTAAAACCCTGCCATATCCTTGCTTATTCTAGCTGCCGCATGCTCCAGTGTTCATGAGCAGCGCAATCATCTCGACAGAAAATGATATTTGCCGAACTTGTTGAGGAAACGCCACTTACACCTTTTTTTCAACAAGTCCTCGGCTGAATGAATAGAACAATGAAACACGGCTTTTGTTTCTGCCGATGTGTTCAGTCAAGTAGGTCTCATGATTATAAATCAGGAAGCCGGTAACATTATTTCTCAGTGCGAGGAGATAATTTGACTGTAAATATTCAGAAAAAGCTACACGATTAAAGCAGGGAAATTATTACTTTTAGCCGTCAATATTTCATGAGGCCTTCTCCAATCTTCAAAACCCTTGGAGACGATTCGGAAGCCGAGGCCCTGCCCACTGAAATGGCCTCGGGGGGGGGGGTTGTAGAGTACCACAATTAAAAAGTGTGACTGGATTAATCAGCCGAGGAGACAATAGAAAGGGGCATGAAAGGGCATCTGATAAAAAAAGGAAAAAGAGAAACATGTAATTGCCTTTTTCTCAGCCTCGGAACGCCTACAGGCTGAATCCGTTCTTAAACAAGCAGGTGGTGGAAAACCCACCCATCTCAAAATCAGACGCACACACACACACACAAAAGCATGCCTGGATTGCGAAGCAGCAGAGCGGCAGCGTAATGGCGATAATGTCGGGAGGCACACTCTGATGTGTTTGGGGTAGGGTATTGGAACCCTGTCAATTCTGTGTGTGTGTGTTCACGTCCCTGTACAGCACATGTTACATCCATGTGTGTTACTGTCTCATCAGTGTGCTCGCTGGTCATCCTCTAGAAACACAAGCAGCCATATGGTCAATTAAGGCCCATCAATACCTCTGCTAACATCTTTACCAGCTGATAATTAAGAAAAGCACAGCCTGTCAGCAGCTCGCTCTGCTGAAAATCATTTTATCCCACCTCACGTACCCCATCCGCCGATAATTTATTTTGTAAGACCTTGCTCGACTTATCACACAGTATACGTCATTAGCTGTGTTACAATTATGTCTTTTCTGTCTCAAATTAGCAGGCTAATTTAAAAAAAGACAAATGACTTGAGTTCACCAGGAGAAATCATGAAACAAAAACTGTAATTTATAATGGGAAATAGGCACTGTTTTGTAGTTTTGGTTTCAGTCCCAACTTGTTCTTGAGCCAAGGCGGACTTAATTGGTTTTTACTACAAACCTCATGGTACCACTGAGAAAAAAAAATGCAATTTTCTCATCTAAAACTACGATGAGGAACTTTTTATTTTGGCTGTCCGTGTAGACAAAACTGGTCGTGGTTCAGAGCACCCTTCCCTTCGGAAAACACGTCATTCTACTGCTGCAGGGTCTGTCAGTCTGTCGGTACCAAGCCAATACATGAATATAAACTAAATTATTAGTAGTACAAATAGATCCATTAATAAACCGCTAATCACAGTAGACACATATAAAACAAATCTGGGAATCTGTCACCAATTTGAGTGAGACAGAAGCAGAGGCCCAAGCACAGACGAGCATTCCCCCAAATGACTGGTGCGTTACAGCCTCATTCATTAAATCCACAAGAAAGTTGTTGACAGGTACTGAAGTAAAGCTTCAATAATTAATGAAAAAGAAGGCGGCCGGGGGGCTTAAAAATGCAATCAGTTGCAAGTTGCTGATTACCTGCCTCATTATCAGCTTCAAACTGCTATTAAGAATCAGAGGAACAATCTGATATTGATCAGTTATGTGCAGAATAACTGGGCTCTAAATGTATGGATGACTGTAAAGCACTTCTTGCATCTCGAGGCATTGCGCAACATAATTTTCACGCACGTGTGGCAGTGTAATTTCAAATTCCTAGAAGGGACATGGTTGTTTTGCCAAGGTGTCATTTAATGTTCTTGATGATTCCATGGAGAGGCAACCTTTTCAATGTTTTCACTGTTGGCTAGAGTTTCACCAGATGGTCTGTACGTAGCAAGGGTTCCCTTTCTACACTGTAATAGCAAATGTTTGAGTGGATACAGTGTTGCAGATGGAATCACTTTTCTGTTTTTGAAAAAAAGAAAACAACATATTTTACATCTTTACATTTGGGCTCAAACCCACACAATTAAAGAAAGACCTGCAGTTTTCTTCTTCAAATTTGAGAGGAGTCAAAGGTCAGCACTGAAACATATTGTCTGTAGGCCTAACGACCAGCTTCTAAAAAGAAATCAGTTAGTCCTCCTCACTCGATAACATTCCCATCACAGCACTATTCTCCCATCTCCCAGCTTTTCTCCTCTTTTTTCCTCCTCCTTCCTCATTCATTTTTTTCACCATCTTTGAGTCCGATAATTACACAAGCTGCTCACTACTTAGTCAAGCAGCCACATGCAGTCCTCATATGTGCACACTGCAACATCTCCTTTATTAGTTGCTAGTTTAATCCCTTCCAAATAGGCCCACAGTCAGCTGGGCATCGGTTGATATTCTGCAGGCGGCAGCAGAAAGGGCCGTAGGGGATGGGGGGAAACTCAAATTACACCGTAGCACACAGCTATATGGGCTCACCTGAGGCTCTGCTTGGAATATACATGAGATTTACTTAAGCCAATCTATCTGTTGGCATGAACAATCTGCTTTCCTGAAGTCTTGGCAATGATGCAGAGTGGTCACTCATGACACATTGAAAATTGCCTGGAGAAAAGAAAAAGCATATAAAACCCCAAACGAGGCAGAATGGGAATGAGAGCTGGCAAATATGTGAATACTACATTTTTAATTCAAACTCAAAGCTGCAGTAATCCATTTTTAGCTTGTAGAAACACATTCTGAAGTTACCCTTGTAACTGTCAGAGCTTTGTTTTGGTTTTTCAGTCTGCAATTGTTACTCTTATTGATCTCATTTGAGCTTGAATTTGCCTGAAAAGTCTGCAAAATGAACGGGCAAATTCTTGTCACTTAGCCTGCGCTACAGAGACAAACTTAGCCGTTAGCTAACCATGGTGTAGCATTTAGAAGATAATGGGGCAGATATTTTGCTCATGGGTTGGAAAACCTTCCAGAACGGAAGTGAAAGAAGGGTGAATATTTATCAGGTGGCCAGACATACGTCTCGACCTGGATGCTATGTTGCAATGTATCTGCTTATATTTAAAACCTTTTAAAAACCATGGCCCCTATATAGGGTGATATTTACACAATAATCATGAGCAAATATATTGATGTTACACATCAAATTAAACAGGAGAACCTGGGCTACAATAATTAGTCAGCCATTTCTACACAACTCAAACACCAACTAAAATAATTATTCAAATATCATAATCATAATTTTGTCACGTGTCAGCCCACTCGGCATGTTTCCGGAACTAGCAACCCGTAGCTCGGTGCTATCAGAAAAAAACAGATGGCAAAAAGCAAGACAATTCCAAATCCCTCTGCTTCAAAGCATCACCGAGATATGAACCAAAGACCATAGCAACATGAATCGCTTTATCGCTTTACAGTCAGCAAATGTTCTGCTTCACTTTTTCGAGTCAAACTTTGAAGAGAGACTGGTCACATATTGTGCCATGATGTGGGAGAACTTTAGACCTTACTGCTGCATCATTTAAAAGAGATAATCACCCTGAAAGTGCTTTTATAAATAGAAATATAATAAATGAAAATGTCATGACATACATAGCAATATCATAGCTGCTAATGACTGATGCTAAATATAATCCATGCTAGCTGCACACAACAGACATTGAGCTCACAAACAATGTTAACAAGCTCTTAGTGAACCGTCCACAGCTGAGTAAAATATTTACAACCAGTTGGCGCATGATTGAGCAAGTAACGGGGCCCGTTGTGGGACCATTAGACGTTTACCAGTCTGGCCACGTCGGTGAATAGAGCAGCAATGCAATTAGCACTGGTCCAAATGTAGCTGTAATGATTATTCCTGCTATTACACAGACAAAAGGGCTTTGACCGAAAATACTAATGAACCACAATGTCGTGATAATAACTGGACTAACGCACGTTATGCTGGACAAGCTGATTCCGGACATATTCAGTGCCACAAATAGAAACCACATTGTCAACCTAACACATCTATTAATGAGTTTATGGTAGTTTTTGGGGACACACAGCTATTTGAATGAGTGTACATTGCCTCCATATTCTAGTTGTAGAATTGCAGAGGTGCTACTTAGAGAGATATTAATAGGTACCGTCTAACTAGGCAGCCATTGCCGGATGAAATTAGGATGATATTGGAGTCAAGGGGTTAGATTTTAATCCATGAATAAATTTGCTGATTGATTTTGTGCAATCATGTGCTTTTGTTATTGCACATGTGATTGCTGGCACATTTCATGTCAGTCTGAAGGTGGATTGATTTTGGAGGTGTTTCAAATTCTTAATATAGATTCCTTTGCATTGTTTAAAAACCTCAGTGATGGTGTCAGTCTAATAATATTTTCAGATGAATCTGATACTGCAATTCGAAACAGGCGGCCGCAGCCCTGGCGTTGACCGGCAGCGTCCATTAATCAGCTGTGTAGTCACTTCTGCCATCTGCTGATACTGCTAAATTGACAATACAAACCATTAATGGGTCGAATTAAGCCATAGCCAAGAGCCCATCACATTTTAAAGAAAATCCATCACCAACCAAACAGCTGGATATTTACCGCTTGATGGTCACTTACAGCCATCGGCAGCTTCCTGATAGTCTGACAAACATAAAGTACAAGCCAAATCCACAACCACAGGACAGCATGCTGGATATTTTTCTACTCAAACAAACCCACGCCGAATGCTTCGTCGTTCCAGACTATGAAAATAGAATAAAGCTCCTCCGGCAGTCGTTTACCCGATACATGATGATGCGATTCCTGAGCTTTTTGTGGTTGTATTCATCAGGCCAGCCACAACTAAAGGCTGCCAAAGCAGTCATCAACAAATCCATGATGCTATTTATACAATGGGTACTAGTGTTTACAATTAATGGGACTGATGTAACAGTTATCACTACCGACTGGATATCTTGGTTCATGTCAAAGGAATACTCTCAAGGAACAGTTGGCTGTTTAATGAGCTGGCTTAAACTCTGATGGTCTATCAGAGCATTTCCAGGTAGGCCGTATGTGGGCAAATGAGCCAACCATGGTGTTACACTGAGTCCAGTGATAAAGGTGGTCAATATTCCCACTTGCCAAATCCCTCTGATCCACAGACAAACCTGGAAACGGAGGTGGACTAATTCTAATTCCAACAGCACGTTCTGTATCAGCTCTCTCTCAGATCTCAATTTCTTTGGAAAGCAGTCATTTTGGGCTGCTGTACCCAGACAATGGACACACGCAGCCAATACTTGGTGTGAATGAGAATGAGGAGCTGATAAAGAGGGAGAGATTTGCATGATTCAGGGGAACGTGACTTTCCGCCAGTAAATTGTGATTAATGTATTTTAAAGGAAAAGGCAATGGATTTAGAAGGAAGCCGCAGCCAGTGGGGGAAGTACATTTACCCAAGTACTGTATCTATAAATACAGATTTGAGGTCGATGTTCTGCTACTTTGTACTTCTAATGCACTACATTTGAGTTGAAATAATTGTGGGTCTGACAGCTAGTAGGTCGGTCCAATACTTTGGTAAAGACTGAAATATCTCAAAGAAATTAGATTAATTTCAATGAAAATGTGACATTGATTGCGAACAAGTCCGAGTGACTATGGTAATAGCCCAACTTTTCTTCTAGCGCCACCACAAGGTTGACAATTACATGTTTTTTCTGTCATGAGATTTACTTTACATTCATTTTCTTAAAATGTGTCTTCCCTTGTAGTGGCTTATACTTTGATGAAGAACCAAATACCAGCCATCCGAATGATATTCTCATCATCCTCAGCTGCAGTTCATGTTTAGTGCTTATTAGAAAATGTTACAATACTAACATGCTCCACTATATTTCAAGATGTGTTATTAAATTACATTTATATGACAGCTATAAACATTTACATAAATACTTTTACTTAAGTACATTTAAATAATCTAGCGTTTTTCCTTTTAGAAAGTAATATTTACATGGAATGTACTTCTGTATTGCAGTATTGTTATGTTTACATAAGTAAAGAACGTGAATACAATGTCCACCTCTGGGTCTGCAATATTTTTTTTTGCCATATTTATTCTAATAATCATTTTATTCATTGATATTATTTAATGTCACGCTCCGCACAAGAACTTGCAAGAAGACTTATTCTTGAACTACATGTAGTACTACATTCAAGTCATACCAAACTGAACATTTATTAATCATTTACTTAAAAAAATAAAACTTTAAAAAAAAAGTACTTTGGGACACTTCAGAACTGACCTTTTTGATGCTCTGCTGCATGATGAATGAATGAATGAATGAATATATACTTTATTAATCCCCAAGGGGAAATTGTTTTGTCGTCATCAGTAGCGCCTTACCACTTGAAATACAAATACACAAGATAAAAGATAAAATATATAAAGAAGCAACAGGATGGGATGATGGGAACCTGTTTATTATTTACTGCTGGATCTCAAGTGCCTTATGAGCTGACATTTCCTTACATATAATGAATGTTTTTTTAAATGAGCTTGACTTTATGGTGTTTTGGTCACACTTGCGCTGACAGGGGCTATGCCATCCCTTTTTAAGGCCATTTCACATGGTAAGTAATGGGCAACCCGGAACTCATTCATCTTCAATAAGTGGTGAGCAGGCAGGTGGAGAGCCACGGGCCGTCTGGCAGCCTATACAGGCAAGCAAGTTTGTTCTAAAACTGTCATGTTTATGCTTATTCAGCGCTCGCCCACACAGCTGCTAAGCCACAGTTTAATCTTACAGTTTCTTTGCTTGACCTATGAAACGACACTCAATCACGGAGAAGGTTAATAACATATAAGAGCCACGATTAGCTGTGCCGTGTCTTTTTTTTATTCAATTATATGAGCTTAATTGTCCTCTCACTTATGTCAAGGTGTTAAAGAGCACTGCAGAGCAAGCATGGACGAGTGGGTGATTTACATCCAAACTTTATTTCCATTTCAAATTATTAAAAGTTCATACTTCAGTTTATTCTCCTGGTCATGTATTTAATGCTGTACCTGCTATGTTACATTTTAGCCAAACATTATGGGCCTGAAATCTCGGTGTCACTATAACCACTGGAAATTGTCATAGTACAGAGGATGCAGGAAAGGTTTTCTTTGAAATGGGCCATGTATAGGAATTGCGTAGCATTTAACAGTGGAGTGTGGTTGCAGATTCCAAACAACCGATTAGCGTGCCAAAGTTTGTTTGTTTTTGACATCCAACATCTGCGTTTCATAAAAAGAATTCCACCTACAATATCTGCTCATGGCAACTACAGCATGGTTCGGGTTACACCAAAGCCAATTAGTTAATGAAATGTTTTTACGGGGCGCCAGGACAGAAATCCAATAAGCTACTGAGCCTGACAATATCTCATTGTTACACTTGGGTTTTTACACAAATCAAACATTAGGATAACATTTAACGTTTTAAGTCTTAGCTAAACTAAACCACTGGTGGCTACTGATACATATTCACTACAGACATGAGTAGCATTTTTTCTCTCTGCTCTAGTCTTTCGGAGTTTGAAAATAATTTAAAGGAGTATTCTGACAATTGTTAAACTAGGCTTTACATGTCCCCCGACTACCTCTGTATTAAATGCACAGGTAACTGGTAATGATCTTCTAAAGTGGGAATATTGAAGATTTTCGTTTCCCTAAATCGCTGTTAGTCACTGTCTGTCATCAAAGGTGGGAACACAGGTGGGAACACAGTTGTTTTAGTTGTATTGTTTTAAGTGTTAGCTGGGCATGGTAAAGTGAGAAAATGCAAAACCCTTCAAAGTTATTCTGCTGAAGAGGTAAAAAGGAGTCAATTGAAAATAAGTAAGTAAGTGTTGGATAAAAAATACACTAATAAGGAGTAAATGCAAGAGTAAATATTTTTTAACAATGGCAAGAGTCAGTTAAAACAACACTTGGTGTAAAGTAGGTCTAACACTAACGAAGAGTAATATTTGAGTCTTGGAGTCAAATGAACATAACACGACTAAGTGTTATTTACATCCTAGTATAAAATCTGAGTAACACTTCTCAGTGTAGTGTAGTGTAAAATATTAACTCTTACCAGAGTTGAATTGACTCTAAAATGTTAACACTGTTCAGTGTAACTTTAACACTGTAGATATGTTCACTGGCTTTGCGTTACATTTGACTCTAAAATTGACAGTTCTAGTGCAACACTTAAACTGTGTATGAAACAAATTCATGATAGACATTTTTGGTTGGGAAACATTGACGTTCAACATATCTTGAAGGAACATACAACACTATAACCACAAGCTAGGAAAGCTTGCATCGTCCGACCACAGTCAAGTGTCAACTGCTTCCTACCAATTGTACCATGGCTAAGACAGCATGGGTCTACAGATGGCATCTTTCTTGATGTCTTTAGCCATCCTCCCAATAACACAGTGATAAATCCTAGCTTTGAATATGATCATTCTCTTCTATATCAAATAGTTTCTGGGCCCAGACTTTGTTGTGTTCTCTTTACTAAGCGTGTGGGGCCAGACCAGTCGGCATTGGTAAACATTACATTCTGTTTTCATTACTTTGGTATTTTCTGAAGACATTTCTTATTTGCTTCCTCTATATTCCCGTGGTCAGACAAATATCTGATCCTTTTACTGTAGTCATAAGGGCCACATTGCACTCTTTCTAGTACTCCTTCTAGTACTTCTATTATTAGGATAAAATGTTTGATGTGGAAGCTCGACTCATCTTTTTGTTCGCAACACTCCATACTCTCAAATAACCTCTACATCCGAGTGCTTTTGATAAACAGTGTAGCATCTGCTGGATAATTCAGGTCCTAAAACTTCCTTTCCAGACCAAAATGAAAAATGGAATCCCATCCCGTGGGGCCGATGCAGCCTCATTATTCATTGCCACTAGGTGTCATACGGGAACCCCAGTAGAGCGCAGAGCCGTGAAATATTGTATGTCCCAGCACATAGTTTAAGAGAGAATAGGGCCGTGTGTGGGCAGTGTTGTTTTAATTCTGTGTGGGCCATGCCAGTCACCAGGGGCATGCATTGTGCTCGTTTCTCCCGTCCCCACGGGGAATGAGCGTGACAGGGCAGGAACCCTCGTGACCCTGTCATCACAGAAACAAATTCCTCATTGTAACTGTATCGCTTCCGGTGGTGACGGGTAATCAAGGCCAATTGCGAGGACATCTTCTCATCTCTTCCGTCAGGACAGCGCATGTTGACACATGTGTCACTCGCGCTTTAAGCCGAGCACTTCAGCCATAATGCAATCAGCTAGTGTTTGCACGACGGGTTGAGATGAGGCCAAAAAAAAAAAAAAACGCATCCTTGGACTGTCTTCAAAGAAAATCATCCGTGGGATTTTCACAGGGGTGTATGTGTTTCTATTTGGACCTTTTTATTAAAACTGCGCAAATGTAGTCTGCTGAGCCACAAGTGGTGGAATTTGAATTCATGAGACTAGCATTTTGGGTGAATCAATAAAAGAAGCAACTCAAGGCCTTTTTACAGGCTGTCTCAATTTGTTCGAGATGCACGAGAGTTACCCGTTGGGACGGAAGTACCCACCCCTCCCAAAAAAACCGAGAGAGAATCTCTTGGCCAACGGTGAAGGAGAAGGCTTGATTGAAGGCTTATTCCTCCTTTCAACATTATCAGCAGCAACCTGCCTCCATTTACAGGAACGCATTAGCAGCTTAGCGTCAGTTCATTGAAATTTGTTTAAGAAGTCTCCTCATCTGTAACAGATGTACTCTACAGTCTCTTGGGTCTCAGTGGGTCTCACACACACACACACACACACACACACACACACACACACACACACACACACACACACACACACACACACACACACAGTGTATCTCCCACTGCATCACAGATAGATTGAGAGCTATTTCTTAATGATCCCTTCCCCCGGGATTCCAATAGAAAACCATTTAGTTAGTAGTGGTGCTCCGCAATAAAGCCAGAAGAGGTCTTGTAATTGCTTCACCGGGCCACATTCGGGCCTTCATTCGGCCGAGCGGGAAACTGCAGAAGAATCATCCTAAAAATGGCCCGTTTGTGCGTCTGCGCTGTATTTAACCTCCACTGGAACAACGGTGGTCTTTTTTCCCCATTCCCTGAATTGCACCACACCGATTAATCAGGTCAGTTGAAACACAAAAGTCTCAGTCAAGTGTTTCCCTGATCATCGGCAACTATTGAAAAAATGATGAGCACCCGTGTAAGGCCGTTATTAACCTTGTGAGCCATGACAGACATACGTAATTCCACAGCCCCTTGCCGTTCTTTGCCCTCGCGATCCTTTCCGAGCTGGATTTGCCACACAGTTCATTATCGCTCCTCGCAGACAATCATTCAGCTTTGGCCGTTGTGAATATGAAGAGTTATCTTTCTGTGATCTTCACCTTGAGGAGAATCTACTGTAAACCATTTAGCAGCACTGTTCTGTTCTTCAAGCATGGCTGGATTAGCACTGGGGAGCTCCGCTAACATCGGAGCCCCAAGGAGCGCCTAAGCAACACGCAGGGCTAAGAATGAACACAAAGCCTCAGCTCATTGTTTATGGTAAATTGCATGATTGAAAAACCTGATAACAGCCTGTTCAGTCAAGATTTGTGATAATGACCAAACATCTCCGAAAGCTAGCGCAGAGGAGAGATGAATCCAGGGGCTTCTAGTTTGACACTTTAAGGTAATAGCTGATAACGCTGCAGGCTGGTTCCAGCATTCGCAGCTATACCGACGAAAAATAAGGCCCCGTAAATCACAGATACAACACAAAATCATATCGTATGTTTTCCATGTTATCATGAACAAGGAAGTATGAAGACCGCAAAATCCCACACTGGAAGTATAGCCAGGAGGCCGCTCTTCTGTAGTTATTTTAACCCAAAGCACGATCTTTTCTAAAACCTAACCAAGTAGTTTTGTTGCCGAAACCTAACTGAATAGTTTCCTGTGTTCATTTTGAAAAGACTGTATGCGTGTAATGAGCGAAACTTTCGTGATGTATCATACGAAACCCACGCACCCTTCGGTTCCCCCTCAGATAAACAAACACTGCTAGCGCTGTCAGCTTCTCGGTGCTCAGTCGTCGTCATGTTGGGAGGCCATAGGTTTCGTGTTTAGCTCCTTTAACAAAGTACAGGACTCCTGAAACCTAAATCCGGTCTCAAGAGAACAGTCAATGCTGTAGAGCGAGATGTCCCTGTTCAGTAACAGTTGTTGGGAGTTTGGGTGTCTGTCTACATGAATGGTCCACTGCAGTGAAATCCATAAGGAATTTAAGGCCTTCTGAGCTTTCAAACTATAAGCGCATTTAGCAGAACTGTGAACTGTTGAGTAGATTGCTGCAGATTGAAATACCCAACAATATATAATGGAGTGGAAAAATCTACAGCAGTGAAATGCAACATACACATGAATGCAGCAGTAATATTTACATTTTTAATACTTTAAGTACACTAATATTGAATGCTGGACTAGTGGAATATATTCACAGTGTGGTAGTAGTACTTTTAACCAAGTAAATGACCTGAATACTTCTTCCATCACTGCATTAAGCTAAACATATATTTAACACATCCATACTCCTACCTTATAACAAAAGCATGCACATCAATGCATTACAAGATAGATTAATCTAATTGGAATTTATAATGAGGTGCTTTTTTTTAACGTGTTGTATTTCCATTGCACACTTTGTTATATTATTAAAGTGGTAATACCCACGAGGATATTCTGTTAATGTGTGTTTCCTGTGGTTAAAACAGATGCAGCACCAAAGTACTCAGAATGACAAGTGGAGAATATCCTCACAGGTATTGAAGCATTTACACATCGGCTCCTCGTCGGCAAGGAGGCTGCAAAGCAAAATACCTGCTGTATATGAGCAAAGTGGAGCAACAAACTGTTTGCATCACCTAATAGCCCAACCCACCACCACCCCCCACTGGTTTTCTCCTAGATATAGAAAATGACCAAATGAAGGCAAGTTGCGACGCTTTGTGAGAATAACCGGCACCTCGATTGGACTACAATGTACTTTAAGCGGCCAATAACAAGCTTGAGTGCTTATGATGCCTCATGAGCAACTCTTAAAGCAAGCAGTTACCGACGTGACCCTGCCAAGCCACAATTAATGTAATGAGGCTAAACGGTCACGGAAAACGTCCGTAAAACCTGCGCCGTCGTCCGAGAGAAACGCTGCAGCTCTGGACCATGTCGGGCCCGGCAGAAGGTTCAGAGATCCTAATTAACAGCGGTGGAATTAATTCCTGTATCAGTTTATAATTAACACATGGAAGAGTTTTCACTTTGAGGCAGTGTCAAGTGCAAAAATAAATAAATAAAAAGATTTGTGGAGGAATACCAAGCAACTTGGTGTCTATGGCTTTAAGCGGCAGTGAGATCGAAATCATGCCACCGGTTATTGGATTTTTTTTGCATATTCCCTGCCTGGATTTGTTTGCCAACTGTGCTTGTCACTTCAGTCAAGACTTTACCTCTCATATCTTTACCCGGTGTCCTGTCTTTCCCTGTGTTTGAGGCTCTGTTAAGAATTGTAGCACACAAAGTTGTAAATCACACAGCATCCGATCAAATATTTTATTGTCCTTAACATCTGTTCTGTCCTTAAACTCACTGCAGCCAATTAGCCCTTCATCTCTCGCTCGTTTGTATTGTTTCACCTGATGTTCATTAAGAATGGAAAAATTAAGTTTTCTCGGAATTCATGATTGTGATTGATTTAAAATTATAATGGATATATATCATTCTTTGTTCCAGAAATGCAATTTCGTTTCTATTCAGTACCTGTTTTTTTTTTTTTGCATGTTTAAATGGTTATAATCATATAATCATCTCCGATCACCTGCCTGCTGTGGATTGTCTTAACGTGCCTGTCGCTTCACCTGCGCTTAATGGCTACCGTCTACTCCCTGGACAACTAGCTGGCTGGCCGGTGGTCTCTCGCCGGCCAACGGCTGTCGACAAGCCAACCGGCTCCCTCCTGGACACTCCTGTCCGTGCTCCTTGCTGCTGCTCTGGGCTGGCATGGTTCTGCAGTACTCCACCTCGCGGCTCCTCCAGCTCAACAGCTTCTTTGCTCCTCTGTTCGTGTCGGCCATCGGGGCACTGGGACTTCTCCGTCGGCCCCGTTGCAGCCACAGAGCACTCTGGAGACCATCAGGACCGGCCCCCTCCTCTGGTGCGCCCTCCCCGTTCACATCCGTCGGCTCCCACCATGTCTTTAATCGGGCGGGCCCTCAAGGCCCACCTCTCCAAACTCGCCTTCACCTGCTAGCCCCTGTTCCTTACCCTCCACTACAGGACTCATTCTGCACAGCTTCTCCAGTTTTCTTTTGTGCCGGGGATGTTCTGTGTGTTTGTTCTATTGTCTTTCTTTGTTTTGTTTTGTTCTGTTTGTCTCTGTCCCATGTAAAGCGTCTTTGAGCATTTTGAAAAGCGCTATATAAAATTAATGTATTATTATTATTATTATTATTATTATTATTATTATTATAATGAGTGTGTGTGGACCCCAGGAAGAATATATCTATTTCAATTAAACCAGAATAATCCAATTGATATAGATTAGGGCTGCAACTAACGATTATTTTAATAATAATTAATCGGTTGATTATTTTTTCGATTAATCGGATAACAAAAACTAAACAAACATTAATTTCCAACCCTTTATTTAAAAAACAGAACTGACAGTGCAAAACATCTTGAGAAAGTGCACAAACAGGTTGCTCCTTGAACATCCCTGAGCTGTTAATTAAAAAACTAAAATAAAAATGGACTAACACAAAACATACACATGTATGCTTTACATCTGCCAAATGTGAGCTCTTTTTACTGTAATTGATCTCCTTGGAGCAGAGGCTGCTTTTAGCATACCGTGTTTTATCAATATGTATGAAACAGTGGGAAGCTGTACTGCTCCTCTCATGTCTGTTTTGACCTCCACTTCATCTCAGCCCTGCATCAAGCTGCGCTGCATATAGAGCGTCCTCTTCCTTCAACTATTTAATTCACATTATCTTATCAATATCTCGGCCTCTTATGACCACGACATCACGTTGTTGGCTAATCACAACGACGTGATTTGATTCATTGTACTTTGAGTAAAAAAAAATTAAAAAACCTGCAGCCGGTTTAACGTTAACGAGTGACAGCGTGAACTGAACCAGACCGGGGGTTACGGCATGTTTCATCACGTTACGTTTTTTTCCAAGCAAGACTGAACTGTAACGGAACTTTAACGACAACACACAACCCCAAAACATTAGCTAACATGATAGCAAGCTGACTAGCTTCCATTAAAAACAAGTTTGAGGGAAATGAAGACGCTGTAGACATCTTAACGCTGATTGGCCAAGACTCGACACGTCACATCAAAGATCTTTCATTTGCGAAGATCACAACATCAGTTTTTCTCCTCGTCCCACTCCAATCTCAGAGATGCCGCCAGGCCAGTTGCTCTGCTACACTCTTTTTTTTCTTCTCCAAGACTTATTGACTGCCGTAATAATTGCGAGACACAACGAATCGATAATGAAATTCGTTGCCAACTCTTTTGATAATCGATTTTTAGAGATTCGTTGTTGCAGCCCTAATATTGATATATAATCTCTTTTACAAAATGGTTCTGGCCAAGATGGCTGACAGTACGAAATTTCACACAAGAACCGCAGAAAATTCACATAAACGAGACGATCATTTAAGATTTTTCTCGTCAATCAGACACTCCTGCGTCTCGCCCCGTTCCACATGGAAATGAATGGGAATGGAAATCTTGGTCTCTATCACCCCTGTCAGACAGATGGTCCAAACCAAGAGGAAATAATAACAGACATCATCCATTCAGCCTGACTGCTGTGTTCATGTCAGCCAATCTTCTTGTTAGTGAGGGGTTATTTAGCTCCTCTTGTCATGAACAATGAGCGGCGAGTGATGTACCCAGTCAACACAGGAGCTGTGCTGGCAGGAACTTAATGTGTATCGCATTGATCAAAGAATTATAATTACTATAATGAGAATAGCCGGCACAGTTGCATCGATCTCATCCAGACTCGCAGGAGGATGACCACTAAACTATGGTTGAATAATATGACGGCAACATCTGGGAGGAAACAGCCGTCATTGGGAATGACCTCATCCCTAAACAGATCTGCAATGTGGGCCGCTAGTCAGAAGTCTGGTGACTAAAATCTGATTCCTTTCACTCATGCAGCACATTGCTGAACCGTATGTTTCAGAAAGACATTAGTGATGTTGAGCATTATTGGTCAAGTGGACCTCATATTTTCTAATTAGTGACGATAAGGTGGAAAGGGGACAAAAAAATAAATGGCATAACGTAATTAACACCAGGAAATATCATTATTTAGTAAAAAAAAAAGGAAACGTTTATGTCCGTCATTTGTGACGTATTAAGATCCACTGAAGCCTTCGCTTAGAGTGAGAGTAATACTCTAATAGTAGTAATAATAGTAAGGTTAAGCTAAATATTCCATACTGCTGGGCTGCTTATTTATTTATTTTTAGCATATTTCAAAACAACCTTGCCTGTCTGTCATTTTTTTTCCCCATAATTTCACCATTCATGTGCGGCAGACTTTGTCATTACTTCTGAAGGTCTGGTGGATCTTTTAATGTGATGGCGCCCGGGAGACGTAATGATACCCAAGGCATTCTTTACCGTGATGGCAGACAAGGTTGAAACACAGAACCCAGAATCACATAAAAAATCAAATTAAAATCACGCAAAATGGCAAATTGCAACAATCAAAGAACTTTCAAATATGACCAAACCATATTTTACATTTGGTCCATACCACAATCCTCCATACCACAATATTATATAATATTGGAGATCATTAACAGCGTCAGAGATCTTTCCAGCGTTTTTCAGAGCTGGATTTCAGGCCGCAGCTACAAGTCCCATCGCGGACTTTAAGTGCCTAAACTCAACAACTTGACACACTTGTAACTCGTTGTAACTCCGCTCACGCAGCCATAATGCATGAGTGCACTCTCTCACCCTCGCCTTACCACTCTGGGGGATGAGATTTAGATGAAGCGGGGTAGGAGGATGGGTGGGCGAGAGGCAAAGGTTAACAGAGGGGGATCAATGGTGATGCATCCGCCGACATATCTCTAAATGACTCCAACCACTATTTTGAAAAAAAAACACTCGCAATACACTCAAAGGGCAGCACTCATTGACTTTCTACTTGTATGTAGGTAAGTGTATATAGGCATGTGCATTTTTAATTGGCACCGTCCTGCGAGAGTTCCCCACCACTTCTCCAACAATTAGTTTAATGGAGCGTCACTCCAGTTTCTGGGTCAAAAGGGTCAATGCATCGACGTCCCGCGGACATAAAGCGTCAGTGCAGCCACTCATATCGCCATGAAAACTTTGCGACACACTTTGAATCACTCGGAGCGTACACAGAAATCCACAACTAGAGCCCAGGTGCTGCCTGGTAAATGGACTGTACTTGTATCGAGCTTTTCTAGTCTTCTGACCACTCAAAGCGCTTTCACACTACATGTCATCGTTCACCCATTCACACCCATTTACACACTTATGACAGGGTCTACCATGCAAGGTGACTGTCAGGACTAACTAACATTCACACACTGTAGGCACAGCTACGGGAGCAATTTGGGGTTAAGTGTCTTGCTCAAGGACACATCGACATGTTCTAGCGGAGCCGGGGATCGAACTGACGATCTTCTGAGTAAAGGACAACCATGCTCTATCACTGAGCCACAGTCTGGCAGCGGGCACAGTGGCGAGGAAAGTGTGCGATTCGTGGAGACGAAAAAGACTCTCCAAAGCAGGAGTGATGCAAAGACACAACTGTTCCCTTGTACTTCTTGTATATATCCACCCATCTGTATGTTCATTAAATTGAGTTTGGAACCGCATCTGTTTCTTTTGCCAGTTCTGTCTTTACTTCATTCAGGGAAATCACATTTTATATTTCAAATTCCAATGGGATTGGATTGATGGAATTAGGGGTTAAACAATGGGTCATTCCATTCGGGCTATATGGGGGTGCTGAATGCTGGTTTCTACCAATAAATCATGACCTATAGCTCATTTGTTGTTAAAATATCAGAAAATGTCCATCAGGCTATAAATCAAGTCTTTTGTAGTGGCTTCAGACTACGTAGCCTTCATGTTGATCCACTGTCCAAATTTGCAGGACCATCTTGGTGATAGTATCAGAATACACACACACACACACACACACACACACACACACACACACACACACACACACACACACAGCATGGCCCATTAATTTGAAACAACAACTAAGCCATAGTCTCGTGTATGTACCATTTTTTCGATTGATACAGGGGATCAATGAGCAAAATAAAAACTTAAATAAAAAGAAAAATCATGATTTGACGATCAGTACACAACATAAAAAACATGGCCAATCAGATTCATTTTTGTAAATACTATATATAAAATAATAAAATAAATGTCCCTTATTAGTCCCACAGTGAGGAAATGTATTCACTGCGTTTGACCCATCCTTAGTATTTTAAGGAGCAGTGGGCTGGCCCTAGTGAAGCGCCCAGGGAGCAACTTGGGGTTCAGTGTTTTGCTCTGCTATGGGGAGACTGAGGATCGAACCCGCTACCTTGTGGTTGCAGGACGGCTTGTAATTTCTTCGTCAAAATTGATTCAAATTCCACAAGAGACAATAACGGTCTCCTTGCAAATAACCTTTTCAAAATATTTGTGATGCAGTGTCTGCACCTAGCATCCCTGAGTACAGTTGGGTTCCATCTACTCTGCACACAAAGCCAAACCTTTACCCAATGACTGTATCTCGCTACTACACTGGATGGATACAATCATTATTTTTGGAGATATTGTGACGGTCCATAACTTTTCTCAATTCACCATTGAGTGGAGGCATTGAGCATAAATGCAACAAAGTGGGCCGATAATTGAGATAAGCAATAACTCTGTATATGAAAAGCACACTCCTGCGATGTTGCGTACGACCCTTGAGAGGCAGGTGCAGCTGGAAGCTGAGAGACAAAAGACAGAAAAGATAATGTACACTCCAAAAGGTCTTTAAGTGAATATTTCACAAACACAAAGACCAAAAGACAAGGATTAATTTCAAGACTGAAACTTTGAAAGTAATTTCAGCTCTAAAAGCAGGGTCAAAAGTAAATACAATATGTTGATCTATGTTAAATATAATGACCCGTACTTTGACTGTATATTATATATATATATATATATATATATATATATATATATATATATATATATATATATATATATATATATATATTTATTTATTTTTACTTCCTTTTCTAATTGCTACAAAAAAGATGTACTACATCAAAGCTATTTTGCTCAAAAGTGCCCTTGGCAAATATTTCTTCATCTGAATGCTCAGCACTTTTCCCCTTAAGAGAGATTACCCTAAAGCAACCTGAGATGCTGTCAACCGAAGACATCTGTGGAGACGCACCTTATCTCATCCTTTTTCTCCCTTACACTGGAAATGAGAGTTTACTGAAAGAGCGCGCCACAGTATTCACGTCACATCTCAACAGCAACGCGGGGCCAGAGTTCGCAAGTTCGCGTCCTGATCTCGAAGCTATTGCTAAAAAGATAGGGGGAATATATTTCCTTTAATATCGGCATTCATATTTGTGCTCTTATTCTTACGAGCGCTTTGGCAAACTGACATGCCAGCAAGTTTATTTACCCATTCAGCATGGCTGCCTCGCCTTTTCGCCTCTGATGTCTCGGGTGCGGGTTCACCTGAGGTGTGTGTGCAAGCTTTTGTCACGGTCTTGTTCCTCACGGCCCCTCAGGTTACAATGTGCATCCACTCAGTCCTGCTGCAGATGATGTTTCTGACGTCTTTTTTTTATCTGTCTAACACACACACACACACACACACACACACACACACACACACACACACACACACACACACACACACACAAGGGATAATTTAGGTCGTAAGCAAAGTAGATTTGCAGCATACATCCATCCATTATCTTCTGGATTCATCCATTAAATCCTGGATTTTCCTGCTCTTCCTGGGGAACCCCTAGGCCGTCCCAGGCCAGATGAGGTATATAATCTCTGCGGCTTGTTCTGGATCTACCCTGAAGCCTTATCCCAGTTGAATGGGCCTGGAAAAGCTCTAAAGGAGACAACCCGACGCTCATGGCAATAGGCAAGGTTCGGAACGTGGGGGATGACTGCTACATCGAGAGCTTTGGCTTCCGACTCAGCTCCCTCTTCAATATAATGGTCTGGTACAACACCTGCATCACTGCTGATGCCTATTTCACCCTCCTTTTTTACCCTCACTCCTGAATAAGACCTTAAGGTACAAGGATTTGGTCAAATTTTTTTTTTTCACTTCTCCTGAGCTTTCACTTGAACGAAGGGCGCCTCTCTCACTTTCCTCAACTCAAGGGTCTCGATGCGGTTGTTTCCGTTTGCACCCAATTGCAATTACTGTGTTCACAACTGCCCAAAACAAAATGCATCAGAGTCAGATTTAACCAAACTAAAAAGAGCAGGTGTGAAAACACAATTAAATATGTGGAACCAAACTGATTTTGAAGATGCATTGCAACACCTGGTTCAATTTGTATGACAATTTGATACAAAAATCATTTTGAACCCATATAGAATTAAAAGCCAACTCTGCAGTTACACTCAGGTCAACAAAAGAAAGGAGCAATTTAAAGTCATTTAGCTCTTTACCTTTGTTTTACGGCCCACACGTTACTGTTTTTGTTCACTCTCACCAACAATCTTTCCAGAAGAAACACACAGCAGTTTTTCAGCAAAGAAAAACTCTGAAACTCCCACTGTGCACAACTTGCCCAGCACCAAACGACAGAAATACAATGTTTGCATGCTATTGAACCGTGGAGATTTTGCATCTGAAGAAGCACAAATTTCCTGGTGGAGACCAAAACTGAGCTAAAAGAGAGAGAATATTGGAATCTCCTTAGGCGGATGGCTATGGCAAATAGCTTTCTGTCTACTGGATGCTTAACTTAGCAACTGATTGCTAACATATTCATCATAGCAACTTTATATGGTGATATATATAATGGTGACTGCTTGTTATGCTGCCTCCAAGTGTCCAAAATGTTTTATAAATGTAGGTTTTAAATTGTATTGTATTTGGCAACACTGTGGTTTCAGGTGAAATAGACTTTTAAGAATACAACACTCAAGTCCCCACAAAATGACACATTTTTAACCATTTGGGACTGCAAACACGCCGGGCACCGTGTCCAAAAAGCAAGAGAAAATAAGCCACATGTGGATCTTTTGGCAGCACAACAAAGCAAGATGATCAATAGGATTTATCATGTCTCGTCGTTTTGATAAAAAAGACCGAAGACTAAAGAGAAGAGTGAACAATGTCGTTTACGACAACAATACTGAACTCATGATAGAATGTTACATTATGAGAAATGTGTGCGTGCAGACCAAGACCAACACATGCAGGAAACATTTCCCTTGCTCGTTGGCAGTTATTGAGAAATCCAACCAAAACTGTGACGCCAACAATGTGAGTTTGCTTTCCAGTTACTTATCAGTCCACAACCTTTTCAAAATCGGGGAGGATTTGTCGACATTTGACACATCTGCTGACATTAGGGCTTCTAATCTTGTTGGGCCTCCGGGAATGTGTGATTCCAGTCAGAACAACAGTTCATGTCAGCCCAGCCTCTCGTTGCTCTAAGTGCGGGGTTGTATCTGCAGTCTCTGTAATCCTCCACACACACCAAAGGACAGTTCAGGACCCTGAGATGTCCGTAAACAGCCGACAATGTTTGAAATTCTCAGGGCTGTGCACAAATCTATTGTTGTGATTGAATCTGGACTGTGAATGTCTCCGAAATGTTAGGGCCAAGTTATCGTCCGCCCGTTGACTGCCGTTTAGTGTCGCTCTCACGGTGGCACTCTTTCTTTCTTCTCTGTGGCTTAATTCTGTTTCCCATGACCACATGGTATTATGGCAGGGGGCTGGATATTGATTTTGATTTTCATCAGATTTTAGATTACTGCAATATTATTAGCTTTGTGGCAAACAAAAATGTATACTTACGTTTTGACCTGCAAAATAGATGTAAATGAACACCAACTTTATGATTATTTTTAAAGTGTAAATTAAATCGCCACAAGCAAAATACGAATATTCGGCTATAAACAAACTACGCCATTGCCGCCTGGCTTCACTTCCACACCACTAAGCTTGATGGGTTCACCGTGATAACCTGTATTGCCCCTTAAAACCTCTGTAGTCTCATATAGATAGATAGATAGATAGATAGATACTTTATTAATCCCCAAGGGGAAATTTCTTGTCATAGTAGCGCCGTACAACTTGAAGATACAAATAAACACACAAGATAAAAGATAAAATATATAACTTGTACTTGTGAACTTTTAAGCTTTTATGTGTCTTTAAAAGGAGTTATCCGACTTGTTTTATGTCGTAGAACAGGAGCTTAAAATCAAAAGCTTGTGTTAACCACAGACCTTTCAGACATCTAACCGTAAAAACTCATAAAAAAACAAACATTTTGAGACGAGGAATTGCAAAAACGCTGACTCATTCCAGCTTTTAGGACTCATTCTGCAGCACTTTATTATCTTATATCTTATATTTTTAACCTCAACACCTTTTGTGAGCAGAAGAGCATTATCAGTCAGACGACTTTGTGGCGAGCACATTAATACCGAAAGGCTTTTGTATCTCTGTGTTCGCCTTGTTAATGAAACACATTAGTCAAACGCATTACTTGCACATTACTGCTCTGTTGCTGATTGTATTCCTGTCAGTACAAGGAGAAAGAGTCTGACTTGGAAATATTGAAATGTTGTTAATGGTTTAAATTAGATGCAAATTGCTCTAATTTAGCCTCAGTCCATTTATAGCTTTGAGGAAGATGGCAGAGTGTCTCTGTGGGTGAGAAGGAAACTAAAGTTTTCATATTGGAGTTGACGTTAAATCTATCACTGTGTGTCCCAGTGCAAGTGCAGTGTGTTAGTGGATTAAGTTGTCTTTTTTCACTGTTAATGCTGATATATGCATATGGTATATGTGCTGTGGGTTTGAGCAATTACTGGCAACTAACTACTGGTAGGAAATCGGCAGTACAAATCTTGACTCAATGTCCACTTATAAGCTATTTTTCAGACATTTTCCGTTCCAGATGTATGCTGAGCAAGACCATGACAGGTGGCTGAAAGCTTGAGAAGAACTCAGTAAGGCAACCTTGAGTTATGAATTAATTTGCACAATTTTGTTGTTTAGCATGACAAAAAACGTAACTGTTTTCAAGGGGTCAAAATGAAGGTTCATCTTTCATGAGAGCAAAAGCGATTCGAATTAATCATGAATGTCCATGCAAAATGTTGGGGCAATGCATCCAATATTTGTTAAGTCTGGACTAAAGTGGTGGATTTACCAACATACTGACCGACACTGCCATCCCTTGCTGCTAGCACAGCTAAAATGTTTGCTGGTGGCCCCTCTTAGCTTCCGATAGCTTAGCTTTGCAAATGTTGATGTTTGCAAAGGAGAACTCCAACAGTCTTTGGATTCAGCCACTGGTAAGGGGTAACTTAGCAAAAAAAACAGCATCATCAGAAATGTATTATGTTTTATGATATTTTAACCTATGAGCACTATTGGTGAACTCATGAAAAAAAACTACAATTAGCTCAATGCATGCCTCTGTGATCACAGTATCGACTGCAAGGAAATCTGCATTGGGTGAACCGATTGAAATAATGTTGAGTTCAAAGAATCCAATTTTAAATGCAACAGACCCCGTCCAAGGTCCAAAGTTAATATTACCTTGTCAAAGATAGACTCTGACAGTAATGTCTTGAATTAATTCTAATAAACCGCAATTTCCAGGGAAGATCAGCAAAAAGATGAAAAGGCAGTGGATACGGAAAAGCTCAAAAGCTGAGCAAAAAGAAAGATACCTAGAAAGATGGTGAACTAGTGATAAGTTGAGTCGGCAAGAAGTTATTGCATTGCAACAATTTACACCAACAAAACTGAAAAAAACAAATGTCCCCTAAACATATCTACTCAAATGATCAATGATAATTATGGCATGAGTAAACCCCAACAGATGCTCACATCTGAGGTCCTGGGTCCAAATAAACACCACTTTATTTGGGGCTCATTAGGGGCTCGTTCTGATGCTACTATTAGAAGTACTGGTTTGCCTCCATTCACTTGTATTAAGGAACATAACGAGTCACTGTTATAATTATCTTCCACTCCGGCTTGAGCAGTATGTACCAAACTTGCAGTGTCCTGTCGCTATTTCCTTTTTTTATTATTATCAATAACACATGTATTGCCTTTTCTTCTGGAGTTGCACTTTCTTGATGGATATAACAATACTTCTGCATGGTGCTCTGAATTAATAACATACGAGCTAGCGTGCGTGACTGCAGTGAAGATGTGAGGAAGTCATTTATTCCTGTGGTCTGTAAAAGTTGCTTGATTCTGCCTGTCAGGACCGGCGGCGCCTCTGTAGTGTGTGCATGTGTGTGGTGAGTGCACAACGCTGTTTCAACCCTGCACCTCTTTGAAGAGGAAAACTACTGCGAGGCTGCTAAACGGGGACCTTATCAGAAATCGGTAAGAGGCTGCTTTCCTGCATTGCAGACAAGAGGAAGGGAGAAATTGATCACCCAAACTATTCCCAGGCCCCAGATTTAAGCAGCTCTAAGAGGTTTTATTATTTATTTATTTTTTTGGTCATAGCTGCTTATTTCCCACTATGCAAACGTCGGGACTTCTCCTAGAGGCTCTTTGGATTTGCCGGAGCCATTCAACGATTAATTTTCCCCAAAGTGATACGGTTGTAAAGTGGCTGTGTACATGGGCTTTCATTCCAGCCCTAATAACCCAGAGCTGAGCTCATCGGAGCAGAGAGGAGATGAGGAAAACAGAGTGGGACCCATCGAGCTTAGTGATGGCCTCACAGATAAAATGGAAAGGGGGCATTATTGATCATCGCCACAAGGTCCTTCTTTATCGGTGCATTGGATGAGTTTTCTCTGCCATTGTGACAGGAGTTAGCTGCTGTCTGATTTAACTTGGTACAGCCCTCTTGCTTTAGCTTAGTTGGGAGGACAATTGTGTTCTGTCGTCTGTTTTTTTTGTGAGTAAAAACTATCTTGTAAAGTTTTGGGGGGGGATTTGTAGACTTAATGGCTTTGGACCACTCCAACTTGGTCCGAGAAAAGCCGAAAATAAAACGTGAATGTTCCCCTTAAATCCATTGTGCAATGAGAAAGAACCTGTTTGTATGAGTGCTATGAGTTACCCTGAGAACCTACATCCCGCGTAGAAACCTTCTGTGGATAGATAAGCTGTATTTGTGTTGTTGTTTTTTTTGTCTGGAAATTGTGTTCTGCTTCAAAGAGTCAGGACAAGTACAAAGACATCCTCTGTCAGGAGCAAGCGACGAGAGGAGCTTCTTTACATGATCGCTAAAAATCCTTGAACTGCTCCTGTTTCTGGAGCATTTTAAGGTCTTGGGACTACTGTGCTTTAAATTTTTTCAATTTCTCTCACCCTCTCAGTTTTCTTTTCTTTTACTCAAGTAGAAACAAACCTCTCCAGCCCTTGTCCCCCCTTCTTCAAAAATGTATTCCTCCTTTACCTCTTTCTCCCATCACCCCCTCCCATTCTCTGTTTTCGGCAACTCTGCTAACAACACATGGGCCAACTGACTTCAGACGGTACACTACCCTCTACCTCCCCTCCCATTTCAATTCCAACTCTGGGGGAAGAGACCATTAAAACCTCTTAGGTTAGACCAGGGGTGGGCAATTCATTTTCCTAAGGGGCCACATGAGAAATTTGGACCATTGTGGAGGGCCGAACCAATTCTGAACTTAATTCAATTAACTCAATATTAATGTTATTACTTTATTAAAAAAACTGTAAATTATATGGTTTTGAGCTGCTACTGGTAAGAATACATGTTACAATAAGGCTATGAAAATAAGTAAAAAAAATTGTAATGTAATTTTTTAAGATTTTTTTAAATATGTATGTTAAAGACCAGCAATTTATTAACTTTAAAGAAAAGCAATAAGTGCTTTTGATGATTTCCAGTTCAGTTGTTCTTACTCCAGTCCAGTCTGTGTTGGCTTGAACAAGTGCATGAAGTCTGGTTGAATGAGGTGGAGATGAAGGACAGCTGAAAGAGAGGATCTGATCTGTTGAACTTCATCACTAGAATGTTTGTTCTCATGTAGGTAGATCCAAAGAGAACCAACATCTTCTGAGCAGGCCTCCTCATGTGAGGAAAGTTCTCCTCTTTGAGAGAAGAATAAAAATCCAGAAGTGATTCTGACTTAAAGTGCTCTGCCATAGTGTATCAGACCGCAGGTCAGATCCGCGGCGGCTTTGCGCGATTAAATTTCAATCTGGAGGCGGAGACTGCAGTGCGAGCCTCCGCATAACAATACGCTTTCACTTCAGTCTCCAAGTCGGCAACACTGCCCGTCGTGAGGCTGCATGCCTTCAAAGTAAAAGCAGTGCCGTTTGCATTGCATTCATGGCGTGCACCTTATTTATTTATTTTTAATTTTTGATTGACCTCACGCGGGCCAGACTGGGAGAGCACGCGGGCCACATCTGGCCCGCAGGCCGTAAGATGTCCAGGTCTGGGTTAGACGCATCAATAAATAGCCAGAGAGCTTTGCTGGTATTTTGCCCCAAAAGCAAGAGGAAGCACAGGTGTGTGACAAAGGCAGGGGAGGTTGAGACATGCTGCTTCTGGATAAAAGAGACTTTCAACACAGTGTGAGATGTAGATAGTGTAGATAGAGATTGATGGGAGAAGTTGCCTCCAAATTTAGCTTTTAGATCGCTATCTATCATCATAAGCTCCGGGGAAATTAAACTTGACCTCATGAGCCGAGTTCAAAGAAAATAGTGATGTGAGCGTAGAAGGATGTGGAAGATGGCACTTCAAGAGCAGCATTAATTTTCTTCATATTCTTCATACATCTCAACACCAACGTTTTCTTGTTGTTCATGAGTGGCACGTCATGGCGGCAAAAGGCAACGTAGTTCGGCTTCACTGAAATTAATTGCAAATAAATGATCAGAATCTCTTCAGTTGGCCGCTGCTCACAGTTATCTGCTCTGCATACCGGTTGCAGGCTTTTTTCCGTCGAGCAGCAGTGACATTAATCTACAAAACAAGGTGACTATTATTTATGTATGCAGTGGTGTCGTGGGCCTGGGAATTCCCTTAACTGTTCTCTTAATTGTACCCATTCTCGCTCTGCCATGTCTCTTTAGTATCTCCCTGCCCTCCTTCTCACCTACATTTAAGAAACTCATTTGGTGGAATATTGTGTTACTATATAGAGTCCTGTGTTTAGAAATGTGTATGTCATTATAGCATTGTATTTGTAGAAATAGTCTTCTCTCTTAATTTATGAAAAGCTGTGTCTTGAATATAGGAATGTGTTTAAAATAATTTACTTTTGTATATCAATCTTTCTTTGGGTTGCTCCATCCTTACTTGCGTTATGAAGCATATGCCCAGAAACCAAAATGACCTGTGTTCTCATATGTCCTTTTCCAGCTGGAATGAAAGGTTATTAAAAAAAATATGACGAGCATGAAGAATATCTTTATAGAAATAGCAAATATTGTTGCTGACGACCTTGTTTACTAATGCAGGTCATCTAGAGTCACCAGTATTAAATTGAGGCTGTTTCATAATCAGGTAAAAAGTTCCTCACAGTAACTCTAATGCACCTTTATGATAAGTTGAAGCAGATATTATGTATGCTCTGTTATGCCATGAGTTACATTTTCCTACTCCTACTATTGTCCGTATTGTAGTGTTGGGTTTTTAATGCGGCCTTCTCTCTTGAGAGAGCATTTACTACCTCTGAGACTTTTACCTGGTTAGACTAAGTAAAGACAAGAAGAGAAAGAGGAAAGTCGTTCCTGCTGTTTATCAATGTTGCATAAAGCGCAGCACATTCATAACTTATTTTGGATTCATACAAGCACAAATGCATTTTGGATGTTTTTCTAGGTTGGGCGTGCACTATTTCCAGCTTTGTCAAACTGTGGTGTTAAATAAATATGAGCAGGTGGGTTGGGTGCTGAACCTTGGAGCGCAGCGCAGAGCAGCTCTGTCATGCCAACTACTGGCACCCAGGGTAAGAGAAGAGAGAGGAGACGCTGCAGAGAGGACTAAGAGGAAAGGTCGGTCGCTATTGAGTCACTTTGTGACGTCTTGTATGATGTTTACACAGAATGTAAAGACGCAAAAAAGCATGTCGGACAGACCTGAGAAGAGGTGATTATATTAATTACTGCCAAGGGTACTTGGAGGTGAAAATGTTGAGGTTTTTTGGGTGCTGTCACTTTTCTCAGTGTAGGAACGGCTCTGTGATGCTGGGAGCACAGCGCCCCTGGCAACGCTGCCATGCCAACTCCAATCATGTGTCCCGCTTCGCTACAAAACAGCTGAGTCCCCCGGGAGGATGAAGCCAGCAGCTAACGAGAAACAAACACCTCTCTGTTCTTGATGGGGAGAGAGAGAGAGAGAGAGAGAGAGAGAGATGCTGGCTACTGCCTCTGTGAAGCAAAAGGCCAGGGTTACGACTAGCCCGCTGCAACTGTAGTTATTAGCTGCATTGTACTTTATTCTGCGTACTATCTTGCTTTTCGCTTTAAAGTATTGTAATCATATGACTCATTACCCACATATGAAGTGACTTTGCGTGATGTGATGCGTGTCAATAAATCCAGCAGTAAATTGTCTTCTCTGCAGAGCCTCAGCTCTCTTTTAGCTCAAAGTTGTGTTTCTCGGGACTGCAGCTCCGCTCTCATTAACATTGTTTCAAGGAGCATCAGGCAGCTGTCAGCAGCATAAAAAACGAAGGGGATTTTTTTTTTTATAAATGCACAAACAGGCAAAAAATATATAGCGGTTGGACATGCTGGAACATCAAGCAGGTAAAGATGCAGATGCTTTTCTCAGGAGTTGGTGGAGCAAAATGAGAAGTGACTATTAGACCGAACCAAGACAGAACGCCCTATGAATACTAATGCGACCTGAGGTCTACATCTCTGAGCTAAAGCTGTAGCAAAGTGCCCATTCAAGTATAAACTTCAAATGATAGTAAAAAGACATGTAAAACTATTCACATATTCGAGTGATGTCATCTCAATGTAAAGTAAATGTGCAGCTGAGGCCCAGCTGAAAGACACCCAATGCTCAACTGATATTAACTGGTATTAAATTCTCTTAATACATCATTAGTATAGCCGGCATGAGCAGCCTGACTTCACATGATACGTGTCCATGAGTGCTGTGCAGAAATAACACAGCAATTAGTGCAAATATTTAGTCTTCAAAGACGAGATATATATATATATATATATATCCGAGATTATCAAATGAATCCAATAGCAGTGTGAAGTAATCAATGGTTTTACTCTACAAAAAGCTTTATTTCTACCTCTGGCATAATCCCTTTCATCTGATTATGAATTCCTATGATGAATAGATTTCCAATAGAGAGACTGGCCACCTTAAACAGTAGAAACCTTACTCCACAATGTCTGTATAAGTGTCCATTAATGGCCGCAGTGATTACTGAACTTCCCTTTAATGAAAGCTGTTATTCTCCAGCTCTACTCCACAGCACAGAGGCCATGATTAGACACGGAAGTCACGGTAGAGAAAATGGCCTCGCTCTTCCTTCTGTGGCCGAGGCGCTGTTTAAAGTGGCTCCCGAGGGGTAGAAGTTTGAAATTCATTTCCTCAATAAAGAAAGAAATAAGTTCATGGGAAAAAGATGTCTCACAAAGTAATGGCGGCCACGGCCGCATCCCGTCTTTGCTGTATCCGTGAGTCGCCTCGCTCGCCCGCACTCTTTGTATTCCTTATCCCCCCCTTCGCCTCTCTGTTCTGTCTGGCGCCGCACATCTTTATCATTCCCTTTTTCTCACAAAACTCACTTTCCTCTCGCCCTCCGAATCTATATCCACGGGCATTCTCCGTATCTTCTTTTGAGCTTCACAGCAAATGGAGGAGCAACATCATTTTCAGGCTCTTATTCAGCCTCCTGGCTTCATCTGCCTGCTTCTCTATCACCATGAATATTTTTTTTTATTGTTATTTTGTTAAACAGGGAGAGGAAGGGAAAAGTACATTAAATATGCCGCCTTCGTGTTAAATTTGAGCGACTGTATAAGCGACTTAGTGTCATGACTATGTCTTAACCTTCCCACCTTGCTGATAGGAATGTGTGTTTTCGCAAGCTTTGCCGGTAGGAAACACAAGAGGTTAAAGATTGCACTTTCAGATCAGCTGCAGTGAGCAAATTTGTGTTATAGGTTGAGAACAACCCTGAAGGCTCTGTGGAAAACCTGTTAGGGGTTAAAAAGGTTATCCATTTTTGTACCGCTAAAAGGCAAAGACCGGCTTGTCTATGATGGGAGTCAGTATCTGACAGTAAGGTTTTTTGACAGATAAGATGAGCTAAACTAAGCACGTATCACAGCCAGTTTTTATACTGTTTCTACATGGTCTGTAGTATTCATAAAAATAATAATTTTCATATTTCTTCCCTTTCTGCTTTGTGACACCATACAAAACAAAGTGTGGACTTCAGTCAGTGAGAATAGGTCTTGATTTCCTCTCATGGGTGCTAATGATGCCGAGTGACAGCCGCCAAAACTGTCCAATCATGTTTACTCCTCATAGTACGTATGTAAAAAGGCATTGAACCAACAACCTGTTCTCACTCCCAACGTGGTTGGTCAGTGCGTCGGTATGCAACACTCTGGGCTTTCAACCAACTCCATTGTGAACCCACCCTGAAATTATTAGAAAATCAGAGACACTGATGTAATAAAATGAGCAGAGGTTGAATGGATCAAACAAACATAGGACATTCACCCAGGAGACCGCTGTTTGTGTCCAAGTTAAAAATATTATTATTAATATTATTATTTTACTTTACAAATATCATCGGCCCAAATATCATTTAGGCCGCGAAGCGGTTTTCCATTATCTATCATATCACTGTGTGGGGAATTGGCAAATTGGCGCCCACTGCAGCTGCAGGCGACCCTGCTTGCTAAGAAGGTGCCGTCTACAGATCATGTTTGAGGGGGGGGGAATGGGAGGGGGCGCATTTTCGCGGACCGGCCTTCACGGTGTGGGCGAAAAATATGACGTAATAAATATGACATAATACGACCGGCATAAAGACAATTATAAAGTGCATAAAGATACAACTCACCATGACGCTTCATTAGTGGAGCCCTGAGCTTGTTTCTCTGCTATGAGCTGGAAAAAGGCCGAGCCCCGACGTCTGTTTATGTCCAGTCTACTGATTCTACTCCGTAACTTAAACCTTTATGTGCACTCTATAACTTCATTAAAACCCGCTTCACAAAGACAGGATGTTGAAATGGAGGCAGGGTTTCAGAGCTTTTTTGCCGATCTCAGCCTTGATTTTAATCCAGAACACAGAGTTGTAACGGACTTTTAGGTTTCACTTTTGGGGTAACGTATCACGTAACCTCTTAACATATGTCAAGAGGTTACGTTTGAGGCTACGCACAGATGCCTGTATCCGGTCTTTTTTCAAAAGAAAACATTTTTTCCGACATTTGTTTTTATTTTTATAAATTCTTTCTCTGTGGCCCGGTACCAAGGGACCCATGGACCGGTACCGGGCGCGGCCTGGGGGGTTGAGGGCCGCTGCTCTAATGCAATGGGCTAATGGGCTTAAGTCAGTAGATTTCATATGATGACATTATTGATGATTTTGCATCAAGGTAGGCCAGAAAGTTTACGTTTTAGTTTTAGTTTTGGTTTGTGTTTTCTGTTCTTAGTGCAATAGTGTAATAATTAGATTTTCTAATCTCGGAGGGGGTTTCGCCCGGGGCGTAATTACATGTAGAACCGCCACTGATCGGCAGTTCGTTCCCCGACTCCGCTAGTCCATGCCGATGTGTCCTTGGGCCAGACACTTAACCCCAAATTGCTCCCATAGCTTCGTCTACAGTGTGTGAATCTTAGTTAGTCCTGATGGTCACCTTGCATGGTAGACCCTGTCATCAGTGTATGAATGGGTGAATTATGTCTTTGAGTGGTCAGAAGACTAGAGAAAGCGCCATATAAGTACAGTCCATTTACCATTTATATAGTCAGAGTACATTTTTCTAAGATGATTTCAACTTTCTGCAGCTTATGTAAGCTCATTTGACCTTTTTTTTCAAATCAGACACAATGACACAATTATAATAGCGATATTTCCTTTGCTAGTTAACCTGAACCTTACATTTATAACACCTTCAATAAATCTTAGCCAACAAAGTTTCGGGGAAGAAGCCCATAACAGGCTCCTTTCTGGAATTATTTTGTATTTTTGTCCCATTTATAATCATGTTTTTCTCTTCTTGCCCAAGGTCCCTGGGCTCAATAACATGCAATGCCACTGTGTGCGACAAGGTCTCTGAAAAGTGTTCACACAAGTTCTGTATTTACACGGACGTTGTGACAAAGACAACTATTGACACTATTTTTCAGACCAAACAGCAACATCCATCCATCTGACCGTTCTCTACAGCAGATGAAAATCTGTAGCAAGTAAAGTGATAGACACTCTGTTTTCTTGCCGGGAGCCGCTACTTTTCCAATTACATATTTTACTACAATGAATCAATTTGTTGAATGTTGTGTTTAATTTGTATGCCAAACAATACTGCAAATGAAGAGGAAAATGGAACATGATTTCATGAAACTGAAGAATATAATAGTGCTAAAGGACGCCTGTCAGGATAATGACACATCATGAGGCATTCACTTTTAAGATTATAAGGAAATACTTTAACTGTCATAAATAAGTAGAAATTTGTTAACAATCTAGTAAATAGGTGAAGCATAACAAATACATTTAAAAAATACCAAATCGGGGCCATCTAGCTGCAGGTACTCACCTTAGATGAATGAGTTCTGTGGGGAGAACCAGTTAATCAGAAAACCAATTTACAATCCCAGTATCAGAGTCCCTTACTTTGTTAAACCAAATGGAACAACAGGAACGGTTTTGGCTGGCTACTGACGTCTTTACACTGCCTTCCTGTCAGTTAATAAAGGATTGATTTCAAAACACGAACGTTGGTTTATGAAGCGCTGAATGGTTTATGTCTGCTTTTCTGCTGGGACAGGACAGCCAGGTCCCCCTTTAGTAAAAACAAAAAAAGAGTGCAGTCTTTTGTTAAATCACTGCACTTTAACTTTTTTTCTTTGATTTTATACATATGTGTATATATAATATACTCATATATATATAATAAATATATGTATATACATATATACAGTTGTGTTCAAAATAATAGCAGTCCCACATCGCTAGCAAGATAAATCACTGTTTTTGTTAGAATTTTAACTTCTACACTGCAAGTAAGTTTCTAGAAGGTTTAGTAAAGATATAGAAAACCGACAGACCCAACAGGCATGACGTGCATGCTGCTGATTCTGTGAAATTGAATAATTTAGTGAAAGGGTGCGTGTTCAAAAAAATAGCAGTGATTATTGTTATATTGATTATGTGAACAAAATAGGTGTTAAACAGGTGGCCCTTATTTAAGGATCAAGGCAACTGACGCTGCATATGCTGGCTGTGCATTTGTCCTTGAAAAACAGAGTAAAATGGGTTGTTCAAGAAACTGTTCAGAAGAAGAGCGTTCTTTGATTAAGAAATTAATAAACCTATAAAAAAGTGCAGAAAATGATAGGCTGTTCAGCTAAAATGATATCAAACACTTTGAAATGGCAAGCCAAAACCAGAAGGGCGAGGAAGAAAAAGAAAAACGACTATTCAAATGGATCAGAGAATAACCAAAATGGCAAAGGCTCAGCCAATGATCAGCTGCAAGAGGATCAAAGAAGATCTAAGATTGCCTGTGAGTACTGTAACAATCAGACGACGTCTATGTGCTGAAGCGGTTACAATATGCCAAAGAACACATTGACTGGCCTAAAAAGAAATGGCGTAATATTTTGTGGACTGATGAGAGTAAAATTGTTCTTTTTGGATGTAAGGACCACAGACAGTTTGTCAGACGTCCTGCAAACACTGAATTCAAGCCACGATACACAGTGAAGACGGTGAAGCATGGTGGTGCAAGCATCATGATATGGGGATGTTTCTCGTACTACGGTGCTGGTCCTATTTATCGCATACCAGGGATCATGGATCAGTTTGAGTACATCAGAATACTGGAAGAAGTCATGTTGCCATATGCTGAAGAGGAAATGCCCTTGAAATGGGTAATTTAACAAGACAATGACCCCAAACACACCAGCAAGCATGTCAACACTGCTATTTCTTTTAACATTATATTTCTTGACTTTCTGTAAAATATTATCAAATTCAATTACTTTTTCCAATGTTCTTGCTTTGAAATAGAATGTGCAGTGTCCCCAATGCATTTGTGTTCATTAAAATACAATTTATTTGAAGAATTTTGAGGTTTACTCACCTTTTTAAACACACTGCTATTATTATGAACATAACTGTATATACATAACTGTATATTCAAGAAGCTCTCTCTCTCTCTCTATATATATATATATATATATATATATATATATATATATATCTTCTTGAATTGCCTTAATGCTCAAATGTGACTTATAAATATACTTGCCCTGCCTGCGTTTCTTCTGAAGTGTAGTCACATCTGTATCTGTTCATCTGAGAGATCACATTCTATCGCTAATTTTAATGCATTTTAAAGTTGTTAAATAATGATGCTTGCTATCCTTGAATCTTCTATGTATAAGTCGTCATACATGGCAACTTGGTAAGTGGTTGGTTAAGGTAAGGTAGTATTAAGAGCGACAAAGTATAACACAGGACTTTCACCCAGGAGACTGAGGTTCGTGTCCTGTGTGAAACCAAAAGTCCATGTTGCCTGACTTTAAGTATGTAACGTAGTCTCCTTAACTATGTAACAAAAGTGCTGTATTTGAACTCAAACCATGATTTTTACCTAATTCAAGTAGTTTTGTTGCCTAAAGTTGTTTCCATTGAATTCAGAAGTTTATTTTTTTTTTAAAAAGTGTTTGAACAAACCTAAATTTGAATCTCTTGAAAACTGTAGCTTGTGAGGTACGTAGAACGTCATAGTTGTAGTGTAGGACCACTGATCAGCTGCCGTATTTAACAAGTTGGGAGTGAGAATGTGATGTTATAATATGTTGTTCTAAAGTTTTACAAAAATATATGGAGTCTAAATACTATTGCAATTGTTGCATAAAATCTAATAATAAAAAGAAAAACAACTATAGAGGGAAACACATTGATGTACTGAACACTCCTTGAGGGGATGATGAGGCTTGAAACGACTACCATAGAAACATTAAATCAGTTTTTGCACTACTTTTTGCATTATTATAGTCTTTCCGAATATTGGCGCTTGTATCAGTAATTCGCTCCATCAGCTGTATGCAGAAATCTGTGTAATTGTCAATGTTCCATTAGGGCTGTCCGCAGCACTCAAATCCAAAACGTATACTCATAATCATCACAATTTCAACAATGAGGGCTGATACGTATAAAAAAGCCAGAATCCATATGACCATAGTACGCGCTGACTCTAATGACTTATATGGCTCATCCTGGAACACCCAATCCTGCTGTCGTGGACCAGCTGCTCATTTCAGAGTGCTGTATCTGTATACGATCCCATTATATTTCCATGCCACTTAAGCTGCTGGGAAAATATGTTTTGGAAAAGACGTTAATTATTTTAGGTGGCCGTTAGTGAAGCGGTGGAGTTATTACACTGGATAGTCGTTTCCAGCGATGATGGGCATCAGCAGTAAATAACCTGGCTCATCAGGGCAGGTTTTCAGCGCAGGACTGCTGACTAAGCCTCCGCCAGAAATAGCTCATGACTTGCAATTCTGACCGGACGAGAGATCATTTTAAAATAACATGATGTGACTCTCTCTCTCTCTCTCCGATGTCAAAAATATATGGACCCTACAGCCTGATGATGAGACATGACCAAACAAATTGGACCTGCATTTTTATGAGTTCACATGTTATATTCAAGGTGGTTCCTTCACTGACATTTTCTTATTTTCCATTATTTTTGCTTTTGTGGTATATTTCAGGTGGGTGGCACTGATTATTGGGGAGTATATACATCATTGTTTATGTATTTCTTTGGAAAAAGGCAGATACATATAGAAGCACTGTGAGGCCTGTGTTCATGAATTTGTCAGAATAATATTTATAAATTCCATATTTATTTAATTATTTATTTTTAATTATTTTATTTTTCATCTGTGAAAACAGTTGGGGGTGCCAGGTGAAAATAAAAAATATTTTGCGAGGATCTTTATTTATTTTTCGTCAAATCTTTTGCTATTATTGCAATGCAGATTTTTTCCAAAAGAGGTTGAAACGCTCCACTATCCTACTTTCTAAATAGGACTAAACATGTTTAAACATGTTTTCTCCCAGGTATTGGTTTTGGTCAGGCATGCACTCTAAACATGGGATACATTGGTATAGTGCATTTTGGCAAATTATGTAAAGAACTTTACAAAGGACTTTAAAAGATGATCCTGACCAAATCTTCTTTTCCCCCCGTTATCAAATCATAAATGCAGGAGAGAAAAATAGTCTGATTAGATTTACAGAATTAAACACCAGAATATACACTCACCTAAAGGATTATGAGGAACACCATAGGATTATTAGGAACACCATACTAATACTGTGTTTGACCCCCTTTCGCCTTCAGAACTGCCTTAATTCTACGTGGCATTGATTCAACAAGGTGCTGAAAGCATTCTTTAGAAATGTTGACCCATATTGATAGGATAGCATCTTGCAGTTGATGGAGATCTTGCAGTTTGTGGGATGCACATCCAGGGCACGAAGTTCCCGTTCCACCACATCCCAAAGATGCTCTACTGGGTTGAGATCTGGTGACTGTGGGGGCCATTTTAGTACAGTGAATGCATTGTCATGTTCAAGAAACCAATTAGAAATGATTCAAGCTTTGTGACATGGTGCATTATCCTGCTGGAAGTAACCATCAGAGGATGGGTACATGGTGGCCATAAAGGGATGGACATGGTCAGAAACAATGCTCAGGTAGGCCGTGGCATTTAAACAATGCCCAATTGGCACTAAGGGGCCTAAAGTGTGCCAAGAAAACATCCCCCACACCATTACACCACCACCACCAGCCTGCACAGTGGTAACAAGGCATGATGGATCCATGTTCTCATTCTGTTTACGCCAAATTCTGACTCAACCATCTGAATGTCTCAACAGAAATCAAGACTCATCAGACCAGGCAACATTTTTCCAGTCTTCAACTGTCCAATTTTGGTGAGCTCTTGCAAATTGTAGCCTCTTGTTCCTATTTGTAGTGGAGATGAGTGGTACCCGGTGGGGTCTTCTGCTGTTGTAGCCCATCCGCCTCAAGGTTGTGCGTGTTGTGGCTTCACAAATGCTTTGCTGCATACCTGGGTTGTGGGGAGTGGTTATTTCAGTCAAAGTTGCTCTTCTATCAGCTTGAATCAGTCGGCCCATTCTCCTCTGACCTCTAGCATCAACAAGGCATTTTCGCCCACAGGACTGCCGCATACTGGATGTTTTTCCCTTTTCACATCATTCTTTGTAAACCCCAGAAATGGTTGTGCGTGAAAATCCCAGTAACTGAGCAGATTGTGAAATACACAGACCGGCCCGACTGGCACCAACAACCATGCCACGCTCAAAATTGCTTAAATCACCTTTCTTTCCCATTCTGACATTCAGTTTGGAGTTCAGGAGATTGTCTTCACCAGGACCACACCCCTAAATGCATTGAAGCAACTGCCATGTGTTTGGTTGATTAGATAATTGCATTAATGAGAAATTGAACAGGTGTTCCTAATAATCCTTTAGGTGAGTGTATGTTCCTTGTCTCCCGGGGGATCTATGAATATTTTGTTAGTGTACCATAAAGTTCTTCTTCAAAAATGTCCATGACAACACCAGCCAACTGTCTTCCCTCACAGTGTTATATTACAATCTCCATAACAGTCTATGTCGGGATCTCTGTTAATTTGTCATGGTGTTTAGGGTTAAGTTGAGCGTGTCACTGCTGTCACATCTTATTAAAGGTGTGTGCCAGTTTTGGCAGATAGGAGTTCAGATGTTTCGTATAGTCTGATCCAAACAGGTCTGTCTGATATGAGAATGCAAATGCATTCATCACGAATATTAAGTCATGTGCTTACAGCCGTTTCCCACATTTATGATATGAAGGTTGCAAATTAGTTTTTTCCCAAATCAACAGGGAGAGATTTTATAAACACCAGCAACTGTATTTGCCTTTCAGGTCAATTTTGCAGCATTTCCAGAAGCATGGTGTAGCCGGATGGGATGTCGGGATGAAACAATTACACGAAAGAGAGACCGCGCGAGTGTTTGTTCAGCCCGTCGCATGAACTCAACCTGGTGTTCTTCACTGTGGGGTTGATGGGTCCCCTGTTATCCATCCATCCTTCATCATACAGCAGCATATGCGACTGTAACGTATCCTTAGAAGTCCTCTGTGACAGTTGACTCTCAGGTATTTGGATTTGTTTTTTGCTTCGTGTAACACGATTCAGACACTGAGCTTACTTGTTTGGAGTTATGAGGTGTCAGAATTGACAACTTCATTGCAAGTGTAAAAAGACTTTAGAATGTGTAGGTGGCAACAACACATGTTTTTTTTTTATTTAAATAATGAATCATTTTGTGTTCAACACCAAAAAATAGTAAAGAAGTAAAAAAGTAGGAGAACCATGTTGACAATGTCGTTCTGGAGTGAACTCAAGGTTTGTGTTTGTGGACTTATTGTTGGAGACCTTCGCCCACGTCCATACCCTTAATGGGTTCTTTTCTGGCCCACGTGTCATCTTTCCACAAGGATTGCTGAAAATCGCGCCAGTAGTTTTTCTGTTATTCTGCTGACAAACGGACAAACAAACCACCAAAACGAACCAAAATCATAACCTCCTTGACGGAGGTAGTTGGACCACCCTTAAAAATATTGAATGACTTGTAAATGACAGAAGCCATTCTTTCAGCTAACTTTATTACATTTCTTGAGCCTTTTATCGGCTGAAAGCTCAACCAAATCCAATCAGACTAGAAACTAAAAGGGCTCTTGAAGAGCACGGACCTCCACCAAGGCCATACCATGTCTCTCAACACTAATGAAAGTGGAAACAAATATTTGTGCATTCGGCCTCGGATCTGCTCCAAACTGTAATGGGCCCTTCCTTGAACCTTTCACCTAGTTATACGAAAACCAGGCAAATAGTTTAATCCTGTAGACAAACACAACAAACTGAAAACATCACCTCTTTGGCGAATATAAAGAAACTAAGGTTTGCTATATTGCTTCCTAGCTGTAAGCCAGTTCAATAAAAACAAACCCTTACAGGGAATATCGAGTGTAAGAAACAGGAGACCAACATATCCTCCAGACACTCACTCTCAGGGCGCCAATTTAATGTATTGATTATCTTTGTGCTATTTTACCATCACACTTCGATGTGAGGGTATACAGTTGCGGAGGAAAGTGCAGGGAAAGCATTGAGGCTGTAGCTGTGTAACGTTGGAGATATTGATCACGGTGGAAGGAAAACACATGAACCGTTTGTGGCTTTGGTTTATGCATCGGCCCTAAAGTGCTTTGTGTGCACTGCAGTACAGTACGTCGAGTGCTTCAGCCTTCTACAGGCTCCAAGGATGAAACGGTGAAATGGTGCTTTGTGAAAGTCATGCGCTGAAGTCTTAAGGTGCAACTTCTCCCCATTGGTCACCTTTAATAAGAAGTGCACTGGTAACAAAATCAACCTTTTGTGGGTGTGAGGTTTGGACTGGGGTTTGCATCCTAGATGCCTCTTGTTTTCTGTTTGGGACACTGGTTCATGGAAGAGCAGGGCTTTTGAATAATAATTGAAAAATAATCTTGTTTTTTAATATTAACAAAGACAAAAATATTTCCGGAACTTAACAAATGAGTTGAGTTGCCTCCACATAGCCATAGAAATGTAATTAATTATGCATTTGTTGCTTGTTTATTGAAAGTATCTGATGAATTGTAAAATGTTGATACTGAAAGTTAACATTTTATTGATGCATTCGGTGTAATACAAATTCTGCTAATAGCAACTGAGTCACGATCCAACTTTTGATACTGAGTACATGTGAATCAACTTTAAACGTACGTTTACTACATTTTTAGGTTTATTTGTTTTGGTTTAGGTAATACAACTACCTGGTTAGGTTTAGTTATTACAACTACTTGATTAGGTTTAGGCAACAAAAGTACTTGGTTAGGTGTTGGCCACTAAATTACTGCAAATTACTCAAACGATAATTAGGCAACAAAACTAGTTGGCTTTAGGAAACAATTGTGGTTCTGGTTAAAATAGCTATGTTTGTTACGTAAAATAAGCTTGCTTGTAACGCAATGTGAGTTCATCACAAAGTAACAAGAAAAAGAAGTCAACAATGATCATCAATTTAGTCGGGCCATCTATTAGTGATGGCGATGTGGGTACGGACTTTTCTATTTGAGGAGTTGGTAGTGACAAGTGGTTGTAAATATATGCTTTTACAAATAAAGTGCAGTATTTCAACAGTCTGGAAAATCTCCATGTACTGCACGTTAATTCACCACTCATGAACAACTGTTTAACATGAGAGGAACCGCAAGGTTCACGTTGCTCTTTCATTTCACATTTAAAATACCTACATACGCTTATATCATGTGAATGCATCCCATTCATGAAATGTGTGTGTATACGTGTGCAAAATATTCAGGAGAATGGGATGCTGCATGTCACTGATTGTGCACTTCTGTCTTCTTTGCATGCTTTTGATTTTGCATAAAATATGTCAACTGATCACATAAGTGATTTTTCAGCAGCTCTTGTCTACGGATGGTTGCTTATTTAATTTTAATGATGCTACTATATCTCCGCGGGGACCTAAATGGCAGCAGATAGATCCAACTTTAGATTAAAAGGTTCACCTTCATACTCTGAGTAATGTTAGCTGGCTTATTTTCAGAGGCAAGTTTATTACCGTCTCCTCATTATATATTGCGTGAGGTGACCAGTGTAACGCGATAAATCGTACTAGTCCAGTGTACGCATATTTCTTGTGTTGGCCCAGTATAGTTTTAATAAAAGATAATATCCAAAAAGAGTGTTTGGGCCTTCCAGCAGCGCTAGGCGACTCCAGAATGTGTTGGGTTAAGATATCAAACTATCTTTTCTCTCATCTGGGCTCACGAGGTTGCAAGCAGTATTTCTTTGGCACAAAAAAAATGCAGTGAAATGCAGAATACACACCGCTGCAGATGTCAAGAAGTGTGTGTGTGTGTGTGTGTGTGTGTGTGTGTGTGTGTGTGTGTGTGTGTGTGTGTGTGTGTGTTATAAAGCTGCCTCATCTCTTTCCTTATCTTAAATGCACTTCTGAAAAGGGCTTTTTACATTCAGCCTCCGGGTGTTATCTCACATCTGTCCGTCTCATCTTAAAGTCAGACATGCACTCGGATGTATTCGCACATCTCAAGTTAAAACACTGCAGGTATATAGACACATCTTATACCTGACAGGCGCGTGACATATTCTTTTGCATTTTTTTACCATCCGGGCTCTCAGAGTGCACCGTGGGAAACGTGATGGATGGCAGCGGCCGCAGCGCATGACGGGGAACGGTGATGGATGGCCGCGGTGACAGCGGCCACGCCTTTTTGGGTTTCGCCCCTAGAATGGCACCAAAAGCGCGTTGATGAATGGTTTCACTTTATGGAACTTGATGGGGTGCTGCAGTCAAAATGTTAAGCCGAAGAAAAAGTTATCCGTGGGCATTAATACGAGGTGGATTCTCTAAGCACCGCACTGCGTCCTATCGGTCCCGCTGCCAGGATAGAAAAGATTTCCCTTCTTTATTATTATTCTGATTATTAATAATTAATTGCAAAAAGACTCCCTATATCTATCACAGTTTGCAAAGTCTTAGCAGGGCCTGAAGGACTTGCAGGGTCTAACACGCTTCCTGTCCTGCAGGTCGGGGAGGAGAAATTACAGGGTTTTGCCTTTGACTGGAAGTGTCCTCAAATATGGAATAACCTCTTTATGACATAATGTAGCCTCAATTAATTAACTTCAAAGTACGTGTGAAACAGATTACACCTCAACAAACAAGTGTTAGCTAAAAATGAAATGAATAAAATATATTAAAGCCTCTTTTTGCACGTGAACCTCAGCACAGAACGGCTATTTAGTTATTTGTTTTAAAGGGATGCACAATGAATGTGTCATGTAATATCTACGGCTCATATTACTTGACTTGCAATATATAGAAATGTGACACTATTCACAGTCCATATGGAGGCATATGCATACTTTTAATGGTTGTGCTGAGGGGAATAAACAGTGCCGTTAAAAGTAGTTCCCTTTTGTTGATGAAAAGCAATTTTAATTTAATTTCTCAAGCTGATGCGAACGTATTGACAGAAAGACATTTCCATGACTTTAATGCAAAGAGTGGCCTTTGACGATGAATCTTGGTACTCATTCCAACGTTGTGGCAGTGCCGTCTCTACAGCTGAAAAACCTAATCACCTTATTATGACGCCACAGCTACCGGTTGTTATTTGTTCTGTGTAAACACATGAAGCTCTAGCGTAAGTTCAGACAGGGAGATCACCGTCAGACTCTATCAGCTGTTGAACAGCTGGGCGCGGCGCACAACTCCCCGTCTGTCAACAGTGAGTCACGCCCTCCTCGTTGCAGTCTACTTTTAAATATGCTGTATCTAGCGTCCTGCTGCGTGTCTCATGCGACCCTCCACCTCCAGCAACTCCAGCAGAACCTCCAGCCAGCGCCATCAGTGTCTGGTCTGTAGGTTGTTTACAGATTACTGCCTCAGGGCAAACACAGCGCGATCTCACAATCACGAGCATGGAGGGAGGTCACACAGGACCAACCTGCAGAGCTATTTTAACCACTTTGACAAGAAAAAAAAGGCGTGGCCACTCCGTGGAGCAATGTGCCATTACGCAGCGCTCGCCTCGCGATGTTGTGCATCCTGGCTGACCGACTTGACCAGCCCATGTTGTCCAAATAACCACCAAACAACCAGTCACATTTAGTAATAACAAAACAATCCAACAAAACTAAAACACTGCACACACACACACAAGACATCTCCAGCAGCTGCTGCACCATGGAGGGGAGAGGTGCAGCCCCCAGTCCGGGCTCGAACAGCTGCAACGACAATGCTGTGTATGATTAAATACGACTGCAGATCTAAAAAAAAAAAAGTAACACATCCAGCATTTCACTCACCACATGCCCGTAATCCTCTGTGCGAAAGGCGTCATCAGTAAAGGTAGTTTTTTGGTTCTAGGTAGCAGCTAGAAGTTTCTAGTAGCTTCGTGCCCCACTGACCAATCACAGCGCATGTTAATGGTCACGCTGGGCCACTGACCAATCATATACAGTACATCTACGCCATTTTGCAGGCCTTGCACGTCGAAGAATCCGCCCAGCTTGTCAAACTAAACATCTGATTTGTTGAAGACAATCAACCACAACGTCCACTCGCTGTTTACTTTAATCTGCAAAGGCCTGCTTAAACTGCTTTGCTGACAGAGACACAGGAAAGAACTAATTTGATTGGATGAAAGCTTCTCCTTAAAACCAACTGCGCTGCTGCAGGCTGAAGACCGCAGGCAAAGCAACAGAGGAAGACAAGGAGCTGTGCAATGAGAAAATAAGCTAATAGGGAAAAATAATTATACTACATGTAGTGTATTTGTGAAAAACAATTCAATTATAAAATAGCTATAACTTTGTGATTCTGTTTAGGCCAGCAGTGAAGGCTTAGAAGGCCCTGACGGCCCACCACTGCGTTGTAGTATAACTGCACCTGACTATAAGCGTATGTAACTTGTGTATTTATACATAGTGTATTATAATTCCCATAGTTAAAATACATTATATTTATTTAGTGCATTATGAAGACTGTTATAAAGCAGTAAAATGTGATTTTTTGTTTGTTTGTAAAAAAGTAAAAAAAAGAAGAAAAATTTTTGACCACTTATGACACATTTTCACATGTTATTGAAAATTGTGTAATCTTTTTTTTGTGCAAAAAAAACTAATTTGATCCCTCCATTCCAACATAACTTGAATAAATCAGCATATGAAAAAAAACATATATGATTGGATATGTCTTGTATTTTACTATTTTCTATTTATATATATATATATATATATATATATATATATATATATATATATAGCATAATGTTTCTTTTTTTGTTAATAGGTTACTGCTACAAAGAACACAACATGAAAAACATTCGGAGCAGAGGGCATATGAGGTTTCAGGAAACAGCCCAGTGCGTCTTGAGCACAGTGAGTTTCCTCATGGCTGCCCGTCTCCCCTCCAGAGGCAGATTCTCATCCAGGACAGCCTCTGATAAACAGGCCATCTTGTACAATACACATGGCAGAGTTTGCTCCTGGCCAAAACTAACAGATTCCATGCGTAAAAAACAATACAAGACCGTCCATGTTTGACACTTTCTGTTCGCACTCCGTCTCCCTCCATCTGCTGGACCTGAGCTGACTCTACGTTACCTTGGATGTACAGTACACCCTCGGCCAATCAGCAACCTCGAAACAAACGATAAAAGGAAACATCACACACGTCCCAACACACTAAACCACATAATGCTTACACATCTCTTCCACCCTCCTGCCTCCCCCTATCTGATTTATTCATGGGGGCTGATTAGGCTGCAAGGCCAACGTAAGCTGGTTACATCATTGTGTGGGCAAATTGCTGTTAGTGGGAGCTGCTTCCCAGATTTACAGCTCCTTAATGGGGCGAAATTGGAGGAGCGATGGTCGGTTTAATTAAGGAAGCTGAAAGAGCTGAGGAGCAGCTTCCAGGGCACTGATGTGTGCTTGCAGTGGGAGTAGGATAGGGCTGACTGATGAAGGGTGGCTAGGTGTGTGTTTACATGTGTTTACCATTATTTATTCAGGGGGTTTGTACTGAGCACTTTTCTCCTTTTTCCAGCGTGCCTTTATCATAGTCACACAAAGTCACACATCCCACCAGGGAGTCGCCAGGACTGCACAGTTCTCTACTGAGCCTCTGCTAGAGAAATTTGGCATTACGAAAATATTATACTGAAAGCCATGAAGGTTATGTAGCCCTGGGGGTTAATAATAATAATACATATTATTAGTGGTACTAAATAACTCTCTGTGAGATATATATCCTGCTGGATTTAGTACACAGGTGTCATTTTGGTTCACCAGGGATCATTGGTGAGCAGACCAGGTGGAGGCGGAGTTTAGGAGAAAAAAGGGGGAAGGAGGAAGGAGGGAGGGAGAGCCAACGTGAGGTGTGAATGAACAGGTGTGGAAGGACAGGTGTGAATGAGGAGGTTGCTGAGCTGTTGCTGAAGGGAGGACGTGTGAGCTGGGAGTACGCGCCGCTGACTAAAGCCTAATTTATGGTTCTCCGTCAGGTCGACCCCTACGCCGTAGCCTGACGCGCACCTCCAAAAAATCCAAACTACGCGTCGCGTTGACGCAGACTGCAAGCGCTGTGATTGGTCCGCTCAGAACGTAATTTCCGGCAGTTGCTTTTTCCCAGCCTCGACCGGTTTAGTGGCCATACAGACCACCTACGTCTTCTCTGTCGCCTGCGCTTCAACATTTGCAATATAAGCATTTGCTCTTCAATATTGATGAGCTCCAACTTTAATGCAGCCGCTTGGTCGCCATTGTTTACTGTGACCGGAATTCGGCTATAACCCCTGAAACAACACAGCCACACACCCCTGGCGGTACAAAGGATTTGTTTTGAAAAAGTTCAGTTTCTTAGTTTGACAAGTTTTGTTTCGTTTTGGTATTATATTATTATTGTATTATTGTTCCCCAAAAGGGTATATATGATTTGAACAGTAAACAAATTGTTTTAACCGAAAGCCGTTGTCTGTGGTCAATCTCTTTAACATTTAATATGGTCACTTGTTTAATCATTTAATTATTTCAATCAGGACAGGTAACACTTCGGGTAGCTACCTGGTAAATAAACGAACCCAACCACCCCATCATTAGACCTGGGGTAATAGAGAGCGGTGGGGTGCTACAGTTATTACATAGTTTTTGCCATCATTTTTCTCAGGAATACATACATACAAAGGGAATGTACTGGAATCCGATTTCTTAAGCTACCTTTGGGCAGCAGAAAGGCCTGAACAAGTCCAAGTTCCACTCTCTGCTAGCTCTGTTTTTGGTCCTCACCATCTCCTGAAAGACTATCTGGATCTTTAGCTACTATGTTAGCTAGCTAGTCGCCGTCTTCCGCTGCTGGGCAAGTAGTGCTCCGTTTGACTTTGGAGCTTCCTCCCCGGTAAACAGCTGCCTGCTGCAGCCCAAGACAACGCCATGAGAGTGGTGGGAGTCAACCTGCCGAGGGGAGTGCAGAATGAGGTGATGATTCTGCCTGGGTTCACCACTACAAGCAACTTCTTTTGACATGGCAGCAGTGGTTTCAATAATCTGCCTAAAATGTGTGTGTATGAATGTGGTGCTCGCCTCTTCAGACTGTGCTACAGCAAACGTGCCATGGTCATAGCGAATACTTGGTTAGCCCGTAACTAGTAGAAATGATGCCAGAACTATTAAAATGATAAAACAGAAAGAAAAAACTGGAATTATCTATTCATGTCTGGTGGAATAGCCTATGATAAGAAAAAGAAAGCTAAGCTAGCTGAAACCATGTGAACAATGAAGCAACTCCACTCAACTTTATTCTTCCTGCAGGCTTTCGACTGTAATTGTCTTTACTTCCTGAACTAAACTTAAATCAAAGTTGACGTGCATGTGCGTGTGTGCGTCTCCTCGTGAGTGCACATTTGCCTCCATTTTAAGCAATTACATAATTCCCTGCAGACCAGCTCCTTTGCTTTTGTTTTCCTGGAAGTTTCTGGAGCCCTCCTGCTGTGAGTTTCCTGTGAAAAGCAGAGGGCAAAAGCACCCAGAGGAGCTGCTCAGCTGCTCACTATTGCCTATTAAAGATAATGAAGCTGAGACACTAGTGGCATAATGAGCCAAGGCCTATATAGAGTATACCCACCAGCATATGTGATTCATAGCATTCAATATCATCAATGGCACATACTGTATCCCATTATTTCCTGTTTGACGTTCAACAAGTATTTTCCACAAGAGTGTAAAAAAAATATCACAATTGCCCTGTATTTCAATGTAGACAACTTTCAGCTACGAGTCGGAAATAGTCCTATATCGCAGTCAAATCAACGCGGTTGTTGTCATTGTCTGCAAGAAGCAGAGTCATTATTCACCCTATGTGGAGCAGGGCCATGATTTGTGTCTTGCTGACGTCGTCGATACAGAGTCTTTGCTGAACAGGTACAAATAAACCAGCTTGAATACTAGCAAGTTGTGAACAATCTTAACGTTAAAGGCGCCCTGTGGAGTTTGTTTGCTTTTACTACTCTACTGATCGCATGCAGTGTTTCCGACCTAAATACATTGTGTATATCCTTGAGGTCAAAGGGTCGAATTCATTTCCTTTCTCTTGTGCAATTGAGCATTGACCAAATATGGACTGTTCAGGTAGCGGCCTGATGCTGCGTTCACACCAAAAGCGTTGCGAATTTGACGCGCGAGTAGATAACGCGGCGCGAATAGCGCGTTGTTGAAATGTTTCAACTCGCCGAAAAATTTGCATGCCGTAAACCAATCAGCGTTGAGAAGCTTCGCCCGTCATCACCGTCGTCGTGTTGTTGCTGAATCAAACTGCTGCTGGTCTGCCTGAAGTAGCACTGGTAGCGGTCGTTATTCAGGTGCTGGACTACAGATAATATTATGAACCCAGACACGATGGAGTTTGATGTTCCGATGTATGTGGAATTTGCAGAACTAGTGGTTATTTCCATGGTGGATGGCGGAAACGGTAACTGTTTTTATGGAGACAAGCCACGCCCCCTGATGGACATTAGAGACAATGCATGTTTTAGACACTTCCTTATCGGCTTCATTCTTCAGAAGCGGAGTTGGCCGCCTGGTTTCTATCCATGTTTACTTGCAAGCAATTTTCTTCTTTGCTGCCTCTGCAGATGCATTGGCACACTACTTTACACCTTATATGTCAAACCATGATGTTTTACTAAACTTTACAATGTAGTGTTGTTGATTTTTTATTTGGTTTTAATTCACAACTTTAGCCACGTGTTTAAAGCTGCGACCATACTCTAGGGGAATATACAAATATATAGACATTTTATTGAAAATGCAGATTGATCAGATGGGATATCATTTTGTTGACAGGGTAGAATTGTGGGAGATGGGGGAGGGCCCCACAATGGCTGTAAAATTGATTTAGATATTTTCAAACCGTTTACTCAGCACCAATAATGATGTTTAATTACAAATCACAGATAAAATGCAACTTAAATTCCAGGCATTTTGAAGGCCCTCCCCCATTTACTCCCTGGATAGTCAGCTCCAATACTCCCCAAACTATAATGTCCCTGATACACACTTGCGATAAGAAAATATATATCTACTCCATCATATTTTGAAGTGTTTTACAAATACTAACCTGTTTTTCAATATATTTTATTTTTCTTGAACTGAATTTCTGGCTCAGTAAATCAAATATTACAAATCCATCTCAGAGGAGTAGCATTTTGCGACTGCTGGGCAGCAACCAAAGCTGCTGTTACAAAAATGGTAAATTTCGGACCGCTTGTTTTTCAATCAATCTTGGAAAAGAGGTTTTATTCATTAGATTAAATAACCACAGACAAGAGAACATGATGTCCCAAAGAAACAGAATACAATACAACGTGTTGCAGTTCTTTTTCAGGGAGATTGCAAATATCTAAAGACGAGACAAATCAACGAATCTCGGTTCATCCTTCTCCGGCAGGTCGATTAAAAGCCCAACGATTTCAATAGAATCAGGCAGTCCTCCCTTTCCTTTTCAGCCTTGATTTCAAAATGAATCTGCATCAGCTTTGTGCTCCTTTGTGAGGTTACAAAAGACGTGATTTATTAGTCTGACACGCACCCTGGCTGCTCCGGGACTCTGAACACACCTCCTTTATCTTTCCCCGCTTAAAGCACTGAAATTGCAATCAGAGATACACAGACACACCCAGAGCGGTAAGAGCGAAGGTGCAAAGCATTGTACTATCCTTCATATTTCATCTCTTATTCATTAACTTACTCAACCTCAGATTTAGAACCTCATCAACCCCCGGTTTTACACACTTTACGCTTTACGCTTTACAGCAGGGCTATGTTTTTCCGTCGTGGTGCATATGTGAGTAAGGGTGTGTGTATAGAAGTCCATAGGAGGAAAAAGAACCCATCAAAGCCTCGGGGCTTATCTATTAGCAGGAAGCAATGACCTTTCTGTCTTCGCTAATTTCACACAATGGCCTGACCTTTAAGCAGGTTAGTCGCAGACGCGCGGCTAGTGAAGGGTCTTTACCCGCGACAATGGCACTTTATCCCGCCACGCCGACAACAAAGAGGGCTGTAATTATCTCCTTCATTATTATCGAGCCTCTTCATCCCTTCACTTGCTGCGTGTGGAAAGTTGGTATTGGAAATTATTCATTTTTCAGCTTATTGTGATTAAGAAAAAGAATCATGCCCATTTGTAAACAATCTATATTGAGCTCTTTGCTGTTGGAGAATCACGCCTCAGTGGTATTGTAGTGTTGCCCTTTTTCAGCATCAAAGGGGCGATGCTCATCACCGTCTGGAGGGGTGGGGGGGCTAATTTACATTTGTTGATCTTTAGCGGTTGAAAATTTCCCAAATGAACATGTTTGGAAACGTGTAAAAACGACAAGTTGCAGCTTTTATGCTAAGCTAGGCTAACGTTTTCATTTTACTTTGTTGTGCTATTTTCAATGACTTTATAGTTTCGTCCTGTTTCTACGATGAACCTTGAGATGATAATTAGGGTATTAAATCAAGCATATATATAATATTATCTAATCTTTCTTTTTTGTGAAAGCTTGGATCTCCACCAGGCGATCGTGCGTTCAGTTGTGCTTGTTTGTGTATGTGCGTCTGTCTGTCTGTCCACAGCTAATCTCCCATACCATTGGACCCATCAGCTTGATATTGTCTGTGCACATGTATGACTGTAAGCTTAAGGACACCTTGTGGTTACAGTGATTCAGACTTTTTGAAAAACCTATGTCATTGACTGTTTTATAATATAACGCACCTAAAGGAGATCTACATCTGCATTCTACTGAAGTCACTTTACTAGTTTAAATTAAATCATCTCAGAGGTTTCGAGGGACCCAAAAACTCTGACATTTTGTCAAGGGACCCAACTACTTTTTTTTGTAAGGGGTCACCTCTGGTTTGATTGTCAGCAATGGATTACATTTTATAAATTTCTCATAGGTTTTTAATCTTAATCTGTAAAGTAGATATTAACTATGACCGTCAGATAAAACCAGCGCAGTAAAAAGTGAATGAACACCTTCTTTCTTAAGTTGAGGAGGTGTTTGTGAACTGTTGTCTGAAGAATGGTAAAAAAAAAAGTGATTTTCTTTCAATTTGTGGCATTACACAGAGTTTTTGATGGAGCATGTCGACGCGCCGTGTTTCGTCTCCTTCACTTTCCCCGACAATCTGGTCATTTGATTTCCCTCAGCGGCTTCTTAAAGGCAACAGAATGGAGGCTTAAGGATAGCATAAACTGAGCCTCCTTTTTCCTCCATGGCTTCATTTAATTGACTAATCTGCTCTGCACTGCCCATGAGCGCAGTAAGCCAGTTGTCGACTCAAAGAGGGCCCCTCACTTCAAATAAATGAGGGAAAAAAAAATCCGAGACCGGAGCCAGATTTTCGCCCCGAACAGAGAGAGGGAAGAGGCTTGTGAATTCTATTAAGATGTATGAGACGACAGTCGCCAAAGCCATTTAATTGCGCTTCCGTTCTGCTTAATCCCGGCCCCAATAGATGTGTGCCTGCAGGTGAAGCAGGATGGTGAGATGATGAGTCATAGCCAGTCAGATAAAAACAACTATAAATCAGGTGACAAGAGCATGAGTCAATTTCCACATAAAAAAAACACTCATTTCTTTTTCGCGGGTTGTCGTGTGAAATATGTGCGCAGGCACAAAGGTTGCGCGAGTGGGTGTTGGACATGGGGGGGCCACTTAAATTTCAACACTGAACCCTTCTGTCACCTCTCACACTCACACTCACACACACACACACACTCACCATCACTCTCTTTTCTTCCCTACAGACGTATCCATCTTCTCTCCCTTCATCCGCTATCATCGGTAACATAAAACCGGGTGCGTAAATCGCGCAGCAGACCTTTTATAGTGGCAACGCGTAGAGCCATTCCTTTGCATGATGGACAAGGGAGGAAGTCTTTAGAGTTTTCATGAAGTGCAAAAAAAAGAATTATAATAATTTTTTTCATGACAGGTTTGTGCTCCTGTGTGTTTTCCGTATTGATTCTGATGGAGGAGCTACTTACTAGATGTATCACACGCGTACCCTGCAGCCTTCACATTGATGCAGGAATTAATTAACTGAAGGCCTTCACAGAGGAATTAAGCTTTTATTTTTGCTGATTTAAACAGGTTAAACTGGTTGGACATTGCTAGATTATACAATTTTATTTCCACTTTTTAAGGAGCATTTTTTTGTTTCATTTTAGCAGTGATCAAATAACTAATGTGGGAGGTGTCACTCACAAATAAGTATTGTTCTCCTTAAACTCTCCAGTATTTGAGCATTTTCCAGCTCTTTATTTTGGTTCTATAGCCAACAAGGTTACTCTTTTAGTTAATCCCCTAGAGTGTGGTTCTGTTTTTCAAAGACTTTTCTGTCCTTCCATGAACAGATTACAGGCGTGAAACTTTACAGGTCTGGAGTTACGATTACAATGAAGACCCGATTTTAAAACCCTGGTCAGATTTGAGATGAGATCAACTCATCAAACAACGTTCCCCTCACTCAGCACACTGACAAAGTTAGCGTCGAGCTGGGGATGAAAGCGGTGCATTTAGCAGCTCAAACATTCTCCATCTGGTTTCTACTCTCGTAGCAAGAAACAGGACTTCACTGCACCAGAAACCGACGCTGTTCTGCCACCTGCTTGCTGGGAACAGATGTGCCTGAAAACAAAGTTCTTGCTTACTTCTATTGGAACTACAAAATTCGGCATGTTCTTCATGTGTTCACACTTTATCAATGATGTATTAGTCCCCAGGACCTCAGATTAAATAACCACTTTAGCAACATATAAATTAATATAGCCGGGAGTATATCTTAAGGGCAAGAAAATACCAGAAATACAGCCCTGAGGCTGCAAATCTACTCATCATTTGATCTATAAGCATCTCTACAAATGTCAAAACAATAGCACACACAAAAAATGGAGAAAAAAGAGTGTCAGCTCTGTTCTGCATAAGTTAGCCCCACGCGGTGTCCTTTCCTTCTGTGACATGATAATCCTTGACATGAGACCTCAGTAAACATGCTCACTGCTACACGCACTAGAAGTGATCGCTGTAACGATGCTCCGTCGTGCTCAGGCCAGCCTACTGTTTAAATACAGTGAAGTAGACAGTGACACACCCACGCTGCTCTGTCACTGTGAATAAGCTCCCGTTATTAATACACAATAACCAGCCGCCTGTTTTGTGAATAAGAAAGCGTGTGTGGGAGGGGTTAAACTGTACAAGTCTGCATTAGAATATTTGTATTTGTTTTTAAGTTGCTGAAGATGTGTCTTTCATCTCTGGTTCTTCCATTTGGTTATGATGAGCTAATTATTTTATCCCCGATAGTATTGCTGCATCAATAGGTTAGTGAAAGTTATGCTGGGAAAAGAACAACGGTTGGATTAATTTAAGTGCAGTTGCCAAAAAAGTGATTGAGAAAACAAAGCAAAATCAATCAAGGTATCATCACAAAGGCGTTCCAGTTCTGCATCATGTAAAATAAAATCAACTGCCAGTACATTATTCAAAATAAATATGTTACAGTTGTGCGGGATGTTCAGCTTGGCCAAAACATCAACAAAACGAAGATACTGATGCAGTTTTAAGATTCATATACTTTATGCTTAACAAGTATAAAGTAAGCCATTTGAAGCACTTTTGTTTGACTCCAGAAGCTACGAGCTTCCAAAATGTATATTTGTGATCTGGCTTTGCTAATTATCTATTTGTATCTTGTTTGTTTGTATAATGTTTCCATTTAAGTGGGGACAGTGATGATTGGATTGTGTCTGCTAAAATAAAAATATTCATCAGTTTGTGACATTGATTTGTTTTTTGATTTAATAATTGTACTAATGATGTTGCAGTTATATTTGTTAATGTCTCGGTGACATCACGATAAAGATGATTCAATTTGTGTTTTAAATGTTAACCTTTAACAGTAGTCACTCGGGAACCAAAAGCATTTTAATCATGAAAATAGTTTTAGTTTTATTAGGCACTCCAGCAAAAAAGTATAAGAAAACTACCATAATAGGCAATCATACAAATGTCCCTTCACCTTCCGGGACTGGGGATTTGGAGTGTATCAGTGTACGTATCTCTAAAGTACTTGGCAGCAGTCTGGGCACATCTCCCTCAGACTTAGGAAGGACATCTAATCGGTGGAGGATTTCCATATCCCGCCTGCCCGCCCGCCTACAGTAATCTGAAGTGCATCACACATCTGGCCAAGCTTTATTTCAAGAGTCTAGAAAGTAGATAAGCGAGTGACAGAGATGGAGATAACGCTAATCCCAGAGTGGGGTTGGGTCGAAATGAGTGGCCACTGCACAACGACAAAGCAACGAAATGGTCCAGTGGCCTCGGCAAAGCCGATCTGAAATAGAAGTGGAGGGAGTTAGAGGGGGGTGGGATGGAGAAAAGGGCACAGGGATGGTGATAAAAAAAAGAGAAGTCGCTGGGAGAGCGAGCGCAAAATTGATAGATGAGGAGAGAAAAAGACAAGCGGAGGTCGTGGATGTGCTGAAGAGAAGTTAAGACTGTGGACATGTTCTGTGGAGGGATGTGTACCACACAGTATACTGTACCACCATGTAGCATGGGCACCCTGGACTTCTCCAAGTCTTCATGATTACTTGCTGTTGTAATACAAATACTGCAACATAAGTAATTTGTTACTGCAGGGATAAATTCCACTTTTGGTCCACGGCTGGACGAGACGTCAATATTTGTCCTAAATTGCATATGATTATGTCAGTGGTTGTATGGTTATGGTTTGGGGAAATAATTACTATATTCACATTCAGGAAAGACCGTTTTTGGGTAAAAGCTGCATGAACGGATTTTCTTGGCCACTTGGGGACGGCCCCACGAGATGAAAACACAATATCTCATTAAGCAAAGGATGCACAAGGGCCCGAAGCAGCCACTGCAGTGCCATTTAGGCTGTTTTTACATACATTTTTAGGGCCACTTGAGAACGTCGGCACGGCAGGATATTGGTATATTATTAATTTATAGAGTTGTTGGAATTAAAGGAAGCACCGAAGCACCTTTCCTTTCGCATTCAACCAGTTCTTATCATGGCTTCCACTTACTTATACTTAAGTGTCATTTTCTTAACACATAGCCTGAGTGTCATCAGCAACACTGGAACACTTTAACAAACAAAAAATAGAGTAGAGAGCCTGCAAGTCTCTCTACTCCCTGAGGAGAACCCATTAGTTTTTTTGGTTTAAGTTCTGGATTGTGTTGCTGCATCATACAACTTACACACAATATACTCCCCTTCGCTGCTGATTGCACATGCCTGTTTCCTCCTATGTTATTCTTTAATTTGGCTTGGTTATGTGCATTTTGTTCTTTTTACACAACCATGCTGCCCTATTTGCTTCAACCAACTCCCGAGGTACATGTCCACCAGCTAGTCGCTAACTTTGTCTCTGTGTCATTGGCTGCTGGACAGGTAGTGTTAACCAGGTGATATCTATATGTGGGGTTTTCACTACTAGTGACATATTTTTAACAATATACATAGTCATTTGACCCATTGTTTAGTGCAGCTTCAATACAACATAAATACTGCGGCAGGGTCGGGAAAACTTGCTTACTGAGGTTTCCGATGTCAAAGGCCGTCATTTTGCTGACTCGATCATCCAACCTGACCCCCTCCATACGATGACGTGCAGCACTATATTAACAATATAAATTGCTACTTTTACTTCATGCTATTGTTTCGTATTTTTTAAAGCCCGAACCAAAATGATCCTCCCTCAGGTGCCATACACTAATACAGTGAAGACAAACCAGCACAATACAAATTACACAGCGCACGAGATAACTTGAGAATGCGGTGACAGAAAACAATGCCCACATTAATTGCTTTAAGAACAGCCATAGCAGTAAGCTAATTTTCCCATTATATTTTAATATCCCTGCCATGCATGTCATGATAATAAAATCCACTTATGCCCTCACGCAATTTCATACTAGGTGAGAACATTTTTGTTTCCAATTACAAGAACATCGTAGATAAGCAGGAATTATAATGAGATCGTTTTCCAAATGGTGGGGAGGCGGGGGGAGGGGGGTTAAATGATATAGAAAACACAAATCAGTGGTTGTTGCCTTTTATCATAGCAACAGTGCTTCTCCGCCCACCATATTGTGAGTGCAGTCACAGTCACAGCAGTCTGCTGCGATGACAAGGACGACGAATGACAAATCTCTTCACGGCGAGATCTCTCTGACAGACCTAAATAAAATATTTGACTAAAGTGTCAAATATTTGAACTCTTCAAACCACCCGACGTGCTCTTGATCTCTCTCACCAGTCTCGAAAGTGTACATGACACCCTGGTAGAAAGATAATGGAAGATTTTGTTTTTCTTCTACCATCTATCTCGCTATAGATTCATTGAATTACACAGCAAGCGAATACATTTCACCTGGCGGGGTTCTCGAACGCATTACCTTTAAGTAAAATACAGAAACAAAAGTGAGATCCACCCCCTCTGAATTTCATAACATTTTTGGTAGGGATCTTACCAAGACTGATACTTGGGTGCCAAAATTCTGAAAACTTCTTTTCCAATACCAGGCCGATCACTGGTATTAGTCTCAACTACTTGATTCCTAGTGTTGTGACGTGTCGTGACGTGTTGTGTGGTGACGTGACGTGACGTGTCTCACTGGTGGTTCATCTTAAGTAGATGGACTGATTGTGACACCAAGGAATTAGCTGACACTGCACTCTCAATCATCCACCAACACTGCTTTTGTGTTGTTGTTTTCAGCAAACCAGCTGCATTCATCTCATCCATTCTCAGCATCTGCTGCTAGGAGAGCAGCTCAGTTCTTTCTCCTTGGATGGTGTGTTTTGGTGCCGTAATCAAAGTCACTTCCAAATCGCCCCCGCCTTGTATCATGTCCACACCCACGCTTTGTCTTGTCTTGTTGTCTTTGTTCCAGAGTTATGGACGGACCGATTTGTAGCCAGCAGCCAATATTAGAACCTTTTTGAGAACACTCAAAATTTGAGCCTAACTCACACTGAATTTGTTTTGGCAGACACAGATAATTGATTGTAAAGAATTTGTAAAAAAAAAAAAAAAAAAGAAGAAGAATTAAATCAATAAATTTGCATTTTTCAACATTCGAGATAAAATTGTGCTCAGGACTTGTAATAAGTGGAACACAATTGAAAAAGTGCTCGTGGGGAAAAGATTTGTTGGGCCCCTACTAAACCCTATTCTATATTGAAAATATTTGAAAATTGATTAATTGTTTCTACTTTTTTCCTATATTTGCAGAAGTCGTTTTTTAAAGCAAACAATTATCTAAATTAACTGAATCCAACTTCATGGTAAACAAAATGGACCTCACAATAATATGTGCATAGACACGCTCCAACTTTACGCATAAAATAAGTGTGCACCTAAAATTATCATTAGACTCATGACACACGGCCAATTTTTTTCTTCCCACATGTTAGAGAATCAGAACCATTCATGAATTGACAATCTTGTTTCCCGCTTTTTCACAGTTATTAAATAGATTTGGCAAATGCATTAGTGAATGAATGGATTCAATATTCTTGTTTTCTCAAGTATTTTGAAAATGAATGTGGTTTTAAGACAGGAACAAATTCCGGTGAAATTCAGAGAATATTGGAGTTGTGCATAGAAACGTTCATACAAACCGTTTCAGTCTTGATTTGTGAAAGAGGTTGTACTTCAAATAATTTAAGTAATTTATGTTGATGGGACTTTTTTTAATTTTATGATTTAATTAATGCGCTCCAATATTTTGATTAACCAATTACCAAAGAAAACAAATGGCAGACTAACTAATTGATAAAATAATCATTAGTTGCACATTTTGGCTAGCGTGAATGAAACGACACCCAGCACTGGGTTCTTTCCGCAGCGTTACTAATACGATGAATCCATCAACTTCCATCAGTTATTTCTGATGCCTTAACAGTCCCGCATAACCACATACATCACTACTCCATTTTTAATTAGCACTGACTGGCTTGTGTCACAATGACGGAAAAGGGGTTGGGAATATTAATGGGTGGTGGCGGTAGCCATGGAGCTGTTCATCCCCCCACCCACCCAATGCATCACCCTTCAGCCTCCATTAGTGCTGCTCTACGCTTCCTCACCTTCTATCAACTTGCATGCACTTCATAATTGTTAAACAATGAGTAACAAGTGAGTAGACCGGGCAAAAGCAACATTGTATTTAGTTAAAATAGTAAAATTGGGGCTAATGCAATTGCTACATCTGTGGGAGTATTATTTGAACATGCTTTTGTTTTTTCACAGCTGTCAGGCTCACATCTTTTTCCACCCCCCACCCTCACTTTATTTGACAGTTTACATTGTCCTTCGGAATTCGTGACCCTGGGACCAAACCGAACCACTGAATATGTTTTACAAATCAAACTGTCAAAAAATGTCACCCAGTCCTTTTGTGGCTGGCTGAAAAGATTCCATTTTTTTAGGAAATACAAAGGAATTGGCGGGTTATTGATGTAATATTTACCAGAGCTTTACAAAGGAGTCAACAGCTGAGCTGCCTGTTGCATAAACCAGTACGTGCACACATCATAGAATAACTTGATGGCTCAATTATCAAGCCGAGCTCACTTCCAGCAGCTTCATCGAAGAGAAGAATATGAAACGTATCATTTTATTTTGCATATTTATCAAGAAAAGGAGGCCCCATCTTTTTTGTTCGCTGTACAAGAAGAAGGAGAAACGAGCAAGTAATTAAAAAGAAGTTTGGAGATGTTCAGGGCTCCCTTTTTTGCCGGGGGGGAAATAAAGTGTGTCATCACTGCTTTATCAGCTCCAATGGGAGCCTCTGCTTCTTCAAGAAATTGTATTTTTCCTCTAGTCTCAACTCTGCCTATTGCTAATCACATTACCTTGTGTGTGTGTGTGTGTGTGTGTGTGAGAATGCGTATGGGTTTGTGCGTGTTCCGATCGTTTGAGTGCGTGCACTCAAGCACACAAGGATGAATATGCCTGTTCTGTGTGTGTGCCAAAAGTCAGTGTGCTTTAATACAATATTCAAACACTCCCATGGTGCTTTTACATCAGGGAAATATTAAAAGCTCCTCCATAACCACTGCCCCCTGCTTCACCAACTGTTCCGGCTTACATAGACTGAGAACTGGGCTTAATCATCAGACGGGGAGAGATTCCCCTCAGAGCTGCCAAGTGAACTCAAACCCCAGCTTTGTTTCCCTGCCCCTCAAGCGAAGCTTGATATTTAATGCATAGGTGCGCCGGCTGGCAGTGAGGGACGGGGAAGGAGAGCTGAAGTTGACGTGCGGCTGGCTGAAATGCAAAGCCGTCAAAACAGAGGCTCGTCTAAGAGACAAGTCCCGTGAGGAGAAGGAGGGAGGGAGGTGGAGGGAGAAAGGGTGACAGCGCTAAGAAAGAGTGCAGAGAGGGGCAAAGGTGAGGTGGCAGAGGATAAAGACGTGGTGCATAAACTGTATTTAAGACATACAACAAGTCATTGATTCAGTTCCAAGAAGCAATCACAAAAATTGCGTGTGACATATGTTTTATTATTTATCATTCTCTGAATATGTTATAATAAAATGAGGGTTGTCAAATGACTCAAACTAATTAAATGTTTCCAAAATCCAGCCTAAGTTAAAGCCAAAACTTAACAGATCAATTCAATCATAGTTTCCAGCATTTGGGGGGGATTTGTGTCATAAATTTGACTGAAAAGCCAAGGACCTAGCACTAAGTTATGACGTAGGTACCACTCCAATGTTCTGACCCCCGAAAACGTAAAAATAAATAAACCGGCGCTTGGTCTGAAGCCCCACGCTTCAAACTGTGACGCTTTAGGTGCCCTTCTAGCTGGTTTTGGATGTGTCAGGTCACAGTGTGTCACTTTACTCTTGTTACATGATTAGTGTCTTTTCAAAATAAACTCCCGTGTTCATAGGAAGTGTATAATTTCCGCTCGTTATGTCTTTTCAAAATAAGCTTCCAACGTAGGTTTACTTGGTTAAGTTTAAACAACAGAAGTTCTTGGTCAAGTTGAGGGAAAAAAAAGTTGTTTCCTAAAATGAGTATGGTTGAATGAATATATACTTTATTAATCCCCAAGGGGAAATTCCGTAACACATGTAACAGAGATAGCTAAGTACATAAGTTGCAACAAAAATAAGGTAAATACAGTCGAACATTGAATTGGTTCCACAACAGGGGTCTCGTGGGTGAAAGTCCTGTGCACATTTGACGGCCCATTCAACCCGACCTCCTGCGGACCGCCACCCTACATTGGAGTTAATCGAAAGCCTGGTGTTTGACGAGTTGGGACTGAGACTTGGTTGACACCTCACAGGACTAAAGTGAACTCCTTTTGCCAGCGAGTTAACTGAAAACCAAATCACCAAATGCTGACTTATTGTACCATCAACTCACCCCTTTGTCAAGCCTCTTCCGCTCCAGTAAAATATGGTGAAATAAAAGCTTTGATGTAACACAATAATGTGCAATACCAAACCTCTCTCTGTTTTGGATTCTTTGGATCTGTATCAAAAATCGACATTATTAAGGCAATTATTTATTGGCCATTGACACAAATTCAAGAGTCATAGTTCACCAACGTTGAACTCGTGGAGAGAGAATTGCGCAAGAAATGTTTCTGTGTTCAGGCCACAGAGGCCACAATATTTTAAGACTTCAAAATTGAATACAGAGGCACAATGGATGCAATTGATAAGTCCATTCATTCAACTTCATAGCAGTAAAATTAAGAGACAGAAGACTCACTACTGTACTACTATGAAGTATATTGCATTGTGTAACCTTGTTGACTTAACTCAGGGGTGGGCAATTAATTTTCCCAAGGGGCCACATGAGAAATTTGGACCGTTGTGGAGGGCCGAACCAATTCTGAACTTAATTCAATTAACTCAATATTAATGTTATTACTTTATTAAAAAACTGTAAATTATATGGTTTTGAGCTGCTACTGGTAAGAATGCATGCTACAATAAGGCTATGAAAATAAGTTAAAAATGTTTTTAATTTTTTAAGATTTGTTTAAACCTTACCTTAAATATGTATGTTAAAGACCAGCAATTTATTAACTTTAAACAAAAGCAATAAGTGCTTTTGATGTTTTCCAGTTCAGTTGTTCTTATTCTGGGAGAAAAGTCCAGTCTGTGTTGGCTTGAACAAGAGCATGAAGTCTGGTTGAATGAGGTGGAGATGAAGGACAGCTGAAAGAGAGGATCTGATCTGTTGAACTTCATCACTAGAATGTTTGTTCTCATGTAGGTAGATCCAAAGAGAACCAACATCTTCTGAGCAGGCCTCCTCATGTGAGGAAAGTTCTCCTCTTTGAGAGAAGAATAAAAATCCAGAAGTGATTCTGACTTAAAGTGCTCTGCCATAGTGTATCAGACCGCAGGTCAGATCCGCGGCGGCTTTGCGCGATCATTTTCAATCTGGAGGCGGAGACTGCAGCGCGAGGCTCCTTGGGAGGCGGGGGTCTCGCCGCAGCACCCGCTGCTCGCTGAGGACAGAAACTGCAGAACAATACGCTTTCACTTCAGTCTCCAAGTCGGCAACACTGCCCGTCGTGAGGCTGCGTAAGCACGCATAAATAAAAGTAAAAGCAGTGCCGTTTGTATTGCACTCATGGCCGTAAGATGCCCAGGTCTGACTTAACTGGTACATTTGGCTGTCAAGTGATACGCTTTGGATGCTGTACTTGTCTGACATTTGAATTGGCAGTACAAAAGGTTGCATGTATTTCTTTTCTTTGATCTACGTGAGTTTACTTTTCTTATCAGTCTCTGCTGTGGCATTGTGGGGCAGGTTGACTGATAACTCACAGCCTGCAACTACATGTGCTGTCAGATAGACTTAATGTGCGCTCCGAACCCAATGAAGTGAACATGACTTGGGATGACATCACCACAATGCAACATTGTGTACAATGTGATGTTTAAGGGGCGGCACCCCTGGTGAATAAGGGTAAAGAATTTAACTAATAGATATCGCCATGAAAGTTCACCTGGTAATAACTTACATTAACACTATAATTTTTTGTATTACAAGTTTTCGAAAAATGTATGTTTAAATTTGCAAATGTGGCATGTCCTTATATGTGCTCATTTGCATTCACTTTTAGAACAAAATTCTGAACATTGGGTAAAGCCAGGTTCAAAAGGCTGTTTTCATTTTGTTCACATATTAGTCAAAGGTTTTTACAGAGGGAATTTTGGATGTCTCTCTGCCCATTAATAAAAAATAAAAAAAAATACATTTCGGCCATGTTTTAAAGGGAATAAAATATTGTATAAATCACTCTATGAATGATATATGAAAAAGCCCCTTTGTTAAAAAAAAAAAATTCAGAATATAGAGAGGAATGAAACTGGAAAGGTTTGGTGGATGTAAGGTGGATGTAAGAGCTGCTGAAGTGGTGATTTCTGGCTCAGTCTGAGAAAAAAATAATTTAGAGAAAACGGCCCTTGTTAAATTAATGCGTCATGCAAAAAAAGAAAAAATGCTCATAGAGCAGGATGAAACTTCCCCAGTTGAATACGAACATTAAGAAAATGTTTTTTTTGCACTACAAGTTGTGTGAGATGTAATGTTTAAATGAGGGAGTATGTGTTGGTGAATTTGTATTTGGAATAATTTTCTGAAAGAAGACATGTTATGGAAGCAAAATAGCCATTATTTGCGTGGAGCTTCACGCACAAACTAGATGTAATAACACACCCATTCTGTCATGTGTGCAGTTTTATTCAGATGATGTTGGTCCTGCTGGATGAATATTTAGAAGTAATAGCACGACCATAAATCTCCGCCATGTGTCAAGGCCTTTACACAAGAGGATGCCCTCAGCGGGTTATTCATCACCATAGACATCATGTTGTGGAACCTGTAATGTATACATTTCTCTAACAAGCACTGGAGCCGTGACACGTTTGCCCAACAAAAAATATACAGTGTTTCCTCAATGACGACTCCCGCCGTATCGTACGCCCGACAGGCTCGTGGTGTTTTTGTACTATTTTTAGGGAGAGGGTACACGCGATTTTGATATCTGTCCGGAAACGTGTCCTCTGAGAGCGTGGCGATGTCGCCACATGGCTGTGTCATGTCATATCTCACCCGAACACGGGGGCTCATAATGTAACGTCTCCCATCATGCAGCGGGAGTCCCAAAGCCTCATTCTGCAGCATGCTACAATGCGCTCTGCCTCAGGGTACAGACGTAGGCTGAGAGATGGAAGATGCAAGCCGGCCTTTTGAAGCCTGCTTTCTATGGCTTACTTCCTCCTTTAGTTCACAATATTACATTCTGAGCACTTTTCTTATTTTGTATTTTTACTGGTAATCTGAAATATTCACCTGTTTGATTTACAAAATATTGTTTTAAAGACCATGAATTTAGGTGGATTGCAAACTTTGCTTCCATCCAATTCCTTTCATTTAATCCTGTAGCACTCATTCGTAGGGTAATTTTTCGTTTCATCCCATTCGCTGAATTCTTGAATGAACCTGCAATGCATCTCTCACAGTTCACCCGACAATGAACCAGGCATTCCGTCCAATTCGGCCACATTAGGGTAAACTGCGGGTTCTCAGCAGTAGGTCGGCTAAAAAAAACAAACGCTGTTTGTCATTCATCCGAAAAGCGTCGGCTAGATAAAGAGGCCTTGTTGTGCTGCTGTTTTTTGAAAGCTGGCTTTTGAAGCAACAGCCCATTGTTGTTCATCACAGCACCAACAAGCGCCATAAAACAGTGGTGACAAATACTGGCCGATGCCACCAAAACCGACACAGACATGCAAATTGCCAAAAATAAGTTGAAATGTTTCAACGAGTATCATTTGTTCTTGGTGAGGAAAGACGTAACATGCAATGGTTGTTACGTCTTCTTAAGCAGCGGTCCCTAACCTTTTTTGAGCCACGGACCAGTTTTGTGTCAGACAATATTTTCACAGACCGGCTCACGGTGTGGGCGAAAAATATGACGTCATAAATATGACGTAAATAATACGACCGGCATAAAGAAAATTAAAAAGTGCATAAAGATACAACTCACCATTACGCCGAATTAGTGGGAGCCCTGAGCTTGTTTCTCTGCTATGAGCCGGTCCCATCTCAGGGTGATGGGAGAAAAAGACCGAGCCCCGATGTGTGTTTGTGTCCAGTCTACTGACTCTACTCCGTAACTTAAACCTTTATGTACACTCTGTCACTTCATTAAAGCCCGCTTCACAAAGACAGGATGTTGAAATGGAGGCAGGGTTTCAGAGCTTTTTTGCCGATCTCAGTATACTCTGCCTTGATTTTAATCCAGAACACCAAGTTGAAACGGACTTTTAAGTTTCATTTTTGGGGTAACGTATCACGGAACCTCTTGACGTGTGTCAAGAGGTTACGTTTGAGGCTACGCACAGATGAATGTAGCCGGTTTTCAAAATTTCATTTTTTTTTCCGACTTCTTTCTTCATAAATTCTTTCTCTGCGGCCCGGTACCAAGGGACCCACGGACCGGTACCGGGCAAAAAAACAAGACAAGGCTTCAAAAAAAAACACTGGAGCGAAGCACAGAGGTAAACAGGCTTACTCACAGGGATATGCACAGGAAACACACAGGACAAACCGACACTGGGGCAGGAGACAAACAGGGTTTAAATACACAGGGAAGGTGCAGGTGATTGGACACAACAGGAAACAATCAGGGAGAGGGCAGACAATCACAGGGGCAGGAAGTGCAGAGACACAGAGGACACAAGAGACACAGACTTCAAAATAAAACAGGAAACAGCCCAATACCGTGACAACGGTAGATCCAGGGCGCATGCAAGCCATGCTGACTGACGCAAGGTGACGAAGGGCTGCTCGTGGTGGACATTATCAGGAAGTTGGGTGAGGAAAAATCTCTAAGGCTGCTTTTAAACATCACACTTTCAAAGGAAAAATGGGCCTGTTAAGTTAATGGAAAGTTGAAGTCAGTCTAGCTCGACAAGCCTTCAGCGGGAACAACAGTGGGATGTATGAAATGGGTCTCATGTGCTGCCAGACTTGAGCAATGCACAAATCAATTAGGCTGTGACCACATGGATGAGGAGTAGCTGAGAGAACCGTCAATCTGAGCATGAGCAGCTCCTATATGACACTATTAGTGAGCTACAGTGCTTTTCTGCTTTGAGGTTATAGACTTGACGGTTTGAGCAAAAACACCCTATTAAAGCAGGCCGTGGCTCTGTGGCAGAGTGGGCCGTTCTCTAATCCAAAGATCCTGAATGGGTGAATGACATGTAGTGTTGAAGCTTGACCACTTTGACGTCACCACTTTGTTTTTTGGCAACCAGAAGTGACCCAAGAAGGTGGAGCAACGCTGAATGAGATGTTTTTGGGCAACAGAAATATTACAATAATTAGCTTTCAGGAAGTGAAAACAAACTGTAAAACGGCTTCAAGTTCGGAGGCGAAAACACAGACAACCAAGTGACCTGTCAATCCCAAAGTAGCTCCGCTCTAAAGCATCCCCTGCTTTATGGTCTGTTTGACTCTAAATGGACCATAATTTACTAGATGAACATCATGCTGCATTGAAGAAGACTTGAAACTAGAGATTGAGACATAAACTCATGTTTACAATGTTTACTGAGGGAATGAATCAAGAGAGAAGTAGAGTAATTTTCTAGACTTGAAGCCTTTATGACCAATCCTGCAGTTTTACTGTTTTCCAATGTCACCAATAAACAAACTGGTCGGAAATGTTAGACCCCGTTGATGTATTGTTCTGTAAAGCAATCCAGCTGAATTCCTGTTCTTAACTATCAGACAACATGAGGAGTTGCCACCTGATGGCCATGAGAAATGATTCAACTTTTCAGAACTGAAAACCCTGCCTTGTTCCATAATCCAATTTCTTTTCATGCTAGTGTCTTAATAAAAGCCATTTAGAACCATATTCTCAAATATACTGTGTAGTACTGTATACACATTCATGATTTTCCATCATTTTTAAATAGCTTTCAAGATCTGTTCTTTTATGCAGTTTGTGAGTTTTATATACAGTAGAAACATATGTAACTATGCAACTTTTTATTCTCTTTAATGTAGAACATTTTCAAAACTGACATACTGACTCAAATGAACATCCTTTACACATAAACAATGGCCAGGCAGTATTATTTTCTCCAGTGTGGTGACCCTTTGTGTTTTCTGCACAAACTATGTGGCTGTATATGTCGGCACTGATGTGATCAACAACACAGCTTCTTATTCACAACATTTGCAGCCTGCAAAACCTGCAGTGGCGTTATGAAACATGTCGGTGGCATCATAAAGTGGACCGCAACAAAGCTGCAGCATGTTTTTGAGAAGCATCCATCATTTGTGGAGGTTTTTGTGAAAGAGTCAAACCCAGGGCAGCAGAAGGAGACGAACGTTTCAAGGAAACTATTTTTGGATTTTTATATTTCAATGCGTAGTTACTTCATTAAGGCTGTGAGAGCTGTGTAATCGCTGAGTCCGGGGGACGTCGCCTGTGTTTTCAATTCTGGAAGAGAAAGGCTCCTCCATATCTCCTCCGTTTCCGTCCCGGGCTTCAAGCAAAGCCAATTACGCTGCAAATCTTCTGCGCAGCGCGACCGCCGCTCTCGATCACTGCGACGACGGGACGTAAACACGCCGAGCGCACACAGTCCTCTTTCTACTCAGCGATGAGACAAAATAGAATTTACAGAGAAATTGCTGTATTTATGTAAGTGCACATGTGGCAACCCTCCTGTCTCTCCCAAGGTAAATGTAGTGATGCAAACAAAGTTACTACTGAAGCACAGTGCGGTCTGATCACATGCCATATACGAATTTGTCTGGTGTTGCTAAAATTCAAAGCCCACATGGCCCCTTTCCGTCAAGTGAGCGCACATCGTACTGAATGTACAAACGTTGGAAATAATGGTATCAATATTGAGCTGTATGGAAACTGCTTTGAGTCTCGGCATACCCGATCGTTTAAAAAATATATGCTGCACCTATTGATTTAGATTCATCTGACATTTCTGTTTTCTGGCTCCACCGCTGTACCGCTCGTGCACTCAGCTTCTCATAGATTACTTGTCAATCTCTAAATCCAATGCAATCCCTTCCTTTATTCTGGATTTTGTCTTTAGATTTATATTTTTTTTTTTCTTCTCCGGGCAACCAATCTATTTTACTCCGCTGCCCTCACGTATCGAACGCTTCGCCTCCTGTGTTAACGGAGCGTTTAAAATCTTTCCTGAGCTGGACGTTGAATCGCTTTTGTGCTTTTACCAATAAGCAATAGAGAGGGAGACTCTCGGGCAGGGGAAGGCGCTCAGCACACAGCGGGACAAACAAGATCTCTGCGTGACACTGACAACGGCGTAATGCCAATTGTTACAGCAAATCTATAAGTCCATATTTCATCGGGGCAGGGTGTGTGCCGACGGCGGCCATGGCGGGAGCCCCCGTCTCCCCCAGCACTCTCTTGACAAACGGCCTCATTTGTCCAATATTGAGTTCTGCTGGAGGGCAACCTATGATTGACCTCAGAGAGATAAAATTACAGCTCAACATAGAGAAACGAGTAACAGCCCCACATACCTTTCCCATCAATCAAACTTCAGTGTCCTTTTTTATCCTGTGTGTGTGTGTGTGTCCTCAGAGTCCCATTGTTCAGCCCATTGGTCACGTCGCTCGCTTTAAATCACCTCATCAGCTTTAACACCCCTTCTGTGAGTTGATTCGCCCCCGCCCCCCACATCTCGGTCAAGGAGACACTCGCACACGCACATTTGATTCGCTCATTACTTCGGTCAAGGAGATGCCTCGCAAATCTCACCTGATCGCTTACACAAACCTCGCTCTGCTGGCAACGCCCTTCAGAGGACGCACGCGTCTCCAACAAGCTCCCCCGCGTCGGGAGCGTTTTGATCGATAGGTAATCCCTGATGGAGATGGCCCTCCGAAAGAAGGTCACTGGATCCCAGCCAGACACTGAGGGGAGGGCAGGTAATGATAAACATCCGTCTTTGAGTTCAGGGGGGCAAACGAGGGAACGGAAAACCCACCAGGGCTCTGTGATGTGATGTGTTGTGATGTGCTATAAGCTGCTGCTGCTGCTGCTGCTTGTCAGAGGGATCATGATAGCACCTTGGTGTCCTGAACCGATAAAAGCTAAAAGCTAATTTAGCTAATTTAGTGGAAGACTGTTGGATTGTGTCAAACCTTTCTAACCCTCTTCCATGTTTTGCTGTCAAGCAATACAGCAGCTTTTATATTTTCCAATTTAGTAGAATACATTAATTTGTGGAAAAGCATCAAATGAATAAGTATGAAACAATCGGATTGGGTTGATGAATGTGGATCCTCTTCCTATGTTATGCTGTAAAGCTATCCAGCAGATTCTATTTCCATTTTAGGGGCAATCAATATAAAATCCCTCAATGTAGCAATGAGCCACAAATGGATTCACAAAAGGACAGAAACCTGAATTCCAGCTTGACGTGTCCTCTTTTGATAGTTTTCTGTTCACGTAGATTCCATTTGCTGGAGGAAATGACTTCCCTGATGACTCACTGGATAATGGTGACACTTCCAATTTGAATCTGCTGTTGAGTTGAAGATACAACTGGCTGCATTTACCAAATGTTGGTGTTGAACAAGTTAGTAGTACAACAAATTATTGTCCTCACTTTTTCAGTACATTTTTGGAATGAGTGCAGGCCTTAAAGTAAAGAAAATGAAGCGCCGCATCACAACGGGATGACTCAGGGTTTCACCGAGTTGCAGCCGACGACAGCTCCCACTTTCCAATTCCATGCGGGAACCTCTATAATACAGAGCAGAGATCACAAGATGGTCACACTCTGCTTTACAGTGCTGTGAAACCGGCCAGTGGTGGGGAATTTAATCTAAAAGGAACATTTCAATTTTCCCACCATTAGTTTTCGGGAGATTTTAATTAAGCATAAGCCATTAATCTCCATTTTTGCCCATTTCTCTGCTGTCCCTCTTTACACTCGGTAAAACACACTCACAGTTGAGTCCGTGTGCTGCATAAACCAGCATGCAGTGGATATCCAAACAAAATCGTTCGCTGCATTAGTTTCAGTGCACACGTCTGATTTAGTGTTGAGGGTGGAATGGTTGCACTGTAGTAAATACACAACACCATTGTGAGCTACAAAGCCCTGGACAAACAATATTTTGACCTTTGTTATGAGACGATCAAAGCTGGACTGCTTCAGGAGTGAAATACTGAATTATTTTATTTGCATATCTGGCCGTTACATGACCTATGAAAGTGAGACGGCGGAGGATTCAAATACACCCATATATAATAGATTAATAATTTAGATTTTACAGCAAAATAGAGAGTGAATTGGAGTGAAATCGTAACTTTGGTACAAAATACTGTAAAAACACAATATTTAAGACATTCTACTCAGACACTATACTGTAGACATTGTCCACAGTATGTGGTGAGGCTCACTTCATATGTTTGGTGAAGGATAGTATTGTTGTTGTTTTTCATCATCAATGTTTATTCAATGTTTTTCTTTTTCGTGGCTTTTAATTAACCCCATTTCCCATAAGCCCCAGACATTTGTGGGTTGCACATCACGGCCAAAAAGTACATATACATATCTCCAATTAGGGAGATTATTCTGGTTTACATGCTTCTGGAATGAATCCAATGTTTCAGATGCCCATTAAGATTCCCCATTAAAAATCTAATAATGAATAAGTTCATCTGGAAGGAATATATGGGGTGATGAAATGTTCCTGATCCATAAAGATCTGAATACAAATAAAAACACTGCTATAAGGAAGAAGGGAAGGGAATATGAAGACATCTCATAGATCACTGTACTAATATGTTTAAAGGTTTTAGCTTGTGAAATATGCCTTTACCATATCGTGTGCTGTCCAACTGATGCACCGTAGGTTCAGATTTCTTTGAGTACTCCTGGATAAATGCACATCAAACATTCATTGCATTTGTATTTTGTGTTGATGATGACTATTAAGGCAAAAGGTCAGCTTTCCCTTTGACAGCCTCCTTCCAACACTCGTGGGGCGGCGTCTTGTGAATGATGCACATCCCGCCGCCGACCGAGCCAATGCTGATGTTTTTTCCAATTATCTCACAAGCTGTAATTCTCCGGTGCTGCAGTTCGGGGCTGGAAGTTATTAAAAAATAAAAATAAAGTGTCGGGGGGGGGGGGGGGGGGATTTGATTCAGATGCTTTATTTTCTCATTCTGGGCCAGTAACAGAGTTTAATATGATATTGCTCTCAATCTTGGGAGCAAATCTTCTCTCATAAAAAATCGATACCAGGCTTTTTTTTCTTCTTCTCTTTCTTCGCCACGCTTTTAATTCTCTTGCCTTCCCTTTCACTGTCGCAACCTCTTGCCGCTCCTCTCCATCCCGTTGCCCTCTTTCCGACTCGGAAGACACAGGAGTGTTCTCCGTGGCCCTTCAATTGGAACTTCTCTCCCTCGGCGGTGTAATCAGTGTTTCGTGGCCCTCCACACGAGCTGACCTCTTCCTCCTATCTCCTCCCTGAGTAATGGGGTCCAGCCTGAGCTCTCCAGTGACCTGCATGGGCCCCCTCGGCCCTCCCTTTTTTCCCTTTCCCTTCCGCCTCCTCACACCTCTCCCCTTTCTCTCCGCCCCCCTCTCTCTCTCTCTCTCTCGGCGGCCAATTAAAAAGCAGAGACAGCGGTGACGGCGGGCCCCCGCTGGCGCGAGTGATTGGACGAGCCCCAGCAGTGTCCGTCTCCTTTGATCCCCACCGACTTCCCTGTGTCCAATAAATCATTTTCTCAGCAAGCGGGGCCTCTTTGACCGAGGCAATCAAGAAATTCCACTTTATCTGCCGCCGATATCAAAGCCGGCTATGCCGTTAAACATTAAACGGCGATTTTGAGATGACCCCGGGATAGAGCCGTTTTGTGAGCAGATGTGATTTGTGTGTGTGTGTGTGTGTGTGTGTGTGTGTGTGTGTGTGTGTGTGTGTGTGTGTGTGAGAGAGAGAGAGAGACCCGCAGGACAGTGCAATCAAACAGAGGCAAACACATCCAGCCACACCTGCGCCACTGAGATTAGTTGTCATTTTACAGCATTTTCAGGGAATTCTAGATCACACCCCTCCCGATACCTAGAGCAATGCAGCTGGAAGTATCCACAACAGTAAAGTGTCTTTAGATCCAACAGAGGGAGCAGCTGGCCCGGTGAAGAGCCCACTCGTTCCTGTAGTCTCCTCCCAGAGGGTCACTTCGCCGTCCCCTTGAGGGAAGCGAGGAAATAGACGAAGCTGTCATGGCGGATTCCTGATAATAACTTGCATGTAATGGATATGAGGGACTCTGTCATGCACATTTTCAGGTTCCTATTTGTGTTCTGGGTTTCTATTTCAACATGTTTACATGCTTTAATGTTCAGAAAACGCATGTTTTTCCTCAGACTGTCTGCTTTAATATACCTGGATTCAGCATCTGTCTGCTCAGTTTTCGCTACTGTCTCTTTAACCCTTTGGGGGCGGGGTCCACGTCGACGCGGCCAAGCAGGTGTTTAAGTTTTTAATAAAAATGATATCGTCACAGAGATATGGTTTAAAATCTGGCGGATATGGTTTCCACTTCCGCGTCTGAGCATCTGTACATGGACGTGTCTTACGACTTGTGCAAAGCTTCAATGTGAGTCAGAAGATGCCAAGCAAAGAGTCCTGAGCAAAGCTATATTGGAGGGGACAGACGGCGCAGCTCCAGTGCCTGAAGGATTCGCTAACAAGGAGCTAGCCGGAGCTAACGGGCCAGATAGCTGGCTACAGCTTTTCTGTGAGACTGAACGGTGAGTAATCAATTGTTGCCCCTATCACCGTTAACTTTCTTACAGTGAACTTAGTACGACTAGTAGTGTTGGACCTCCATTATGTGTTTGTAAAACCGTAACTAACGTTTGTTTGTTGACGATAGCTTCGTAGCGTTCGCGTCACTAGATAACGCCGTTTTGGATGTCTCTTACGTGTCTACGACTGAACGGTGCATACTCAACTGTTGTCTCTATCACCGTTACAGTCACGTTACGTTAAGTCACGCCCTCCCGCCACACATCGTATTTCTCACGCTGAAAAAAAACTCTAGGCTATTTAATGTGCCGCAGCGCGCAAACATGACCTGGTCGCGCTGCCCTCACCATGGAGGAATCAAGCACGTCTCCCCCGAATCCCCTGCCAATCAATTAAAAGAAATGGGCTACACGAATAGCCAATCAGAAAATCGTATCTGTTGTATCTGGGTGAAATGTAATCCCGGCCGCGCCTCCGGAGATAATTGACTACAGCTAATCAACTGTTGTCTCTATCACCGTTAACTTTATTACAGTGAACTCATACTGACTTGTATTAATGTATTTTACAGAGTGGATTCAGAGCTGCGAGGGTCCAGAGGACAACATGCAGCTGCAGCATCGTCTCCCAGTCCGTCTGCCTGCCAACACATCACCATAGCAGGCCTCAAAGCCAGCCACAGCTCATCATCCCCACCATATAATAATACATTTGGTTTTTGACATTTATCTACATGTGTCTACCATTTTATTCATATATGCCACTTGCTTTTGTGAACCTAAGACCTTTGGTAAACCAATTTCCATCACCAAAACCGATATACCACATGAGTAAAGTTATGTTTTCACAACAAATATGAAACATTTCCAAAATCAAGATTCAATTTTTCAGCTTTAGTCATATTTTCTCTTTACATTTGTGCCTTGGGACAATGGTGCCTCATTATATAGATAGCTGAGATTCTTCTGTAATTTTTGTATGTATGTATCATATGCAAGTGACTTTAAAAAGAGAAATTTAAAAACGACGTAAAATCAAAAAAATGACCCCAAACCCCAGAGTGTTAAGCGCCATGGATGGATTACCAATCAAGCCCAAAGTGAGAGGGGCCCCCTTTGGCCTTGACTACAAAGAGACACAAAAAGACTACAAATACACCAAAGCAACGACAAAAAGAAGCAAAGAAACAGGGACACCGAATGACCTCAAAGAGATACAAAACACACCAATTGGGAAACACCTAAACAACTACAAAGACACACAAAATGTCCTCAATGTATTTTCTATTCTATGAATGTTTTTGTTTCTGGAGTGTCAGAAAACAGTGAAAAATACTCTTACTATAATTTGAGTCCAAATGAGTGAGTGTAACTATTTCAAAAAACAAAACAAAGACGCTCCGTTTACTTTTATATTTGGCAAAGAGAGGCAACACATCCTCACATTTGAGATGCTGGACAAATCAACGTTCAGCCCTTTTGCTTACAAAAAGAAGGAAACCCATAATTGACCAATTTTAACCTATATTTTTCCCAATCATTTTCTGTCCATTCACTAATTCATGTAGACTAGACGTGGAGAATACTTCTACGGTATCTATTTGTGAGAAAGGCGTGAAAATACTTTCTACTAAAGAAATAAGTCAGTGGAATACATGGCTGGTAATGTAGGCTTAATGTTTTATTTTTTGGTCATTTATTAAATTAAATTAAACTTTTAATTTCCACAGAATGGGTCAAAGTATATTTGTACGATTGATTGACATATAAATACAAGTTTAGAATTAAATCAAATAAACTGGAACTAGTGGGAAAAATAAAAAAAATGTGCACACGAAACTAAACTATCTGCATGGTTAGATACCCACAGAAGAAAATAGGTGTTCTTTATTAACTTTATTAATGTGATGTAGATGTAGTAGCAGCAGTAGTATGTCCAATGAGAAATCAGTATGTTTGATGAGAAAGGCATATAATAAAAAATCCTGTGATTTATTATTATTAGTAATTTCAAAGTATGCCAAGAGCCAAAGAGTACATTTATTGCAATACAACTGTATAAGAAAATGGAAATGGGAATTTCAATTAATTTCATGTGACCTTTTCTTTCTACATGCAGACAGAAACACATTGGGGGAGAGAAGAGGATTGTGATAATTAGGGCTGCAACAACGAATCGATAAAAATCGATTATCAAAAGAGTTGGCAACGGATTTCATTATCGATTCGTTGTTTCGCGCGATTATTACGCCAGAGCGGAAAAAAGAGCAGAGCAGATCAACTGGCTTGGTGGCGTGTCTGAGATTGGAGTGAGATACGGAGAAAAGCTGAGGTCAGCGTCACGATGTCTACAGCGTCTTACTTTCCCTCAACTTGTTTTTAATGGAAGCTAGTCAGCTTGCTATCACGTTAACTAGTGTGTTTGGGTTGTGTATTGTCGTTTTTTTCCAAGCAAGACTGAACTGTAACGGAACATAAAGTAACTTTAACGACAATACACAACCCAAACACACTAATTAACGTGATAGCAAGTTGACTAGCTTCCATTAAAAACAAGTTGAGGGAAATTAAGACGCTGTAGACATCGAAACTTGTAAAAAAAATGTAACGTGATGAAACATGCCGTAACCCCCCGGTCTGGTTCAGTTCACGCTGTCACTCGTTAACGTTAAACCGGCACACCGGCAGATTTGGCTACAAGTTTTTTTTTACTCAAAGTAGACTGAATCAAATCACGTAGTTGGGCTTAGCCAACAACGTGATGTCGTGGTCATAAGAGACCAAGAATGAAAGAGTTTAAGGAAGAGGACGCTCTATATGCAGCGCAGCTTGATGCAGGGCTGAGATGAGGTGGGCCCTAAGGTGGAGGTCAGAACAGACGTAAGAGGAGCAGTACAGCTTCCCACTGTCCCAGTATTTCATACATATTGATGAAGCAGGGCATGCTAAAGCAGTCTCTGCTCCAAGGAGATCAATTACAGTAAAAATGACTCACATTTGGCAGACGTAAAGCATACATGTGTATGTTTTTAGTGTTAGTCCATTTTAATTTAATTGTTTTAATTAACAGCTCAGGAATGTTCAATGAGCAACCTGTTTGTGCTTTCTGAAGATGTTTTGCACTGTGAATTTGCAATGTCACTTCTGTTTGAATAAAGTTTGAATAAAGGGTTGGAAATTAATGCTTTTTAGTTTTTTTAACCGATTCATCGATTAATCGAAAATTAAAATAATCGTTAGTTGTCGTTAGTGATAATCAATGGAGGCCCACAACCACGAGGGAGTAGGGATATTGTGGTTATGTGTGCTACAGGACGACTGATTACCATAACTTGAGATGTTTTGTACTATGAATTTGCCATGTACAGATTGTTAGCTTTAAAAAGGTTGCTTTTTCTTTTCCTGTAAATGGAGGTTGAAACCTTTTATGAAGAACACAACCTCTCATTCCTCTCTTTGTGGCATCTCAAAGCAGCTCCAGTCACCTTTGTCCCAGCTTTAAATGAGTCTCGGTGTCAGGTTGTGTCGTTAAATAGAACCGGGAAACTGGCTGACCATTTTAGTTTTTTCAGATGGAACGGAACGGGGTGAAACAAACACATATGATTGGTTGACACTTCGCCACATCATTGTGGTGCTGAAAGAATTTGAGAACGGCTTCCTTTGATAGCTTCTGGTAGAATGTTGCTGAGTCGCTCACTGCGTTGGCAGCATTGCTCTCTTTTGTTGTATTATATATTAATTATTATTATATCCGCTGGGAGATAATGAGATCAGTCTTGTGTGTGTGAGTGAATGCGAGCATCTTTGTGTCTGTCCATGGAAAATCCTGCACACTGCTGCACTAAACAGAATAATAAAAAGCCTGCATGCTCAAAGACCTTACGCGGTCGTAGTGACTCGCTTTCTTACAACGTTTGATACGGCCAGTGATTGCATCTGCATAGATAAAAGAGAGCGTATGTGTAACAGAAAACACATCTGATACATTGCAGTCTAAACGAGGGGTAAGTATTAATATTCGTATGGCGGAACATCTAGTGCTCACTAGCTTAGGCTTTAAATGCTGTCATATGTGCCATTGGTCAATGCTGAGTACCATTACTTTAAAAAAAATGTTGGAACTTTCCAAAAAAATATTATCCAAAGGGAAAAAAAACAGTTCTATTCCAGGATGACCAAACCACCATGAATCCCACAATGGTGAAACATATCTTCTATCATAGAGACCCTCTGATGGAAGAGCACATTGCGTGAAAACTGAGCTACAAGCCCCATCGCTTCAGATCACCGCTTCCCACGACGAACACACACACACACACACACACAACTTTCTGCTTTCATCAGCTCGTCTAACCGAGGTTCCATGACCTCTCTATCCGTCACACTGAATTTACCATCCATACACACACACACACACACACACACACACACACACACACACACACACACACACACAGCCTTTATCCACACACTTTAAAGTGTATTATTTGGCCACTAGGCACAGGTGAATGCACACATATACACACAAGCATTTATGAGCCACATTTGCCCCTCAACCGGTGCTTACCGATGTAAACACATGTACACAACACACCCATTCACCCGATTAAACGCACACCCAAAAATGTGAGCTACATCCGCGGTGCTGCCCCCCACCCCCATGCTTGGATCCCTCCCACTCAATAGCAGCAAATCCCCCTCACAGCTTTTAATCAGATGGGCGACTATTGGAGTTTAGCTAATGAATGTACTGTGATGTTATAATCTCAATAATCTCTATGAAGCCTCTAATTGAACCATATGCTAAATGTGATGTATGACTCCATCAGGAGCTGATGTCTCCTTTTATGCGATGCCGTTAGTGACCTTGACTGGCTTAGCGTGTCACTGTTGAGGCGAGGGTCCAATCCTGTTAGAGCTATTCAGCGGAGCTGGCACACCGCGGCCGACTGCAGGATCAGCGGAGGCGCCAAGTGGAAAGTGACGCGGCAAACTTGGACCGACTTCCGATACCCCGGAGGAAGGTAAGTAAGGAGCACAGATCTGTGTGTGGTGATTAACCTGCATAATTATTGATAATGTATGTATTAAGGGCACATGCTGTTTGTTATTTCTGCTCATCCAACTGGGTTTCTAGTGCCAAACCACATCATCTGGCCTTTATATGGGGTGGTGAAGCTACAGCATCTAAGGCAGGACTTTTTGTCCTTTTTTTAAAACTTTTTACGAGATCAATGTAATTATAATTACCATTTATAAAGGCATTAATGTATTATTTATCTCACCTTGGACATACCTGTACATACCTTTGGTCGCAGCCGTTCACATACAGCAATATGACACACTTATGCTGTGTTCACACCGGGACACAAATTGTTGCGTCGCGCTTACCGCTTCAGTTTTGTCGCGCGAGTGAAACAAGGGTGTTCACACCAAACGCCACAAAGGAGGCGTGGCTTATCGCCGTCGATTCTCTCCGTGAAAAATAGTTATCTTTTCCGGTATCGACTATGGAATAAATAACCACTAGTTCTGCTTCATACTTGTTGTGGAAGTCCCAAACATGTCGGAACATGAAACGCCCTCGTGTTTGCATTCATAACATCATCCGTAGCCGCACACAGCTCAGTGAATTTCACCGACTTCGCCAGGAACTGCGTCTGGTTTATCTCCGTAAAACGGATACCGATTCTGCCATCCACCATGGAAATAACCACTAGTTCTGCTTTATGCATGTTGTGTAAATTCCACATATGTCGGAACATCTAACTCCATGGTGTCTGAGTTCATAATATTATCCGTAGTCCCACAACAGTGTCCGAATGACGACCACTACAAGCGCTACTTCTGGCGGAGCAGCAGCAAGACGGCAAGACGGAGGTGGTGACGGGCGGAGCTTCTCAACGCTGAGTCTCAACGCTGATTCTCAACGCTGATTGGCTGACGCAACTATGACACTCACACGTTTTTGTCGCTGGAGTTGGGATATTTCAACTGGCACGACGTCGCCCCGCGTCCTTCGCTCCGTTCGCCCCGCATCAAACGGTCTGTTCGCGCCACCTCAAACACGTCAGTTGTGTGTGTGGAAATGTCGCGTCTGTACATTGACTTTGCATGTAATAATCTGGTCGCATGTCAATTCTGTCGCGTCCGGTGTGAACACGGCATTACATGAAATAAGTTATTGTGCTTTCTATAGATCTTGTTTAACTTGACAACGTCCTAAATGGGCCCTTTGTGTTTCCTGTTGCAATGTTTGCTAAAGCAGTGGCGGACCGGAATTGTACTCAGACCAAAGCAGTTGCCCTGGCAACAGAACGTCAATGAAAAATATCCTTTTTGATAGATATTAACAGAATAAATACACTGGCTCTGCCTCTTGGATGACACGCTGCCCCCGACACCCAGCCAGGGGAGCAAAAAAGGCAAAGCTCTGTACATGTTGTTGCAGCTTCCTGTATCCGATAGTGGAGAACATTTCCTCAGACATAGGAGACGTGTATCCTTAATAGTCATCCTTCCTGTGGTCGAGCCTTGCCCTCCAGTTCTGGAGCCTCTCTGAGCTGCTGTTCAGACACACACATCTCACCAGAATTTAATTGCATAATATTCATGCCTCAGGAATGAAAATCAATGTGTTTCGCCTTTCGATGTTGTCAAATGTGATGTCTGATTCACATGAGCACAAAAAAAAGCACGCATGAGTAATTTCAAAGGGACACGTTGTGTTTAATAAAATGATATGGGTGGGAGGGGGGGGTATTAGCCCTCATTTTTGAATGTCTTCTCATGAATTAAATATGTAATCAGACATGCAAACCAAGCCAGACCAATTTGGGAGTTTGAACTTGGCTGAAACCTGAGTAAAAAAGGCCTCTTCAACAAATAAATTAGCATTATTTCAGGTGGGCTTATTTTGGGAACATATTTCCTTCCTTCAAGTTTCCCTGTAACAACAAAGGAGAGGCAGATAAACTATTTGCTGATGTTCCCTTCTCAACAGGGATTATGATGAACACAAAACCTCTGCTGCGTTGTGCAACAACACATCTTGCTGAAATGGACTGGTTGATCATATTTGAGTAATTTTTTTTAATTATTGCGGTTCACGTAAAGCCAAACATATGCTTTCAAAGTACAATTTAACACTAATATGTATCCAAACACTAATACATGAAAATGTTTCTGTAAAGCTCTACTATGATAGTATGTAAACAAATAATACTAAATAAATAAGACAGGGGATAGAAACCATTAATGGCAGATCCATTCAGTTACAGCTGGTGGATCAGTAGCTAACCCAGACTCCATGGCTCTCTATGAATTGTAACAGTGTGGCCCACACGTTGGCTAAATAAGGGCTATATAACACTTCCAGCAGACACTGAGCAACTTTAGCATTCAGTCAGAGTGATGTCAAATATTCACTCTCCTTTTAGCTCAAACTTTGGTCTCCACCAACTGCTGAGAAAAGTAGGCTCTTTTGCCTCGCAACCAGCTAGCTGCTAACTTAGTCCGTCTGCCGTTTGGTGTTACACTGGTATCACAGTGAGCATGTAGTGGGTTAATTCATGGCCATCGCCGCCTGCCAATGCTGAAAATGGCATTGATCAGAGCTGTGTGACCAAACCATACAGTAAATTTGCAATAGGACAATGAGCTAAGAGCTTCAAAAGCTTGGTAGTTACAAAGTTGGATCAAAACTCGTACGCGGGTACGTCACTGCAAGGGATTCCCTAGGCTTAATGTTAAAGAGGGGTTTAATCTTTGCATACCTCTGAACTTTTTACTGTCTCCTGTTGGCATCTGTGCACTACATGACACCAACGAAAGTAGGAGATCTCTTCTCTCACACATGTAACCACGATTGCCGCAACTGAATGGGAAGGAAGGTCATCAAGGCGTCCTCCCAGATGTTCTACGCAAAGCCCACCGACTGATTCCGCAGCCTGATAGCTTTTTAATAAGCTCATCCGGCCGTTGACTTCATCCCACTCTGAAGTGACCCATCAGATCCGAAGGGAATGAGGCCGATGTTGGGCCGTAAAATGCATTCATGGGGCGAACGAGTGTCTTACTGATGTGAAGGACCAGCTGAGGCAGTGATCCGTTCCTTCTCACGGTTGGCAAATTCTGTGCCCGCCATGCATGATGTAAAACAGCATGAATATAAAGTAATGCGTATGCTCTCACCTCTTTATTTCCATCTCCCTCCACCCCTTTCTCTTTCTTATGGAACTCTCTCCCGCACTCAAGAAGACCGACTGAATGCATGCACTAGCACCGAGCACCTGAATCCTAATAAAGTGGGTCAGAAAAGTGTACAATTGGTACGTTTCTGCAGCACAACCTGTTTAAGGCTCGAGGCAGGGTGTGTGTGTGTGTGTGTGTGTGTGTGTGTGTGTGTGTGTGTGTGTGTGTGTGAGAGAGAGAGAGAGAGAGAGATAAGGGTGGTGGTTAAATCTCCTTCAGTGGCAACAGTAAAAAATCAATAGCGGAAGGGGGTGTGGATGTCAGAGCCAATGACTCGGGATGATTTAGTTCAATACGCAGATCAGCGCCGCAACTGATAATCATTGTGTTTCTCAACACTAAACGTCCTTCCCAATCATCGTCGGGAAGTGGAGGAGAGCAGGAGAATAGGTGGCAGAGGGAGACTCGCATGCAGTCATCAGACGTCGTAGTGCGTGGATTTGGCATGAATAATGCACAGCTCTTGCGCCGAGAGAGTTTGGTGTTCCTTAATGTTCCTTCTTCCAGCATCTGACAGGGACCTGGATGACAAGTTCTAGACCTCAACATCACTTATGCATGACTCAAAAGTAACAATGCACTGCATTTTCACGCAGGAGTTTCCACCACAGGAAAACAGTGAACATGGCTGGATGGTATTGTTTGTTTGTTTTTCTGCACACAGAATGTGTTTTGCGGCTTTGCATCGGCAGCAGTTTGCTCATCGGGAACGAGTGGAAGAATTGGTTGGTGTAAAAGAGCGAAACCTTGAGACAGTTTCATCAAAGGAAAAAAACAAACAAGGAAAACGTATCTGTTCTATTTCTGGGAAGTGTAGCTCTCATGAACTGTTTGCAGCTTTAAAATGAATGCACTATAATTCGTACATAACCTATGTCAGTCAGGACAGGTGATGTAGCAGAGGAAGCGGCAAGGTCTGCATAGAGAGTGTCCGATGTGAAACTAGAAGTCCTCGTTGACTTATTCTTCGCGTAACCTCCGGATTTAAGCATCTCCACTTATAGTTATTTTTAGCCAAATGTTGACTAATTTGTCACGTAAGCTTTGTTCTTAAGTGATGTCGTTTCCATAGTTATTTTAAGCCTAGCTTCTGTATTTTTCTAATCCCAACCAAGTAGTTTTGTCACCTAAACACCACAGGGGATTGGGCAGGCCGACTATCTGCTCGTGTTGCTGATCATTCGTAAGAAAAAGTAACAAAATCACTCCGCCGATAATAACCTAATGCATAGAAAAAAAGTGATCTTGGTGTACATCGAGAAGAAAAATCAAATTTTGCAAACATTTTGCGCTTGACCTTCCCGAAACAATTTCCTGGTGGGAAAGACGAACCAATCCCATAACTGATTGTCCAAAGAAAAAAAAAATAATGAGGCCGACCTTTTTTTTTTCTACACAACTCAACAGCTTAGTCCATAAGAATACTCGGAAGCGGCTTAAAAAAATAAATAAATCGTCACTAGATTAAATATAAAGGAAATCTCTCTTCTATGCAGTGGTAAAAACACACACACACACACACACACACACACACACACACACACACACACACACACAGATCACTCTCATCCACCCCCTGTGTATATTGAAATGTCAGCAACCGCTCTAGTTGGAGCCTAGCTGAGGATGAATGTAAATATGGGAAACAATGGAGCGTTCACACCGCTCATCCCCCCCCTTACTACAGCTGTAGGGATGTAGCTTCTCCTTGAGAAGGGGGCACACACTTTGATGTACAAAGAGAAAAGGAGATGGGGCAGAGAGGAGAGAAAGAAGGAGTTTGCGCCGCCTTTCATGTCGCTCCCTCCCTACACATTTGCCTCGAACGAGCCACTGAAGCAAGGCACACCTCCAAGGTTTCACCAGGACAGTGTTGGTGGTGATGAGGGTTATTGTTTCATCCTTTTATTTTCCTTTTACCTTCAGGCGCTCTTTCTAATGACTCAGATTTCAGACTTCTTTTCTAGGTTTTCTGTTTTTGTGGCAAATCTCTTGGATAGGAAGTTCAGAGAGCTCAGCATACCAGCTGCTGGCAGCACTGATTTATAGGTTACCGCTACTAAAAGTGGCACGTGCATTGACAGAACAGCCAGTTTATGTCTAACTATATCAAAGAATAGGGATGGGCTGCTGCCGAAATCATTAGATGAATGAAGAAGTTCATCATCATGAAGGTGATGGAGAACCATCTGCGCTAATGGATTCATTGTTTCAGACATTTATAAAGCGATAATATCATACTTTATTCTGATTCCAGTGTCTTCAATCTGAGCATTTGCAGCTTTTTTTAGTGTTTAAAGTGATTGTCAACTGAAGACATGCGAGTCTTTGTCAAATAGCTGTGTGTGTGTGTGTGTGTGTGTGTGTGTGTGTGTGTGTGTGTGTGTGTGTGTGTGTGTGTTTCAGACAAATCAGTCTAAATATATGACCATGCCTTCCATGCCGACTGCTAGCCGGACCACAATGCCATAACATCAGCGCTGGACGCTTGCGGCTAAAGGGGAGAAAATCCCTGCAGCCGGGTTCCAACATGGTGGAAATCCCGAAACCAGAAGATTAGAGGTTGTTGGAGACAGTACGGAAATAGTTATCTGATCTCAAATATATTTAACAAAAAAAAGAATAAACAATACCCAACCATGTCCTATTTATATGTATGTTGGACCCTTGACAAAAGTAACAAAACATCAGAAAGAGGTGAAAATACAGCCACTCAAATAACCACTCTTTTCCAGGCTCCAGCCCAGTGGCTTCTGATGGACTTGAGCACAACCCTCCCCACCCTGAATTAGAACAAACAGCCTAAAAATAAATGTGAATTAGATCAGATGATATCGGAGCCCGACATGTGAGAGATCAGACGTCTAACTGTCTATCACAATTAAAGTAATGAGGACGTTCCCCCCGGACAGATGACCCACAGCCTCATACCAGCACAGAGATGAATGAGCCTGAGATAAAAAAGAAAAAAAAGACAGTACAGCGGGAATCCTGCCGATCAGCGTGATCGGCGGGCAGGGTCAGCCCCTCGGACAGCGGTCGGGACGCACATTGTGCGGAACATGATGACGGCTCCCCCTGTAGGGCAGGAGGCTGCCCGGCCACGGCGTAGGAGGAACCGCTCCTGTCTTTACCCACCTTGATGTCAACCTGAACTTTACGTGACATCAGTGAAGTCTTCAGTTCAGCAATGTAGAAAACCTCCAGGCAGAAACCAGGTAGACTGCAGATCAGCCAGATTCTGAAAGTTTGTTAAATTTCATTGCCACTTAGTGTGCAAGGGATCCGAGTTCTGACTCCTGTTCCAATGAATTTAAAACCTTTAATGTGAAGACCCAATGTACTCGCGGAAGCCAGGGAAGACTTGAAAGAGGGTTTATTAGAGATGGATCATAACGTGGCAGCAGGTGATTACCATCCAATGTCCACGTTGCCCACTGCCGACATGACAGTTCCAGATAAATATATTGGTTATCACTCTTTCCCTGTACATTACAACAAGCTAAACACGGTCAAAAAACATGTTGCAATCCAAACAGACTTTATGTTCCATTAATGTGACCGCTTTCTGTCCCTACTTTGCCATTTGCACTGAAACCGAACTCTGACAATATTACCTGTGGTAGATATCTAGCAGAGTACTTTATGGCAAGAAAATAGCACAAAAACGTGATACACTCTGAAATGATATCAGACATTACATAATATGCCATGCCAACAAAGAAAAATTCACCCAATATAAATAATAATAATAATTGGCTGGACTAATTTTGTATTGACTGAATGATAACTATTTACTGATCCCCAGACGGGAAATTCAGATGCCAGATTTCCGGAATGATGCAAGCTCCAGTCCAGTCTGCACCCGGTGAGTGCTGCTTTTTGATGCACAGGATGTTTGACGGAGCAGACACATTATCTCTCGGATGCTAATGTTTGGGTTAAATAACACTTCAAATGGATTTGCATTACAGTCCTGGCTGAGGGCATTCCCCACATAGCATCATCAGATACGGGATTCGACAGATAATGCGTCTGACCACCAGCCATAACTAAACCAATTAGGCCATAAGGTTTACGTTGGTATGTGTTGGATCGGCAGCTGGAGACTCTGAACTGCAAATGTCGAAGCTGTCCATGTCAGTAAATGGTGAGAGTCACTGCTCACCAAACTGTAAACGGCCACAGTTAATGTGTTTCATTTCACCGGAAGAATAAATGTGCACGTATAATTCTGAAAGTGCATCATATTATATTTAAACTTTGCGCCACACATTTAACTTTACTTGAGTTCAGCTCTTGTTATAGTACTTTAATTTTCTCCCTTTAAAAGGGTTTGTTTTTCATTTTTTACGGAGCAAAGTTTGAAGAGTGACAGAGAGTGTCCTATGCTGTCTATTCTGTAAAGGCCCCTGAGGCAAATCTGTGATGTTCAGCCATATAAATAAAATTGACTTGACTTGGCTTAACTGACTCTAATGACCCCACAAAGCAATATAAAAAGTAACGTGAAATCAATGGTCACGAACCAAAATGCATCTACCGCGATGCACCGGGAGGGAGATGGAAATTGTTCACAGTGAGGTCTGCATAGCGTCCAGAGAACGGATGTTATTTCTTTATTTAAATGATGTTTTTTCTCATGATGTGGGCTTCACAAACACAATTCCATTCATCGCCACAGTGCTGATGTCAGACAGAAGCTTAATTAAGATGGATATCTAAAAAAAAACTGAGAGAAACAATTTCAACAGCACATACAATCCGCATTGTTAGATATAAATAATGGCAAGAAGAGGGATCCAAAACTGTTTGTGATCGGTTCAATTCTTTTGAAAAAATACAACATAATCTGTAGCATGGGAGATCATGTTAACCACTTTGTATTGTCAAGTATGGTTTGATGAAGTCTCTTTTTATATGATGAGCTTTCTTTATATTATGAGCCTTATTCAATTTCAATATTTAACATTATCATTTGACAGAAGACAGGTTAATTATTTTATGTTATAATTAGATCTGTTTTTATATTGGTGATTATACTGAAACATATATTCGGACAGATATTCGGACAGATATTCCGTACATCACAAGAGGCAACCTCCGGTGAAGCCAATGCTGATGTTAGAAGTCTATGAGAAAATGACTCTACTTCTCTCTTGATTTATTCCCTCAGTAAACATTGTAAACATGAGTGTATGTCTCAATCTCTAGTTCCAAGTCTTCTTCAATACAGCATGATGTCCATTTAGTAAATTATGGTCCATTTAGAGTCAAACAGACCATGAAGCAGGGGATGCTTTAGGGTGCGGTTACCTTGTGATTCACAGGTCTCTAGCCACGGCATCTTATAACTTTAACCCTTTCAGAGTGAGTTTTCAGTTCATGGAAGTTTATTTTAACATTCCAGTCTCTTGAAAATGTCTTATTCAGCATCCGGCTGTACTTAGCTCCACCCTCTCTCGTCACTTCTGGTAAAAAAAAAGAAAGGCAACCACCCCAAAAACTAAATGGGGATGCTTAAAACTAAGATGCATACAGTCGGTACAACATGACAGGTCAGTACTCAGTCAGTGTGGGTAAAGTGACTGTCAGAACCGGCAGCAGGGCTCGCATCAGTTCTGGCTTCAACAAACCTTATTAGTGCACAGAGAGACAACGTACTGTCTCTCTGTCAATCAATACTCAATTTCTCCGGTACCACATTGGACGGTAACGCCTTCCTGATCCAGCTTGAGTGTATTACGTAAAGACAGAGGTGTCAAAAGTATTCACATTCATTACTCAAGTAGAAGTATAGATACTAGGGTTTAAAAATACTTCTGTAAAAGTTGAAGTATCAACTCAAGCGTTTTACTTAAGTAAAAGTGTAAAAGTACTGGTTTAAAAACTACTTAAAAGTATAAAAGTAAAAGTAATGTAAAGAGAATGTTTTTTTTCCATTAAGGACAAACTCTTAAGCCGCGTCTCAGGGGCCTATAGTGCACTACCCCACCTCCCGCAAAACAATACTTTTTCTAAAGGCCATAATGACTATAATGTTTTAAAATGTTATGTTGAAAAATGTGGGATGCACTAGGCTACCCGTTTCAGCTGCATATATGCCCATTTAAAATGATCACATTTTATTACAATGCAAATACATTAAAGTACCATATGTGTACTACTGAGCATTAACATGCGTTTCATGGAGCGGAAGACATGATAACTAGTTGCCTATAAGTATTGTAATAGTGCAAAATAGGCGGCGGCAACTCCAACACAAACACTTAAAGCTGTGGTTCTCAAACTTTTTCTGTAAATAACATAATTGTGTGACTCTTCTGTGCTTTTATAAATAACAGAATAAAGAAAATTGCAATCAATTTCAAGTAAATCAGATTGCCCCATCAGACAATGTTTTGTGTAAGTTCTATCTGTGCAAAAAAGTACTCATATTTAGTTACTACTAAATAGCTCATTGTGGAAAACAATAAGCTTACAATTTTTTTTGCCAAACAAAACAGAATGAGTGCAGATATGTGAGCCATCAGGTTGTATCAGTATTAGTGGCTGCAGTGAGCTGCTTTCCTCGACACATATGTTATCAGGGCTCTCAAGTGTCACGCATTGAGCGTGACTGTCACGCATTTCGGTCTTAAGTCACGCCCTCCCGCCACACATCGTATTTCTCACGCTGAAAAAAAACCTCTAGGCTATTTAATGTGCCGCAGCGCGCAAACATGACCTGGCCTCACCATGGAGGAATCAAGCATGTCTCCCCCGAATCCCCTGCCAATCAATAAAAAGAAATGGGCGACACGAATAGCCAATCAGAAAAATGTATCTGTTGTATCTAGGTGATTTGACGGAGGCGCGGCCGGGAGAGAGAGAGAGAGAGAGAGAGAGAGAGAGAGAGAGAGAGAGAGAGAGAGAGAGAGAGAGAGAGAGATATGTCACTCTTACCTGTCTTAAAAACTTGAGAGCCCTGTGTTATAAACGGGGTTGTAGACCGCGGTGGATTGGCCATAGGGAGTACCATACCACATACCATACCACTAATGCTGCTAACAGCAGAAATATAATAAACATGTTCGCTGCTGCGGGGGCCGGCGGCGGTGGCGTAGCCTCTGGCTCCGGGGCTTTGGCTGCGCCGGGCGCGGCGGGGCCCTCTCAGGAGGTGTCGGACAGTGAAAGTGAGGCTCTCGCTGCCATGGTGGTACAGGAGGGGGAGGAGGAGATTGGTGGCGGTGATAGCGGGTGAGTGTGCTAGCTAACATGTTGATGTTGTGGATAAACACTTATTCACTAAATGTTCAGAAACGTTGTCTATGAACTTTACTTGACATAACAGATAGCGTGTGGTGTAAATCTAGTTCTAAAATGTTGGAAAATGATATACTATCCTGATTAATTAACCACTATTTTATGGTGCTGTGGTTTGAGCATGCAGATCTGCTTTTTCACAATTTTTATAATTACAAATCAGGTCACCAGAGTTAAAGTGTTTTAAGTATCAATACACTTTCTTCAAGCCCACTGTCCAATTTGTTCAAATATGCTTTACCTATTTTTTCTGTCAGTGTTTATGGTTTATTGTCCTTGCTTTTCTTTTTTTGAACACTTATTTATGGACATTTTCAGATTAAATTACATCAAATAAGAGACAAGGAGACAATGACCCATTTCAGTATAGTAGTGTTATTAAGGGCTTGTGTGATTATATGTACAGTACATCAACGGACCGAGTTGGCACAGTATCGCGGATTGTGGTGGGTCAGTGTGGACCAAAAAGTCAAGGGCCGAATTTTTGTCCCAGTCCAGGCCTGGTTGTAGATTTGATACGGCCTCTCTCATTTCATGCTCAATATTGAGCTTAGATCTGTTTTTTTATTTTGAGAAACGCAACAGCAAGAAAAGACGAGCTCACAGAGTCGCGTCAAATCGCGCAAGCGTAACCTGTTAATGGCGTACCGTAACCATTTACCTGAAAGTACAGGCATTTGTCCATGTATTTATTAATGACTTAGTTTTATATCCGTGTATTTTGTACTTTTGTAATGTGTGAAGCCAGCAGCTCATTGTTGGTAGAAGACACGAGCACTTTGGCTCGTTTCACCTGGAGCAGGAGAGCTGCTCCGGGTTCAGAGAGCTGCTCCGGTGCGAGGAGAACTACGGTTGCTCTTCACATGAGAGCTGCTGTTGCATCCTCACCCTGGGAGCGTTTAAATATAGCGGTCTACTTTTCACGCGACATTTTTCGACGCTCTCTGTCCGCTGGTGTGTGTGCTCAGCGCTCACCTGTGTGCGCGCGCACGTATCTGTGGGCAACGGGGCGGAGAGGTTTTTTGTGTGTGTGTTTTTGAACAATGACAAGCCGTAATGAAAACAAACCAAAATGAAATAGTAACAAGGCTATTTTTAAAATGTAGGGAGTAGAAAGTACAGATATTTGCGTGAAAATGTAAGGAGTAGAAGTAAAAAGTCGTCTGAAAAATAAATACTCCAGTAAAGTATATATACCCAACATTTCTACTTAAGTAAGGTAACGAAGTAGTTGTACTTCGTTACTTGACACCTCTGCGTAAAGATTTTTCACCACCACATACATATATATACTGTACATAAAAACATCATGTGGGCCAATCAATACCTGTAAATTGGCTGGTGAGCGTTCCTACACGGTTCTTAAAAGGGAGAAAAATAGCAGCTTTAAAGTAAACACATACAGAGAAGGTTGGGAGAAACCTTATTTCAAAGGTTGAAGTTGTACCTTGCTGTGCTGTGTGCCTGGATTATTTTATGGCAGTGCTTTTCTTTGGTAAAAAATGACCACAGTAAAAAAAAAAAAAGATTATATTTCAATAGAAACCATAATAACATGTAACATTACTTTAATTTGCTTAATACTCTCAGTCTCGAATGGAATCTCAAGCATTACATTTAAAATGTATTATTTATTCATAATTGAATAAACAATCATTTGACTAAATTGTGTAAGTAAATCAACCAAAAATGTGTGAATTGATTGGAGAAATTATAAAAACTTAACTGATTATGACTGTTTTGTTGTCTTTTATTTCTTAAAAGAGATTTTCATTTTAAAATTAAATTTTTCTTAAAAGTCTGTTTTCCCAATGAGAACATTTAAGGTCAATGTCACCAATCTCCGCCCCCTCACCTTCCAGCCAATCACATTTAGGGTTCTACAATACTGCAGGTGAGAAAAGGGCTGCAACTAAAAATGTTGTTCTGTTTTTTATATAATCTGTTGATTAGTTGTATCATTGAATTTGTCAGGAAATAGTCTGTGAGAACTGTGAGATGGGCAATTAAGACCTCATCTTCATAGTGCATTTTGTACAAAATTGCATTGCCAAATACGAACATGTCTATTTATTTACATGGAAACCCGTATTTGATAAAGGAGAAAAGCTCATGGTGGTGTCTGATTTTAAATGTCTTGGAATCACCATTTAAAAGCATGTTAAAAAAGGTGACCAGTACTATGGGATTCTACCTGTCTGACTTAGGACAATGCCCAACAACAGAAAACAACAATATCTGCATGCCATGATATCCTCACATGTAACACAGTTAAGTAGGTTTGAACCGGGCCACAAGCCAGCATGACAACTCTGAAAACCAACTGACAGAAACACTTGATCGAAAGGCCAACGGCCATCACCATTTGCCATGTAGTACAAAAGTTAAATTTAATAATACGATTTTGACATTTCTGAACATTTTGTAGAGATTGTGCCTGCACCTCCCACACTGAGTCAGTGCTTGATGTGAAGGGATGACAGCAGCAGGGCAGCGATGGACAAATACCAGAGGTTACTGTGTCGAACAATGCGGACGTAGCAAGTTTGAGCAAACGGTCTTCTCAGTGAGAGCCCCCCCCTACAGAATTAAGAGAGCGCAGTAATTACATAACCTTTAAGAAAGAACTAAAGAGGTGGCTTCAAGAAAACTAAACACCATGAGTCATACATCACAGCGCCTCATGCCACTGCTGTTACATGCTCCCATTGTGTTTATATAACATATAACTGCTACTAGTATTGTATTGTGCTGTACTGTAGTGCTTGCTGAAGCATCGTACTGAAGCAATAGGCCGCTAATTTGTTATAACCTGCCCAGGGATTACAGATGAAAATTAGCTCATTAGCTAACTCTGGGCACATTTATATTGAGATGGCAACTGAAATGTTGATTAATGTGCACTGTTCCTAGTTAATGAATTAATTACTTTGTGAATGGATGAATAAATAACAAAGAAATTCCATCACATAATTAAAACAGGAGAGGAAAAATGGCTTATCCTTATTTTGAGCTCAATGTGAATTTCTGCCTAATAAATGAATTAGTAAATTTAAAGAGAAGGAGAATATGATCATCTGCTTCCTTAACAAGAGTGAGACGATACCACTTAATCATAAAGGACTACAGACGGCGGTCAGTTAACTTGGCTTAGCACAAACACTGGAAACAGAGGAAAACCAACTAGACTGGCTAATTGTTTTTGTCTAGACAAAAAGTTTTTTTCCCGACTATTTGTGGTTTCTTGGCCTTGTTTTGTCCTTAAAGCAAAGCTAACCAGCGTTAGCTAATCAGCCTTAGCTTCATCTTTGGCGCACGGACATGAGAGCGCTATATTCATGAGAGCGCTATAAAGACTTCTTATCTCAATCTCTGCAACAAAGCAAACTGCTGTATTCCCCAAAACATGTTGAACAATTTCTTTCAGCAATTAGCAAAACTGTCTCATTAGTTTTCAGCCACATATTAATTGCTACATTTTCTTTTCAGCGCTGCTTTAAAACCGCCACGACTCTGAATCACAGAACCTCCAAAGCGCCGGGGTTCTGCAGTTACTGATGAGACGGATATTCTCTCAGCCAGCCCGGGAAAATCAAACCCATTGTTAACCACTGCAGGCTGGCAGATGGATTGCATAGCCACCTACACACAGACAGAGCACAGCACATTTGTGGATAACTTCAATTATGCCGCAATGGTTCCACAGCCCGACTTGAACTTTAAAAGCCTGTACACAGTTTATCTTGAAAAGCACAGCCCGCATGCTGAGGGATGAGAGCGCTGGCGAATCTGAAAGCCCCGCTATTATGTATCAATCGTTGAAAAGGCTGCATTTTCAATATCTCCCTGCGTCCTTGCAGTGTGAAGGGCACCGCCATATCGTATAGCACTACTCAATCTTGAAAGAGCACATGCCTTTACATTTATACACGCGCATTTAGCAGGTGCACTTTCCTGCTGAGCGATTCACAATGAAGAGCTACAGCGGATTTCGCTTTTTGACTTCGGTTTTGTGAGAAGCGAGGGCAAAGGTCGGGAGACGCAGCGCCCTGAAAATGCGTATTAGAAACGAGAGCTAATAAGAGAGGTCAAATGGATTTCTCTTTTCAGAAAAGGACAATACGGAAGCAGGGATATTATCTTTTCTGTCACTGAGTGTGCTTTCACTGGTAGTTATTTATTTGTTTAGCAATTGTACGCAATTGTGACTGTATCATTGGGATGGGAGAATGTTTCAGAGGCTGCAGCGGACTCCAGGAGAAATTCAGCCACCTTTCCGTTTTTATTTTCATTAAACCTGAAGCCACGCTCTTGGAGGAGGATATACAAAAAAAGAGTGAAAAAGGTTTCATCAAAACACAGATGCTGCCTCTCTTTGAAATTTTTTTTTAAGTGAGAGCGCCAGTAATATCAGCAAAAATTATACTACATCACTGAGAATAATGAAACTGACATCTTTAAGAGGTCCTTTCTAGAGTCGTTAGCTATGAAATGTGTCTGTTGAGGCCCATCTACTTCAGCTGAGGGATACTAGCATATAAAGCCATTTTCATACAGAGGAATGCACTTTTGCACATCTATATTAGCGGTTCCAGACTGGGGACCACCCAGGGCCTTTACTTGTGAGTTCCACAGGGCCTGAGCAAAATAAGAAGGGGTTTGAATTCTGATCTTACTTTTAACTCCTTTGCCGAGACGTTTCTGCGCTGAGAGAATGCGTGAGAATAAGCAGTGAGTTATGGGTTTTATTCCTCCTGCTGCGCCTATCGCTTCAGAAATTGACAGCTTTATGAGTATGAACCGAGACAACAAGCGGCAACAAAAGCAACATTAGAACTCGTCTTGCCTCCTACTCAGTGTTGTCTAATGCTGCCTGCGGTCTCACGTAGGGATGGGCAGTAATCTAATAAACATGCCAGGCGTGATGTAAGTGCTCCATGATGCATTTGTATTGAGAGAGGCTGAAAAGATGTGAGGACTTTTTTATTCATTTTTTAAAGATGTTCTTACATGTGAAACTTTCCAGATTGATATCCTCTCCAAATAGTCTCAAATAGGACTTTGTTTCTGTAAACTTCTCTTTTTGTAACTTCTGTTCCCAACTAGCATTGAAACGTTCATTGTGTGTGTCAATGTCTTGCAATTCTTTAGCAAATGCTACCCGAACCAGAGGAAATGGAGCGTTTGTAGGGGACTATTTTAAACGGTGGATGAATAGACATTTGGTGCTCTAGTGAGTATTTGGGGCAGCAGTACGGTGTATGTGTATTGGTTTGAGTCAGAAGAAACTAAAGTGTTTGCATGTGTGTGTTTATACTAATGAAGGAACATGTCACCCAGCTCAACATTGTGGCTCATTCATGTGTTTTGGGGACAACAATGGAGCTCTGTGACACATATAAATCAGATATATCTCAGGTATTGTACACACATACAAAAAAAACATTACAACCATTATTCCAAATGTGACACATTTCCCAAACTATGACACACATTATAAGATTTTCTAATTAAAGCAGCACGTTTAGCGTGGAAAATGTATCGCATAACATAATTGGGATTATCTCGTTTGTAGTGTAGACTGCGTTACACACTGGGGGCATGGAGGTTGACAGACAGGCCAGACAAAGTGGATCAAACACAGAGAGGCTACTGGTTACATTACATTGAATTTTTTGGGAGTTTGACAAAGACAAGGGAATAAAAGGCAGGATATCTTGGCCTTTGCTGCATCGATTTTTACCAATCTTTTTTTAAACTGTTTCTCACAAGTCCCCCCAACTATGGAAGTGAAATACTAAATCACTAGTATACCCTTTTGTTATGCTGATATTGATTTCAGCCATATCGCCCGACCCTCGTATCATGCATATGTACTTCGCAGGTGAGGCTCGATGAGGAAAAGTTTGGGAGTTTGCAGTATCAACAGCTGCAGTTTCATGCATTTTGGGTATTTGACTGTTGTCAAAATCCATCCTATAATTAACAACACTCACTGTTTCAGGCATTACATATTCGCTTTCTCCTGTCATGATGTCAGCATAGATGTACACTTTGTACATTGTGAACCTTATGTTCCCAAGGTCTGATGTTCCCAGGGTCCTATGTTCCTATGATCCAATCGTCCTAATGTCCTAGGCTCCCAGGGTCCTGTTACCCTGGTCCTACGTTCCCAAGGTATCCTCAAGGATCTTATGTTCTCCAGTTTAATATTCTCTTTACACACAATAAGTCCCCTATTTAAAAGGTGTTCATGTTGTCACAGACTCATTTTCTCAGGACTTTATGTTCGACACCATTCTGTGGTCCCTTTAGTTACCCCACAACACCATTCATCATATTAAGTGAATAGAGGTGGGGAAAATCTTTATCAGGTTCCCACTAGAGCTTGGGAACCAGCCCGTTCTCATTCCCAGGTAGCTCAAATACATAATTATTTCAACATAACCTACGATGTGTTTTCCTCAACCAAACAAAGTAGTTCTGCTGCCTAGACCTAAATGGCGCCAAGGGGTACCCTGTGCCGGCTCGGGGTCCAGACCAAACGTCTGGAAATGACGAGCTGAGAATGATAACAGGTTGTCAAAACACAGCAACCTGGGAAAGTACATAAGTAGAACTTGGGAACACAGCCCCCTTTGTCATGTTTCCATTGTGTTCCATGGGGAACACAGGACCCCGGGAACATAATAAAGACCCAATGTTGTCATACCCTCCATGTGAGTGAACCTAATGATTTGAGTTTCATCCTCTCGCCCGCCCCGGGTCTCTTGCGGTGCCGGTCGGGGTTGTTAAGTGTAAATCTAAAGGCAGCAGCTCCTCCTCTCACAGGAATTCTTCCGGGCCACATACAGTAGTCTCTCGACAAAGTAGCTGACAGGTAAATGTTGTGCTTACATGGTTCAGTGAATCTGTGAGAAATTGCGCCGTGCGTAGCCGGCATTCTGGGTGACTGATGGCTCAACAATATCTCACACACACACACACACACACACACACACACACACACACACACACAAGAGAGAGACATGCCGGGAGGAGAGAAGCAGGCAGGCAGGCAGGAAGATATCCATTGGTGAGGATAGACCGCAGGAGCACACACACACACACACACACACACACACACACACACACACACACACACACACACACACACACACACACACACACACACACACACACACACGTTGGTGAGATGAAGCAAAGCGGAGGTTGAAGGACAAGTCAGATTCAGCTCATTTCTGTCATAAAATAATGGAGGCGATTGTGGTTTTGCACACACACACACGGACATATCGCAACATGTTGCAAAGTTACAGTATAAAAAGATTTAGTGCGCACACACACGCACATATTTCAGAGGGCTGCAATCCAGCATCTCCACTAAAAAAATAATAAAAAAAACTTAAAATCGGACACATGCACACACACAAAATGCACAAATAAACCCTGCGTGAAATGATGCTGACGTCTGAAGACCCACGTGTATTTACGTGTATATGTATACACATATACATATGTATATGTATTTTCACGTGCACCCTCTTACCCTCTTTGCACAACACACATTGACGGGAGGAACACACGTTCTTCACGACGCGCTTTGGGCGAGGAAACGGGCCAACCCGATGCCCGTTCATTAGTATCGTCAGCTCTCTCTCTCTCTCTCTCTCTCTCTCTCTTTCTCTCTCTCTCTCAGCTCGTCGATCATGCGTCACGACTTTTGGAGCGCCGCGACGCCGCAACTGACCGCGCGAGCCCCGCATATGTGCGCACCGACCCGGGAGCGGGGCGCTGCTCGTAAATACTAAATGTGCGCGCGCCAGGCAAAAAAAAAGCCGCACAGCGCCGCACTCTTTTGTACACCCTTTTTTAAATTCCCCTCCCAACTCACCCAGCGTGCGAACGCAGGTCCTCCCCGTGCGTCTCCTGGCGTGTGTGTGTCCGTGTATCCAGTAAAATAAGAATAAAAAGAGGTGGGAGAGTGCAACACAAAGGGTGCTAACGAACAAGTGGACGTCAGCCAACCGCCACCGACTCCCCTCTTTCTTCTCTTCACCTCTCCTCCTCCTTCTCTCTCTCTCTCTTTCTCTGGTTCCCTCACTCTTCCCCTCTTCCCCGGGGCAGGGTGGGCAGTAATAATCCAGACATTGTCCTCTTCATCAGCACGCAGACGGGATGGGAAGACTCCGTTTGGCGGAGTTCGGAGGAATGTCTCTCCGCTGTGACCGGAGCCGCTGCTCGGCGTAATCCCGCGTTCAGAAGTCCAAGTCCACGGTCTGACAATTAAAGGTCCGAATAAGATGCTGAGTGCGTTTGTTTTCAGTGTGACTTTTAAAAAAAGTAAATCCCAGGAAGATGTGCTCTCCTCTCACTTCCTTTACTGGACTCCTAGAAAAAGCAGATGAAGAAAAAAAGACTCTCCCTTCAGAGGGATCGGAGCTCACCTGCGGCCGGAACTGATGCACGCAGGTATACACAAACGATGCACCCTCCTCCTCCTCTTCCTGTGTGTGTGTTTATTCGCGGTCTGCTGGGTCTCTCCGCGCCTCACTCAGCGTCATCACTCAGTGTCAAGCCCGGCGTTGTGTTGCTCAAAGTAGCTCAGGGAAGCGCGTCTCTTTCCACCAGCGCTCTCCGCTACTCTCCTCTCCCTCTCGCATCTCCTCATCCAGCTCCGTCCATCCTCCCGGTGTAAAGCCACGCCCCCCCCCCCCCCCCCCCCCCCCCCCCCCCCCACAGCCGACCTCCACCCCCACTATATTGGCGGCGATTGGCTGAAAACCGCAGAGGAGGAGGAGAGGGTGGGAGGTGCGCGCTGCGAAGATGGAGGGAGAGGGGGAGAGAGAGAGTGAGAGAGTGGTGAAGCCGGAATGAGAGGATGAGGGAGAAGACGGAAGAAGATAGACCAGAGATGAAAGAGAGGATGAGGTTGGAGAGGAATATGAGAGAAGTGGTATGAAAGAGGATTTAAAGAGGAGGGAGAGTGTTTCAGGGATGGAGGATAAAGGAGGCAGAGAAAAACAGCAAGGGTTTGTGTGAGGGAGTGTAAGGTGGGGAGGGCTTGATGTGTTTTAAACCCAAAGGGACAGGCTAGCTAATAAAAGTGAAAACGCTTCTCTCCTCTTTTTTGTGTGTGTTACCCTCTCATTCACGCACGATGCTTTGGCCAAATTCTGTCCGCCGTGAATCTGCTTTGACTGCCGGCAAAACTGAATTCATACCGACAATGTCTCCAATTACCGAGCAGAGTTGTACACCTTTCTTTGCGTGTCCGCCCGCTTCTCTTGAGAACGATCTGTTTTGTGTGTGTCAGTCAAGCAGCTTCCTCTGCGAGCCTGCGATGAATAAGTCAGTGTGTGTGTGAAGGGGAGGGGGGGGGGGGGGGGGGGGGGTGGGTTACTGCCCAGGGCCGTCAGGAAGGGAAAAGTAAGTAAGGGCCCCCGAAGCCACCTCCGTAAATGGGCCTCTGATATTGCGATTTGGCGCGATGCAGCCGTACATTTTAGCGGGCGGGTGTGTTACATTAAAAATCACTCAGCAGGCTTCTGATGGATGGCCGGCGCAGCAGATACATTTGCAGCTATCTTGCGTCACTATCTCAAATAAAAGGATCAGTGACCTCACTGCAACTAGTCGCTCCAAAGGTGTCAAGGGTCGAAGGGTGTAGGGGGCGTAGAATGTCGTGCACATTGCCATATGGGGAACATTTTTTAAATTCCCCAATATTTGAATAAAGAAGACGTCGGAATCGGGCTGCATAGTGGTGTCGTGGCTAGCACTGTCACCTCACAGCAAGAGGAACTCGGGTTCGATCCCAGGGTCGCCTGCGTGAATGTGATAGTCTGGCGACCAGTCCAGGATGTACCCTGCCTTCGCCCAATGTCAGCTGGGATCGGCTCCAACAAATCCATCCTCCCCCACACCACCACCGCAACCCTGAACAGGATGAGTGGTTCAGATAATGCATGGATGTAAGTTCAGATAATGGATGGAAGACATTTGAATCATTAGACTTGCAGAACATTAATGTTGCATATTAATGTTTGCATCCATATGGCATGCCATTATAAGAGGGTTTATAAAACGGGAAGCTCAAATCAAGCAATCTCACTGGTTACACAACATACCACTCTAATTTCTTTGGACTTTAAGTGTAACTCTGCATCTGCAATGAACTCGTAAGACTAAGGTGTTGTCCTGGTTGCTTAGCGACAGGGTCACGGGGAGGGGGATCACTTTCGCCAACCAAGGGAACGAGTTGCAGATGGAAAGTGACAACGTAAACTGCTGTAATCTGCTATGAAATGGAAACATGTACGGTTATTCCCTCAGTAAACATTGTAAACATGAGTTTATGTCTCAATGTTATCAAAAACATTATTATTTATTCATTCAAAACGATATAAATCAAATGTGTCTATGACTTTCATAAGGCTATTGTTGATTAAGTTTAAGTTAGATATTTTATTTTATTTTGAAACAGATGCTAGCAAATAGCTAATCACACACTATACCGTGGCAAATATCTTGATGCTCACCATCAATTATGACAGAAGGTCATTTCCCAGCATTAACAATTGATGTTACTGCAATTCATCAACTAAATAGACCTTTTCTTCACAGCAGACAATTTGACTGAGTAAGAAAAGCACAAGTGTAGCTCAAGTAGACTTCTGGCATTTAGAGAAACATTGACAGAACTCATCGTGTTTCGCACTTTCGATTTCACGCTGGACATTAACAGCGGCCTCCTGGGTAAAAGTCCTGTGCATGGTTTAAACACACGGTTAATGTTGTAGAGAACTACATACTGCATTATGTTTAAGAAAACCAAAGTACCGTGTTCAGGTTAAGAAGAAGATTGTGATTTGGGTAAAAATAAGTATGTTTGTTAGGAAACATAGTTGCTTGTGAAAAAGACTCGCTGCCACAGTATGCGGCCAGCAGAAGGGAAGTTAGTTATATATGGACTGACATCAGAGGAGCAGTCCGGGCCGGTTTGGCAGAGCAATAAATAAATGGATGCCTTGCAGTTTGAAAGCTTCAGAGAGATGAGGATATTGGACGGAGTCTCAAGCTTGAACGGGATCAGGTGAGCAGAGAAAAGCAATGTGAATTTAGATTTTTGTTTACTGTCAAAACATTCACGACTCAAAAGGAGAGGAACCATTCGGGCATTGTTTTTGTGTCTGTTTGCATGAATGCAGGTGCACACACACAAATCAGCTCTCGGCAACTTCTGCAAAAAAAACATCTTTTCTCTTGTTTTTTTTTGTCTCTTACTATTCTGGCGATGCATCTGTTCATTAAGAGCATTTTAAATATACATTCAACTGCGCAAACATAATTGTAAAAGTACACCCCTCACCCCGGTTTATGTGCAGACACCGGAGCCAAGCCCTCATCGCTTACAGCTATAGGGGAACATTTTATTGGCAGGACAAGCCAGGTTAGAGCTGAACCATTTGCATTTTGTAAAACTGTGAACGGCAAGTTTTTTTTCTACGTCTCCTGGATCGGAGTATGCTTGTGTGGGATCGTTTCCTGTCACACCTCCACCCATCTCGAAACAAATGAGGGATTAAAGCAGAGACGTCTAGAACAGAAGACGGTGATGGGAGAAGAGCAAGAGGATGACAGCAGCTCACTGAAATCCACAGGATATGTATTTCTTTTGTCTCGGGGTTTAGAAAGTACAACACCCACTCAGTGGCTGAGCTTGATCTCTCTTCTTTATTATTATTGGACTCTTTTTTCTCCGGCTGTGTGTCGTGATTTTAAATACTGGACAGCAGGGACATTTTTACATGCATTAAATATTAATCCCGTCTGAATTATCTCCCATGTGTCTTTTCCTCACACATGAACAAGCAGGAATCTCTGATGGTCGTTATCTCAGATGATTACGAAGACAGATGCCCTTCTGTGCCAAATGCCAAAGCCCGAATTGAAGCGGAGATCAAAGAGGGACGCACGATCAGATAGCTGCCAATTTTTTTATGTGCTAATGGGAAAATCTGAAAATGTCTCCAAAGACGGTCGGAGATTGGCAGATGTGTTGCAAGTCAAATCCAAATCTCATTTCGATAGTATCCCCCATGACCTAAAAACAGACACCTGTATAAAAAACATTTTTTCTATGAACATTATGCCAAGTTTGAATTTGTTAAAATACCCAGACAAAACAACTGCTTCTATGAGCACATCACACTGTAGGGAGTGGCCATATTGGGAGAATAACAATGTCTTCCTGGATTGAACAGAATGTCAAAGTGGTGGGTTGTACTGAGAATTTACATGTGTCCATTCCTTTATTTACCTCCCTCGGTGTTTTCTGACATCTCCCCTACAGGTCTTGACCATTCAGTGGTTTCCTACAATGATGTTAAGTGTTCATTTGGATCACAATCACGAAAAGGAGGAAGCTGTGCAACTTGAAGCGACATGAAGCGATCAATCACATCGCCAGCAAGATCTGTGGTGAGTTAGCTGTATGTCTGAATCAAATGTCCTTCATAGCTTTTTTTTACTTTAACTTTATTGTTTAAATAGCTTTAATGAACCAGTCCGTTGTCTGAGCATGGATGTATGTGATCACCCACTTCCAATTATATCAGCCGATTGAATTGGGTTACAAGGGGCCTGCTATACCTACTAGTAGGATAAGAATCACAATATATAAATACAAGAAGACGACTCCGACCTTTTGTAGACCATTCTATTGTGGTAGGAGCAACGGAATAATTCAGGTGACGTGGTATAAAGAGAGAAAAAGTCCATGTAGGGAGTAGCTCCCGGTGGATGGATGGGTCAAACAAACAGAGGACTTTCACCCAGGGGACCACTGTTCCAGTAAAACCAAAAGTCAATAAACTATACTTTTGTTATGTAACTGAGGCCTACTGAACTAACACCACTTTAACCCTATGTCCACGGGGACCGCGAGACCGCGGTATGACACTCTCTACGTTTCTAAAATATTCATAGCGTCGCGATAATACATCGCAGAAATATAATTTTACGTCTAGCCAGGCCTGCGCCCTGCAACATTTGAACATCATCAGGCAAGAGTTAGGGGCATCGGCGTGTCATATGACGCGAGCGAAAGTTCTCGTCAGACGAAATCCTTCTCTGTGATTTGTTGAATCATATGTCTGTCAACATTTGTTGAAATCAACGAATCAATGAACACTCAAGAAACTCCCAAAGAACCAGCATGTAACTACAAACCTGAGCTTTGTAAACACACTGGCGTTTTCACTCATAAAGAAGAGATATTTACTACGGAGGAAGCTGTGGCCGCCGATCTTGCCGCCGATTGTTCTGCAATCTTTGATGTAAAACATAGGTATGTATCTTATATGCAAGTGCCTTAAAAGGTGAATTTAAGAAATGATGTCAAATCGAGAAAATCGACTGAAAATGACCTCAGTGCTCCAAGAGTTAACGTACTTATTTTAACCCAAACCACAATATTTTCCAACCAAGTAGTTCTGTTGATTCACGTCCTTTCAATCCATAAGGTTAAGTTTCACTTTCGACAACATGGTAGGTGCAGTTTGGCCCGTCTGAAGCATTACAATGGTAGTGATAACCACTGATTACGCCCGTTAGATTGGCTGAAAACATTCAAAATGGGTACACCAATGTTAGGCTGTATGAGCATGTGTGGCCCCATTTGAATATTTCTGACAACTATGGAACCAGAGGAACTAAATTAGATTATAAATATAAGATTATAAATATTTGACCAATGATGGACAGCAGCAACACAGTCATAATTTCGTCGGTTATTCTCTCTAAACTCTCGCTCTTTGTCTTTTTTTCAATTGGGTCAGGAAGCCGACGGGGCTTATAACCAACAAGGAATGTCAGAATCGTCACACTTCCTGTTTTTGTTAACGTAGCGGTACACAAGTTAAAGCAGCCACAGGGTGTATGCTTAGCCAATCGGAGATCGTCAGTCCCTACTAACCTTTATGATGATCAATGATCTTTAAGTTCTTGAACCTTTGGAAGACACCGTCATTCATCTGGTCCAAACCATGGACAGTATATAAAAAGTGGACATAGTCAACGTGACTTCACTCTCTGATTTGAGGACTATGGTATCAAAGCTACGAGTTTATCATATTGTCTGTCGCCATCTTGGTTTTTGGCCATCAACATCTTGGTATTTGGCCATTTCTTGTTTTATTGGAACCAGAAGTAACATGAGGGGCGAGCAAATTGATATGATTAACTTAAATTAACTGAAAATACACTGTAAAAAGGGTTAAGTAGTCAGACTAAAACACTGACATTACTTAGGCAGGACAACACCGTGGTAATGTCATGTCAATCACAAGGTAGCACTGCCCTAAAGCATACCCTTCTTTATGGTCTATTTTACTCTAAATGGGACCATAATTTACGAAAAGATGGTCATGTTGTACCTGTTGGCAATCGGACTTTGCTTTGCAAACAAAGGGAATCGGCCCCAATGGTCTTTCGAAAGATGTAAGTTTAAGACACTTACGCATTGGCTTCACTTTTTAGAATTGGAAGTTGGTGCCTGGTCCAAACAAGTTTTTTGTTCATATGCTCCTTAAAATCCGCTGGGAAAGTTCCTGTGTTAGACACTCTGTATGTTTATCGTTCCTAGGACTGATAAAGGGATAAAGTGATCACCCTACCGTTACAGGGATGTGATGGTTCGTACATAGTTTGTAGGTAGAGACAAATGTTTTGGGATCTCCCAAGGAAAGAATAAATGTGGTGCCGATGCATCCAGATGTATTACTTTTGCAGGTCCATTTCTCTTTTTTTCCAACTAGCTAATGGTGAAACAATTGGTGAAACATTTGCAGCGTTGCTTCTCAAATGTATTGTTTTGCAGTATTTCTCTTTTTTGTTTTATTGCAAATGTAATATCTTTGGGTTTTGGAGTTCAAAGGGACCTTGGAGATTTGTTTTACATTATCTAACATGTATATATTTAAAGTAAAAAGGGAAAACAAGAAGTTATAGGCCAGCACAACACAAGCCATAAAACCATACATAACATACTTGCCAATAAAAAAATACAACAAAGCACAGACATCTGAAGAAATGAGCAAAAGGGTAAAAACAGCATTAGAAACAATAACATTGCCTGAATTTGCACACAGACAGAAAAAGTCAGCTCCTATGAAATGTAAAAAATGAAAAGAAGTGGTGAATCTGTGAATCTTTGAGCCGCAGGCAAATCATCTTTTCACCGCGAGGCTCCGATAGCACAGACCTGTGAAGTCACCTTTGCAGCCTTGGCCTGCGGGCTATGAAATATTTTCACACAGTGGGGAAATCTTTGTGGCACTCAAATAGACACAGACATGCAACAATAACATGATTAGTTATATAATTGTTCTGAAAAATATGCTTTTTTTTACTGAAACAAACCTGTAACCTTGCATCACTGATGGCTGTTACTAAATAAGTTGTCTCTTCAGCCCGGTCCATGAAAAGCAATCAAGATCCCAACATCCTGCACGTAATAAATGAACAGCTCAAGGTAATGGTCAAGGTTCCAGAAGTAAATAAATTATGAATCTAATGATATTTGTAAAAAAAAAAAAAAAAAGGGTAATACTACACATCTAGGTAGACAACATATTAGTTTGGCAATAAGTTTAATTTCAATTGTCAAAAAAATAATGGCGAGACGAGTTGAGGTTAAGACACGACCAGGTTATTGATAAAAACATTTTTTAAACCTAATAAAAAGCTAAAAGCTTGTAGCCAATGGCCCGTGGGTTCCAAGAGTTGTTCTTCTGTTTATGCATTCAACCTCTATTTCTCTCCAAATAGACTGTTTTCCCCCCACTCAACCAAAGCCCACTCACGCGTCCGTCTGTCCATCCATTCATCCATCCTCATCTTCATCATTGTCTTCCACTTATCCAGGGCCGGGGCACAGGGCATCAGATTTAGCAGGGTATTCCAGACGTTCCTCTCCCAGGATCAGGAGCTTTGAGTTGTGACCGAAAAAAGGAGATTGCGGCTACAAGTGGCCAAAATGAGTTTTCTTCGTAGGGTTGCTGGGCTCAGCCTTAGATACAGGGTGAGGAGCTTGGACATCCGGAGAGAACAGGGAGTAGAGCCGCTGTTCCCTTCAGTCAAAAGGGGCCAGCTGAGCTGGTTCGGGCATCTGATCAAGATGCCTCCCTTTCAAGGTTTTCCAGGCACGTCCAACTGGGAGGAGGTCCCTGGGTAGACCCAGAACATTCGGACGAGTTAATATATTTATTCTGGCCTGGGAACGCCTCGGTGTTCCCCAGGAAGAGCTGGAAAGCATTGCTGGGGTGAGGGTTGAAATGTAGATGGACTGGTAAATAGATAGTGTTGCCTTCCGGCTCAGCTTCCTCATCACCACAGTGGTTCGGCCTTAAAATCCTTTTCATGAAAATCAGGATTTGTGACAAGGGACAACCCCAGCAGAGGCCAACGTGCACCGGAAACGTGTTTGACTTTGTGTAGAGTACGGACACAGCTCTCACTTTGGTCATACAAGGACCTGATGGCTCGTAGTAATGATCCAGATACCATGTACTCCTGTATCCCCCACAAAAGTTACCTCGCAAAACACAACATGTTGAGCATTCACACTTGATTGGTCAATCATACTGGGACTACAAACAGATTTACAAACGGACACCAACATGCTTCCGATAGACAAATCCGATCCCGTTTTCTATTTACTTTTTCAATGAGAGCTTTGCACTGAGAAACACAAGCTAACAGAACAGTGTTCATTAATTTGGAATAGCAGAGCTACATGGTCTTACAGTACATCACCTACTGATCTTTCATGAAGAGAATACAGCACACTGGCAGCAAACAAAAGAAAAAGACATGGTAGCAAAAATTGCTCCAGGCTGGATGAACAGCAAAAGTTACTATTAGTACTATGTATTTCCATTGGGTATCAAAATTATCACCTCATTAAAAATGTGCAATTGTTGCAAAAAAATAAATAAATCATGAAACAGGGCAGAGTATATACACATAAGATTCACCTGTGAGGAGTAAAGTTATTCCTGCGTTTTCACTGCCATCTCTCTGGGCTCCTTTCTGTGTGTCACACATTGCAATTGTGATTCTAGCACTGTGAATACTCTGTTAAGGCTCTGAAGACATTTCTCCTCAAATTACACCAAGAATAGAACATGATGGCCTCCCTCTCTCTCTCTCTCTCTCTCTCTCTCTCGAAGGCAGCGGCCCATTAGAAACTAAAGGACCCACAGAATGACGTATTCTCGTATGGCAGTGCCTTTGGAGATATATAGCTTTTCTCCTTTATCAAATACGGGTTTCCATGTAAATAAATAGACATGTTCGTATTTGGCAATGCAATTTTGTACAAAATGCACTATGAAGATGAGGTCTTAATTGCCCATCTCACAGTTCTCACAGACTATTTCCTGACAAATTCAATGATAAAACTAATCAACAGATTATATAAAAAACAGAACAACATTTTTAGTTGCAGCCCTTTTCTCACCTGCAGTATTGTGGAACCCTAAATGTGATTGGCTGGAAGGTGAGGGGGCGGAGATTGGTGACATTGACCTTAAATGTTCTCATTGGGAAAACAGACTTTTAAGAAAAATTTAATTTTAAAATGAAAATCTCTTTTAAGAAATAAAAGACAACAAAACAGTAACAGTAAGCAAATTAAAGTAATGTTACATGTTATTATGGTTTCTATTGAAATATAATCTTTTTTTTTTTACTGTGGTCATTTTTTACCAAAGAAAAGCACTGCCATAAAATAATCCAGGCACAAAGCACAGCAAGGTACAACTTCAACCTTTGAAATAAGGTTTCTCCCAACCTTCTCTGTATGTGTTTACTTTAAAGCTGCTATTTTTCTCCCTTTTAAGAACCGTGTAGGAACGCTCACCAGCCAATTTACAGGTATTGATTGGCCCACATGATGTTTTTATGTACAGTATATATATGTATGTGGTGGTGAAAAATCTTTACGCAGAGGTGTCAAGTAACGAAGTACAACTACTTCGTTACCTTACTTAAGTAGAAATGTTGGGTATATATACTTTACTGGAGTATTTATTTTTCAGACGACTTTTTACTTCTACTCCTTACATTTTCACGCAAATATCTGTACTTTCTACTCCCTACATTTTAAAAATAGCCTTGTTACTATTTCATTTTGGTTTGTTTTCATTACGGCTTGTCATTGTTCAAAAACACACACACAAAAAACCTCTCCGCCCCGTTGCCCACAGATACGTGCGCGCGCACACAGGTGAGCGCTGAGCACACACACCAGCGGACAGAGAGCGTCGAAAAATGTCGCGTGAAAAGTAGACCGCTATATTTAAACGCTCCCAGGGTGAGGATGCAACAGCAGCTCTCATGTGAAGAGCAACCGTAGTTCTCCTCGCACCGGAGCAGCTCTCTGAACCCGGAGCAGCTCTCCTGCTCCAGGTGAAACGAGCCAAAGTGCTCGTGTCTTCTACCAACAATGAGCTGCTGGCTTCACACATTACAAAAGTACAAAATACACGGATATAAAACTAAGTCATTAATAAATACATGGACAAATGCCTGTACTTTCAGGTAAATGGTTACGGTACGCCATTAACAGGTTACGCTTGCGCGATTTGACGCGACTCTGTGAGCTCGTCTTTTCTTGCTGTTGTGTTTCTCAAAATAAAAAAACAGATCTAAGCTCAATATTGAGCATGAAATGAGAGAGGCCGTATCAAATCTACAACCAGGCCTGGACTGGGACAAAAATTTGGCCCTTGACTTTTTGGTCCACACTGACCCACCACAATCCGCGTGCAGATACTGTGCCAACTCGGTCCGTTGATGTACTGTACATATAATCACACAAGCCCTTAATAACACTACTATACTGAAATGGGTCATTGTCTCCTTGTCTCTTATTTGATGTAATTTAATCTGAAAATGTCCATAAATAAGTGTTCAAAAAAAGAAAAGCAAGGACAATAAACCATAAACACTGACAGAAAAAATAGGTAAAGCATATTTGAACAAATTGGACAGTGGGCTTGAAGAAAGTGTATTGATACTTAAAACACTTTAACTCTGGTGACCTGATTTGTAATTATAAAAATTGTGAAAAAGCAGATCTGCATGCTCAAACCACAGCACCATAAAATAGTGGTTAATTAATCAGGATAGTATATCATTTTCCAACATTTTAGAACTAGATTTACACCACACGCTATCTGTTATGTCAAGTAAAGTTCATAGACAACGTTTCTGAACATTTAGTGAATGAGTGTTTATCCACAACATCAACATGTTAGCTAGCACACTCACCCGCTATCACCGCCACCAATCTCCTCCTCCCCCTCCTGTACCACCATGGCAGCGAGAGCCTCACTTTCACTGTCCGACACCTCCTGAGAGGGCCCCGCCGCGCCCGGCGCAGCCAAAGCCCCGGAGCCAGAGGCTACGCCACCGCCGCCGGCCCTCGCAGCAGCGAACATGTTTATTATATTTCTGCTGTTAGCAGCATTAGTTGCGAGAGCTTTTTTTTCTCTTTTCCCTCAGTTTTTCTGCACCCCCTTTTTGTTTTTTCTCCATTTTTGCTTTCTCTTCTCTCTCACAGATTGCTAATGATGTGCCATTAGATCATCATTAAAGGTGATTGGACAAAGAGTCTGGAAAATGCGTGGGCGGGACTACTGGGCCTATCATAGGGCCACTGGGCCTCTTATGCGTCTTTACATAAAAATAAATAAAAAAAAGGTCAGTCACTGCCGGCCCATTACTGACCGGCCCACCGGGAAAACTCCCGATACTCCCTATGGCCAATCCACCGCGGTCTACAACCCCGTTTATAACACAGGGCTCTCAAGTTTTTAAGACAGGTAAGAGTGACATATCTCTCTCTCTCTCTCTCTCTCTCTCTCTCTCTCTCTCTCTCTCTGTCTCTCGCTCTCAGGCAGCGGCCCATTAGAAACTAAAGGACCCACAGAATGACGTATTCTCGTATGGCAGTGCCTTTGGAGATATATAAAAAACCTGCCGAGTACCATCATCATAGGTAATCAAGGACAGAGTTAAATTTAGGTTGAACGTTAAGGGTCATTTCAAGGCAGGGTTGGTAATCTTCAAAAAAAAATTATATTCTTTGTTGTAATTCTCAGTACATCTAGACAAATGCTCTGACAAAAAGAAAAGAAATAATCCGGTATCAGGGTTGCCGAATTTGGTCGCTACTTTTATTGTGAAAGAGTTGGCAACACTGTTTTTGGTTGAATATTTTTTACAATCTAGGAGGCTTTTGCTAGTTTTCTCAAAATTACCAACCCTGCATTTAAGTTTAGCTTGACTGTACTGTAACGTACGTTATTTGCGCATTACGTAATCTACAGCTGTCTAGTGACTTTCCAGGCAGTCTTAAGCTTCTTTCCATTGAAAATAGTTGCCAACAGAAAACTACCGAAAGCTTCTGGGAAATGTACCAGTACCAGGTGTAGGTCCGACACCGGCCGTCAGATATATCAGCGTATTAAATTGTGCCCGTTGCTTACTGTGTTTCCTCTAAAGAGAGAACAGGTTGTGTAGACCACGTAGCACTTAAATCATTCAGTACAATTACAGGTGAAAACCAATGTATCAGCACAATGTCTATAATGCAAGCATGTAATCCTGCACGTCATCGCACATTTAGAGAAAACATTTTCTCTTCATTTCTGAGCTGTTTGCATAATTCTGCCGCTTCTCCACTCTTCTCACTCTTCTCAAATTTAGCTCCAATCCACTTTGGAGCTAAATTTGATTTGACTGTGTGTAACACTCTACCACTGTGTACTCCCCCTACACACACACACACACACACACACACACACACATACATATACACACAAAACCCGAGCTGCCTCAATGTCACGGCAGCGAGGCAAAGACAATTAAGGTGTATAAATATGTAAATACGGTCACGGCAGCTCAGCAGGAGGAATAGCGTAATGACATTTGCTGCCCTCGTTTGGCTATTCCCCAAGACACCTCCAAATTAGAAACCTTAATGACAACCAATAATGCACAGATGGTCAAGCTCTGGGGGCGCACGGCCCGTCTGATGCTGCCCGGGCTCCTTGTGGCATTGCTCTTCATGCCAACGCCACACACACACACACACACACACACACACACACACAAACAAAAAGGGGACACGCGGATAAACATATGCAAACAGGCACGCCGGCACTAGCATGCTGAGAAGCAGGGACACAAGAAAGTGTGATGCAGAACACACACAGCGCACACACACATACACACACATGGGTAGATCACCGAGCCAGATGCCACCCGTGCCCATGGGGGTGATCACGGTCGTAACTAGAAGGTCAGGTCTTGGCAGTCCGTTTAAGGCCAGGCGTGGCTCGGCTTCAGTGTGTGTTTTTCACGTGTGTGTGTGTGTGTGGGAGGGGGGGGGGGGGGGGTACAGGGGTTATTGTTTGGTGTCTCAGGTAATATGTCCAGCGAGGCTCTGTGGCAGATGTCGCCCATCCGTCTTGCAGAGCTGACATATAGAAACACTCCCTGCGGTCACATCTCAGGAGAGAGAGAGAGAGAGAACACAAGGAAAGGAGCGTTTGTGCGGAGTTTACACAGAGTACAGACGAAAAACAGAGAGTCTGGTTTCCTGCAGTAATTAGTTCGGCCCGGCTATTTGTTCTTCCTACCTCTATTAGATGGGGAAATGTTGCTTCTGGGAGTAAGTAAGTGTTTTACAGAGGGTACAGCCAGGCAAAGGAAGGAGAAAGATGTGTGACGGTTGCCGGACTCGGATTAAAGAACTCAGTCCGCAAATATGTCTGTGTGTGCTGTGTTATATGTTTTATGCATTCTCTCTCCAAAATAGGCTTCTGTTGAATGTGAATATTAGATTGGATATTAAGATGCATGTGTCCTTTTTAGTATTTACCAACAACATTTTTCACTTGAGCATCAAACTCCTCATGTACCAGCTGTGCGGTATTCCGGTTGTGCACTGGCTCAATGGAGGTTCCAGTGTCCACCGGTGTGTAACAGAAGCTGAGCGTCTTCAATCACAAACATTCACGATATAGCTCTTTGTTGTTTTGCCAGCGTTTGTGTGTGTTTTACAAGCATATTGAAAATACATTTGCAGCTCATTTATGATCAGTGGGGGAACAGAACTTCAAACGGCCACATCCGGCAGACGTTACGAGGAGGATTTGAAGGACCTACAGGAAAATAAATAAATAAGGATAATTGAGTCATAGTTTAGCTTCATGAAAGTGTTAAATGATTCATAAGATAAAACAGAGCCCTCTATATATTTTTCATTTAAAACATATTAGTTTTGATGTCACGGTGTACTCATAGACAGTATGACAGTGACACCCTGAGCGTCATCCACTGTTTTGTGGACTACTGTTTTGAAGCTTTGTGTTTGGCATTTTAGCGAGAGGGTGGATCAGTGGCTGGGATGCGCATTGCTCCACCTCCATTCTAATTGACAGGGCACTAACAAGGTAGCCCCGTCCGCCGTACGCATACCCTGCTTTATAGTCTATTTGACTCTAAATGGAGTATAATTTACTAAATAAACATCATGTTGTATTGAAGAACATTTGAAACTAGAGAGTGAGACGATACACGTATATTTACTGAGGGAATAAATCAAGAGAGAAGTAGTCATTTTCTCATAGACTTCTATACAACCAGAGGGGTCGACCCTCCTGGCCATTAGAGAGAATGCAGGTTTGAGACACTACCGCATTGCGATAAACAGGATTTTGTATTTTTCTGCAAAATCAACAAGATTGAAACGAATTGAAAGATTTATTTTTAGGACTGAATGTGCATTACAGTTGAGCAAGATTAATAGATCACCTGCAAGGTTGTCATCATTATGCATATTCACAAAATACAGGTTATCCCATACAGTTGCTGACTGGACATCAGCCTGATATCAGACAGTGGGGTGGCTACAGTTAGCTAGCTGGCAGGTAGGGACAGACTCATGTGCAGTCGTTTTGGTTGGCTTCTTTCGAAACACACACACACACATATATATATATATATATATATATATATATATATATATATATATATATATATATATATACACACACACACACACACACACATATATATATATATATATATATATATATATATATATATATATATATATATATATATACACACAGTATATTAACGGTCTTTCCATTTCTTCCAATGTAAATTTGATGAATACAGTACGAGATAATGAAAGTCAGCTAGCCACCTGGAGTTGGTAGAGACTTGGAACTGCTGCAGGTGTTGCATATGCTAATGTCGCTAATATAGCTAGCTATCGTTCGGGGTGTACCTGACTGAGGATTTAAATTGGCAGGACTTGCCGGACTACTGAAAAACACAATTAAACAATTGAGTTGGCATAAGAATGGATTTTATAATAGAACATATTCCATCCATTGACATTATTGGCGGAAATAGTCTGAGAGCCTAATTCGGAACACCATCATCGAGAGGCCATTTCAATTCCTCATGCTTCGCTTTGCATTTTGAAGTCAGTGGCATAAAAAAATGACTTTGTGCTTTACGGGAGCTCAAGTGGGTCTCAAACAATGCCATGTGTGCCAGTTGTTGGAGACTGAGGAAGAGGGAGAGATACAGAGACAGTTGCCTCGAGCACCACGGCCATATCATATTATTCTGCCTCATTAAACATCACAAATTATCCGTCACTAGAGGTTGTTTAAAATGTTATCAAATTTTATCAAATTTTATCGCACTGTGATCTAGATCATCGCCGCTCATTACTCCGCCTATCAGGTCAACAAATCGCAAGGTGTGATTCTGATGAGAAAAAAAAGTTACAATGACACACTTTTCGATGGTTGAAAGACGGGGGATACGCTGCACCAACGACACTGTACACTGTAAAGATTACAAAACACATTTAATTGGCCTGTTAGACCAAAGCTTTCTGACAAATACAAGAGAGCGGGATTACCAACAGTATTTTTTGCACAGCAGTCATCGGTTTTAGGGTTGAAAAATCAAATTAGTGCTGTATAGAAAGCCGGCTGCATAAGTCCAACAAGCGCTCCTTTTCATCTGTCTTTTTCATTCATCCTGATGAAAGTCCTTCTCTTTTAATATCTAAATCCCCTTTAATAAGTGGAACAGTGGGAGTCATACATTTTGTTTGTCCAATGAATAATGTAAAAAAAAAAGGAAAAGTACATTTAAGCTTACAAAGCTGGAAGCCTTCTTGGGTCTTATAATATGTCATGCGAGGACTCCAGTAATTCTTGAAAAGGTTGCTGACAATAAATGTATTCAGAGACAACAGCGTGACGATACATCCAACAGTCTTTCCTGGCATAAAGCTACATACCATAATTAAAGGTATACAGCATGATTGTAACTCCAGTTTGCAATGTGTACTATCTCAGAGGATTTTAAACTGAATTTCATAGAAACTGTCATTAGCTCAATGCTTTCAAAAAAGTAAGCTTGTCATTGTGGACTATGTGGAGGTGGTACAGTTTCTTGTTACCACAGAAACAAAAGTCATATGCAAATCAAATCATTTAAATAAAACCAAAAGCAGACAAAAGGTCATGCAAGCTGTCTAAACAGAGTAAAACTCCATTATGTCTACCCAAACTGGATAGGAAGCACAGCTGAAGTGTCCCAAATATTGATTTCTTCTTTTATAATTGAGGTCAGGGTGAAACACTGTGTTCATTTAATGCACAAGCCAGTGCTACAGTGAGACTTGACAATGCCTCCAGTGATTTCAGCTTAAAGCATCCGCCTGTTTTTGCCGGCTTATCCTGATCCAAGTCGTGGTGGTAACAGAGTAAGCGACATAGTCTAAATGTCTCGCTCTCTAGCCACGTCCTCGAGCTCCTCCTGAGGGATCCCAAGGTGCTCTCAAAACCCAAAAACCCCTCTGGGTGTGTTCTAGAGTTGATAAAGGGTCTTTCCCCAATTGGATGCAAACAGAATATCCATTCTCACTCCCAACCCGTCAAGTAACGAGACTTGGTCAGAAGTCCTATAGCTAAAATCTATTTATTTTTTTGAGCCTGTAGTGAGCCCATTTGGCGAAGGTGGAGCCAAGCTAGCGCAAGCTATCCAGCATGGTTGGCAAGATGCATTGGAGAGAGCACAACGGCTATTTAAGCTATTTACATAGCATACACATTGCCTCGCCTCATATCCTGATTGGCAGGTCATCATGGTAGCAACCTTTCAATCACAAGGTAGTCCCACCCTAAAGCATACCCTTTTAAAAATGTTTCACCCATGGAATGAAACTAATTTTAGTTGCTTGTACCTACTGTAGTGCCCACGTTGCCTATTCACCCTAAGGCACTACTTGGCTGCTCGCTTGGTTAATATTCCTGACGCGCTTTACTAATGACAAAGTCCAGTTGTGACGTCCAACATGTTTATTCTTTGCAGAACATAAATAATAATCTCATCGGCAGAATTTAGCTGCATATATTCAAATCATAAAATAAACCATAAACATTTGCCTTACTCTGTTCCAATACTGTCAGTAAAACGGTCACACAAAGCGGTCAAAAAACAGTTTGCTTCCCAAAACGAGCAACCCCTGACCATAGTGCCACTCCTAATTATATAGGGCCGACTCCGTTAAAGTCGGCCTTACGCCACCCAGTGGTGGGAGGTCCAACATACACCAAACAAGGCAAAATGGCTCGTACACCTACAATAATACTCTTTCTGTCACGGATCAGCTGTGACTCATGTCCTTTTTTGTCTTTTCCCTATGTCCCCTTGTTCGTTCCCTGTTACGTGTGTGTGTGTGTGTGTGTGTGCGCTGTGGGAGTCCACACCTGCACCTAATCTTCAGCACCTGTCTTCAATCATCTCATCAAATCCTCCCTGTTAAAACATCCTGGCTTCCCTCTCTCTAGTTGCCAGATTATTTCACCATCTCCAGAGGATTCCCGTACCTGCACCCCTGCTTAGCTGCCACCTCACTGCTCTGCCTGCACTCACCTCCTGTCCTACCATCCCATCAGTGTTCTGTCAATAAACACATTACCTTCACCCAACCTTGCTGTCTGCGCTTGGGTCCAGCCATAACCGAACCCTTACAGAATAATCTGTGCACGCCTCAGAATGCGGCCTAGCCATCAGCCAGCCCCCACTCCTCGCTTCCAGCCTAGGTTACCTCCTCGCGTTAGCACAGTTAATCAGCCTTTCATGCAGTATGCCCCTGGCACGCCCCTCAGTGCCGTAGCTCCGCCCCTCAGTGCCGTAGCTCCACCCCTAAGCACCGTAGCTCCGCCAACGGCGAATGAAGGCTGATGTGTGCGTCTACTGCGGCCAGGCTGGTCACCTTCTCAAATCCTGTCCTCTCCTGCCAAAAGATTAGGCTCATCAGCAACTGGTGGGGTCCCGATGAGCCAGACGTCCACCTCTTCTACAGTTCCCCATTCCTGCATGCAGATTAGCGCTTCTTTCATCTGGGAGTGGAGTTCCATCCCACTCCAAGCCTTGATGGATTCTAGGGCGGATGCAAACTTTGTGGACGCCACCTTTGTGGCCCAGGCTGGGATATCCACCGAAGCCCTCCCTGTCCCAAGGGAGGTCTATGCACTGGACGGACAACTCCTGGCCCACATCACTCACCACACCAGTCATCTGAGCCTTCACCTATCGGGTAACCGCCACGAATGATCACGACTGAACATTCCCTCCCCTCATGCCCCAGTGGTCTTAGGACAACCTTGGCTTTAACTGCACAATCCCCACATTGATTGGTCTACAGCAGCGATTCCCAAAGTGTACCCTGGGGTGCGCGAGCTGCCTCTAGGGGGTGCGCGAGAGGAAAAATGTAATGGTGGTCTAATGGTGTAATAATTAATATTAAACATAATTTAAAAAAAATTAAGTAGGATTTTTTAATTATAAAAATTCCCTTTGTAAGATTTACATTTAATTACAATTTAAAAACGTACAATTTAATAAATAGATGCACTTCCGGTCCGGCCGCCAGACTGTCTTTCACGTACACACTAGCTAGCCTAGCTTGTGCACCTAACGTCATTCATTCAGCAACATCCATGAAAATATATTAAACTGGCTGAAATCTGGGAAGCTGTCAGGTGGGACATCTGAAGCTATCAGTAATAAGAGGAGAGGGACAGAGAGAGAGAGAGAGAGAGTGAGAGGGAGGAACCGGAGGCGAGAGAAACGGAGAGGTGCGTTGGGGAGAGACCGGGAGAAAAAATCGACTGGGAGTCTGAGAAAGAGGAGAAAGATGGGTCTCTGTGCTCCCGCTCCGGGGTAAGAAAAAAGACTGGGGAAAAAAAAGAGGAAATATGATGACAATTATCTGGGTCTGGGCTTCACTTGGATTGGCAATGCAGATTGCCCGAAGCCACAGTGCGTGTTGTGCAGTGAGGTTCTGGCTAACAGCTCTCTGAAGCCTCTTATTTGCGCCGCCACCTGAACACCAAGCATGCCAGTGCAAGTCAGAAGCCCCTTACATTTTTTAGATCAAAATTGGAAGAGTTACAAAATAGCCATAAACAATTGCAGTTTTATTCATGTGTTGGGTCTAGACCAGGGATTCCCAAAGTGTGGTGCGCGCACCCCTGGAGCCTCCTTTTTTTTATTTATATCTGTTTCTGAGCTTATGTGCCACTCTTTGTTCTTTACGTGGCTTACTGTGTTTAAGTAAATACATGTGAAATGCAATCTGCCTCTCTGAGCCTGTGCGTGTGTCCTCGCCATCCTTATTGCTCTTTAAAAGTGACGCCTTGTGTAACTGAAATTTATACAGCGGACTAAATCTTGTAACAAACGGCACGCGCGAGCAAACAGTTCTCGCATTGGTCCGATTTTATGCAGCTATAAATAGGCTCTGTTGCGTTTTTTTTTTAAGGTGTGGGGGATTAGGGGTGCGTGAACCCGGTCGGGATGTAGGGGGTGCGTGGCCTAAAAAGTTTGGGAACCGCTGGTCTACAGAATCCGTAGCTAGTTGGAGCACCTTTTGCCACTCTCACTGTCTCCAGTCGGCCCCAGCTGCAATTGAATCTGCTGGCACTCCCACCATCGAGGTCCCGGACCTTACATTAGTCCCTCCTACATACCATGACCTAGGGGAGGTGTTCAGCAAGCAGTGGGCCCAAACACTGTCCCTACATAGACCCTATGACTGCGCCATCAACCTGCTCCCAGGCGCCCCCTTAACCTCTAGCCGTCTCTTTAACCTTTCTCGCCCGGACAGAGAGGCTATGGAGAGCTACATACACGACTCCCTAGCAAATGGTTTTATTCGACCCTCCTCCTCCCCTGTTGGTACTGGGTTCTTCTTTGTAGGCAAGGTTGGGGCCAGGTGAAGGCAGATCCAGCAACGGTTCAGGTGGTAGAGTGGCCCACGCCTACCAATCGCAAACAGCTACAGCGGTTCCTTGGGTTTGCTAACTTCTACAGACGGTTCATCCCAGACTACAGCAAAGTAGCTGTTTCCCTCACGCAACTCACCTCCACTGCCGCCCCATTTTCTTGGACTCACGAGGCAGACTCGGCTTTTTCGACGCTGAAGAGACTATTCACTTCTGCCCCTGTGTTAATTCACCCAGACCCCTCTCTACAGTTTGTGGTGGAGGTGGATGCCTCGGATTCAGGGGCCGGGGCTGTCCTCTCTCAGTGGGCCCCTCAGGTTTAGAAGCTGCACCCTTGCGCCTTCTTTTCCCGGTGTCTTTCACTGGCGCCGCCCCTGATTCTGGACCAGGAGGAGGAGGTGGCGGTGCCCTCCGTTCAAGCAGGTCTTCATGGGATTGGAGGGTCGCCCGCACCAGGCGCTTGGCCGACCGGCACCGAATCCCTGCACCCACCTATTGCCCTCGTCAGAAAGTGTGGCTCTCTTCGCGGCACTTACCCTTTCAAGTCGAGTCCCTCAAACTGGGTCCCCGCTTCATTGGATCCTATGAGGTCCCCCTCCACTCCCCCACGTCGTCGATGAACAGCAGTGCTTCGCTGTTCGGTGTATCCTGGATATCCACCGTAGGGGCCGGGGTTCCAGTACCTCGTTGAGAGGGTGTGGGGGAGTGTACTGTCACTCATGTCCTTTTTTGTCTTTTCCCTGTGTGTGTGTGTGTGTGTGTGTGTGTGTGTGTGTGTGACAGATGTGTTCAGGGCATGGAAGAGGTCGACTCGTAAAAACGGGACTACGGGAGCCTAGGAGGCACCGAAGAGGTGAAATGCAATTTCCACAGGAAACAGATTTAACTCTTCAAAATAAAATTCACACACTTCAACAGGATCGTTGAATAATAAATAAAAATAAGATATAATACATTGAAAATAAGAAATGACAGTGTATTTCTTACTCCGTTACGTGTGTGTGTGTGTGTGTGTGTGTGTGTGTGTGTGTGTGTATAACCAAACCCTTACACTTTCAGTCACAACCCAAAGCTCTTGACCATAGCTGAGGGTTGTAACCGGTCAACCAAGAGCTGCGCTTTCATGGCTCCCTCTTCACATAACAATCCTGTATAAAGGCTTCGTCCAACCAGCATTTCAAACATTAACAAATAAGAGAAGATCATTAATGGAATGCAAATACTAAATTGTTCAACTTTGGAGATTGAGTGATAGCAAGCTGTCTCATTGGTGCTGACCTCTGACAGAAGGAAGATTCAAACAGTCCAGAGGCTTTTCTAGCTTATGAGCTGAGCAGCACCAACTTTTATTTGACCCTCTCTGTCGGAGTGTAAATTGCTCTATAAAAGAAGAATGGTCGACAGACAGATAAGTGACAGGGATCTATTACACACATTTTTTTAATATACAGTACTTGTGTGAACGTATTGTTCTGTTAGCTAATAACAACCAACCCTCTTCAATAACCTTTTATTGAATTAAATGACAGTCCTGACAACAATATGCCAGGGAAAGTGAATGGCAAAGTACAAGAGAAAACAGTAAGAAGCTCTGGGAGCTGTAGGAGGAGAAGAGAAAGATGAAAGAAAAACACCGCTCTACTTTTTCAACAAAGGCTCGACAGGATAACGACATTGGTCCTCTATGATTCAGGCTAGTGTTGGAGCTCACAAGCTACAGCAGATTGCCATCTAGCCCTGAGAGTCGTCTGAAAGGCATGTCTCCTTTTAGTATTCTCGGGCCTCAGTAGAGGACAGTAAGCATTCAGAGGATCTCGCCCTCTGGTCCATCACTATTAGATATGTGGCAGCTTAAACCTGTGGCCCCTAGGTATTGTCCCAAACTATATCTCATATCAGTCAGTGTCAGATATTTACATTTCATCTATAGCTCTTGCCAGACTTTGTCCTCCAGGAAGTATTTGGGGAGGGTACCTTTGTCCCCCTGGCTTAATTGTGTATCGTCGCTGTCAGACGATATGGGTCCAAAACCGTTATTTAACACTGCGTGGTCGAAGTTGGTATTGCGTCTTTATATATGGTCAGATACATGCATGTATCAATATTTAATTAATTTACCAAAATCAAGCTCAAATGAAGTTACGAAGTCTTTGGTCGGCAAATGTTAAGATAGATGTGGTGTTCATTGATTAGAACGCCCACATCTGAGGCAGAGCATCGTATTTAATTAGCTAGCTAGTTACACTTGTCCCCTAAAATTTAACAGGTACACTGCATAATTTGAACGGAGCGCCGAGGGGACCTGTAAAGCTCAGGGTCCGAACGGTGAGCCACTGTCACCCAACGTAGATGAGGAAATGAGAGAAGGTCTCACAAGGGGATCGTTGCATAACGCGTGACCCTCGCCGACCGGCCGAGTTGGATCACCACTTGCAGACTGCTGCCGAGAAATGTAAAAACATTTTCAGTTAATTACGAAACAGTGGGGAACACCGCCTCAGACGAAATTGCCTCGCCACAGTTTACCTTCAGCTCTGGGAAGAAGTGCAGGGTTGGAGATAGGAGTTTTTTGTAGTCAGTTTGAGGATTTGATGGAGTTCCAAGATTTAGTCACAACCTCCGATTGATGCTGTAAAATGCGGGTTATAAGGTGTGCCTTATAACCCACATTATAAGGGTGTGCCCTTTTATAAGCCGCATCTACTGAATTTGAAGAAAAAGTCGTATGTAATCTTAAACAAGGCGCGGCAGATGCTGCTGCTACTGCCCATGTCCCCGCTGCCCACGTCCCTGCTGCCCTTCAGTGGTTGTCGTTGAATTTTCAGTGTTGCTTACTCAAACAGTGTAGCCACAAATTCTTGTGGGAGCGCTAGCTCGGTTAGCTCGCGTGGTGGGAGAGGCAGTGGTTCCCTCGAAGTCAGACCTGTTTTCCATCGTGCCTCTTCGGGTGAGCGTGGTGGCATCGTCGGTGGGTGCCGGTGGAGAGCTAAGCGGGGTGGCTGGGTGAGAGGCACCGTGCTGCTAAATTTAGAATCGGAAAAATCCACAAATCAGCCGCACTGATTTTTAAGCCGCACGGTTCAAAGTTGAGGAAAGAAAATGAAAAATGTAGCGGCGTATAACCTGCATTTTACGGTACTTTTCATTTGTCCAATATTTGTTAAAACCCACAGATGACGTCAGACCGGCTTTGAAAATAAGAATTTGTTCTTAAATACTCGCCTGGTTAAGTAAAATAAAAATGTATTTCTGAAAACATGGAGGTATGAGGTTTCTGCCCGACAACGACGATATGGGAATAACTATAACGGAGGGTATTTTGTTTTGTATTTTGTGTCTGTGCCCACACATAAAAAGTTGTTTTCTTCAGGTATAGAATGCTCCCTGCTCATGTCTTCATCAAAGTCTGGTTCCGCTGGGATGAACACCAGCAGAGGAGCTTGGAGCATCACTGCCGCTCCTTCCAACCTGGATGCAGAAGTTAGAAAGACGAACAAGGGGGAGGACGTCCCTGGAGGTGATCTATGTTGTTTGACAAAAGTCTAATTTTAGCCGTGACAAGGAACATGACCATGTCAGACGTCTGGAATGGTTTGCAGCTTTGTTGTTCCTTCGGTTCTGGATCCTGAGAGTTTGTCCGGAGCATGAAATGACTGCTGATGTTTTATCAGACTTCTGACACACGAGAGCCTCTTTCCTGTATCCACTGTGCTCTGGGTCTTCTTCCGTCTCGATCTTGAGCTCATGTCATCTCAATTCATCTGTTAAACAGCCTTTGTTTGCTGCGCTTGAGGCGTTTCTCTCAGTTTTGTCTCCCCAAATGATGCAATCTTTGAATGTAAGACATCCTTCTTTCAAGGATAGGATTATCTTCTTCTTTTTTCAAGTGACCTTTTACTGTCTCTGCCAGATGCCGTCTGCTAAGCGAAAACAGCCTTTTCCGCAACCAAAGCTCGAGCGGATACATTTGTCTTGTTCTGCTGTGGTACGAGTCAGATCATTATCAGTCATGTTGAACGACGTTGCATGCAGTTGTTACGCTGGCATTTGGTCGCCCAACGGATTTCCTTTGGTGACTGGTGACATGTCTGGTGGCCTTCATATTTGTAATGGAGACCGCTGTTTCAACTGAGGGGTCAGCACAGGTGAATAAATATATTTCCAAACAGAAACATTAAGCCATTTTCAAAATTCTTGTTTTATTTTGTTGACATATTAAAGTCAATCTCATATCTCTTATATAACTTTACTCAGGTGGTACAACTGTTTTGGTGCTAGAAATTGTTTTACCAAAGGTCTTCAGGTCACAAAAGCAGTGAAATATATGAATAAAATGGTAGATATGTGTAAATAAATGTCCAAACCAAATGTATTATTATATGGTGGGGAGGCTGCTGCAGCGATGCTGCATGTTGTCCTATGGACCCTGGCAGCTGTGAATCCTCTGTAAAATAAATTATAACTAGTCAGTATGAGTTCACTGAAAGAAAGTAACGATTACACACCGACACGTAACGGAGATCCAACACTGACTATGCTCAAGACACTGCATGAGCTATGTGCTAACGTTGCTAAGCTAAGAGAGATCCAGCTATGCTCATGGCATGAGCTAAAAATGCTAACGTAACGTAAACACTGTGGTAGTAACGATTACGTACCGTGCTGTTTTCCAAACACTAACGTTGCCAACATAAACAAACTAACGAGGGCTACGGTAGTAACGGTTACATACTGTGCCGTGCCGTTTTTCAGTACTATAGACACGTATGACGACATCCAACACTGACTATAAGTTACGTGCTAACGTTGCTAAGCTAACGTCAAACTATCGATAGTTAGTCTTACAAACACGTAATGGAGATCCAACACTACTAGGCATACTAAGTTCACTGAAAGAAAGTTAACGGGGATAGTGACAATATTTGATTATGCACCATTCAGTCTAATAGACACACTGTAGCCAGCTATCGCCCCGTTAGCTCCTGTTAGCTAGCTCCTGCTAGCTAACTCCCGCTAGTACCATGTTAGAAGCAGCGCTAGCTGGCTACAGGTCCCGTTACTAACGTAAATATGATATTGCAAAGTTCAGTAAATACACTTACCCATCTTCAAATGGATCACTTTGCTTGGCGTTGTCTTCTTCATCGCAGGAATCAAATCCTTCAGGCTCTGAAGCTCTGCCTGAAAATAGCTTCGCTCAGGCTAAACTCCCTGCTCTCTCTTCCATCTGACTCAGTGAAGCTTTTTGCACGCATCATCCATGTTTAGATGCTCATATCTCGCTGTGAGTCCCGCGGGCAGAAGTTCTACTAAATCTTGGAGAAGTCGAACCATATTTCTGTGCAGAATTATCGCGAAGAAATGTATATTTTCAAAACGTAAATATAGTGTACCGCAGATCCGCGGTCGTAGATTTCTAAGGGTTAAATATATGTTTTGTTAAACTACATTCATGTGGAAGACACTACAGGTTAAATGGGTAAAAAATGTAAACTAATTGGTGAATTTAGGAGAAATCTACAGACTCAAGCGACAAAGCAGTAAAATAAATACCTACATGTATATTTTGGATGTGTTATTTCCACTAGTCTGAAAAAAGCCCCAAATCTCAAAATGGGCAAGGGCATGAACAAGAATGTTTTCTCCTTCATGATGCAAAACAACTACTGAAAGCCAAGATAAAGGTTGAATAACTCTGATAAGGTTAGTAAATAAACCTCAAGTAAGTAAATGAGGCTCATCCAACGTGATTCCAACGCATTCTATAACCAAGTGTAGTGATCTGGCTTAAATCCAACCTCTCAATTAAATATTAATCTGCTATAAATAGCCCTAATGAGTCTTTGATTTGGCCTTGACCGCTACCATGTGGTGTGCCAGTGTCAACCACATCCATGAGTGGAAATACTCTTCCCCAGCCTCAGTCTTTACATTATGTGTATTTCTGCCAGACCAGCTTGCATCTCACGTGGGATGTTTTTCTATTGAAGCCAATCATTATTTTAAATTTGTTCTCTGTCTCTAATTTAGCTAACAGTATTCTAACAAATATCATCACTTTAATATGAATGAGGCATTAATAATTAATAATTAAATACATTTCATTGGCATGAAACATTTGATACTGCACGATAAAAAGCTAACATCTTTTTCTCCGTTCTCAAAAGTTCTCAAAAGGTTTAGGCAACAAAATTACTTTACTATTTAAGAAAAGATCATGAAATAATTAGTCGGGTCATGAAAAAGGAAGCAAGATGGAAGGAGCTTGGCGACAACGTTGGATCTGGACCACCTGCGGCAGCGCCGATGCTGACCGGGGCGGCAAGTGCTCCTCTGCATGAATGCTTCAAGTGCTTTCGTTGTTGAGGAAAAGCTCTCCAAATATTCCCCCAGCCATAGGGTTTGCACAGTATCTGTTTCTTATGGCAATTCCTCCAGTCAACCAGTCTCCGGTTACCATGGCGATCGCTGGTTGGAGACGTTGAGGTAACGGTGAACGGCTGAACGGTGAACGGCTGACTCTGCAGACGACTTAACCAGCGGTGGCATGTTTGGCCGGAAGCACAAGTTGCACATTGGAAGTCAGCTTTGTGTTTTTTATAGTCCACAGTTATCTGGACATGTAGCTAATATGTGAATGGTGCCTTTCATGTTCAAGAGCACACAATGCCTGCTTGTCCTTGTTAGCGTTTATGTTGGGAGACGTCCATTTAGTCAGACACAAGCAGCCCTACTGTTTAGCAGGACCAGGCCCTGTGTCTCGTGGTAAAAAAGAAAAATAGAAAAGAAGAAAAGAAAGAAAGAGCTCCACTGTTTCAGTGCTTTTACAAAAACTGCAGAGCGCAGCAATAACTTACTCATCTGCAGTGTCACATTCAAACCTAATTTTGAAAGATCTGCTGACTTCACGCTAATTCCTACATCACAAAGCTCTGGTTCACTGTCAAGAGAGAAGAAAAAAAGGCTTTTCTTTTTGGTCTTCTTTTCTTGATTCTTTTCTGATTTATTACTTCACTTGCTTCATAAATGTATTCACATTTCAGATGGGCTATTTCTTTATTCATGTGTAGAAAGTGTTTTATTACATACTTGAGTACAATTTTGAGGTATAGTCAACTTGAGTATTTCCATTTTCAGCCACTTCACTCTTCTACTTCACTATATTTCTTGAATGACTTTAGTAACCTTGCATATTCAGACCAACAATACAAAATATAATCAAAAAATTAATAATGGTGTGTTATTTTAGGTTGAGATTAAACTTCCCCGGGGAGAAATTCACAAGCTACCTGCAGATAAAGCAGTTGAAATGAGTCCAACCTTCAGCAGATTCAACATTAAAATGATGCACACATTAATGCGTCAATAACTGTAATCCAATAATATCATATCCATTATTTCACACAGTGAGTATTATTATTCCTGCTACATTTATCAATACCGACATCACTACTCACCTGAAATAACTGAATATAAAGCTGCGGGGAAAGGACACCTTGCCCCGCAGCTTTATATTCAGTTGAATGAATTTTTCAAAAGCTTTCTGTTATTTATTTCATTTTTAAATGCAGCCCGTATTTCACTTGAAATGAGAGCAGAACGTGTATGTATTCATTATTAGAGCATGTATTATATATAATTCATCCAGTTCAATTTGAAAACTGACGATGAATCTTATTTCGATTTTATTCAATTGACCTTTCTTTATTTGATTTGAAGGTCAGTTGTTGACCACATAACGGACGTTGATACAACTGCTAGGCTACTTCAATATTTATGGCACTAAATCATAGCGCAATTTAGACATTACTGTGATGCAGTGGCGGCTGGAGGATTTTTTTTTTGGTCGGGCCATCTAATCAATTTCAGCAAACATCCCCGTATGATTCAATGCAAAAAAGGTATCACACATTACTACTTTGCAGTTAAATATTTAACATTTATTCCAACACGTTGACATAATAAGGACATCTTATTAATACAATTCAGTATATAATATATATATATATATCCAAAAGATAGTCCTGCACTTGACTGATGATTTCAAATGTATTGATAAATTCCCAAAACCAACGTAAGAGCTGTGTCCAAAGGCACAAAAACGATAATTATGTTTGTTTTCTCCTCATTTGCATTAATAGCACACACACAGAGCCAACACTCACGCCAACTTCCTTAAAACATACAGTTATTACATTTATTACAACTTTAACTAACCTTGTGCCTCTTCCGCGGAGTGCTAATACCGTTACTGTTTATAATTTGTATAAAAAAATGACCATATTTTCCGTAGCTTTTGACATACAATGAGACTTCCTTTTTAACATTGCGAGCCGCCTTCAAAATAAAAGCATCTCATCTTGACGCATGTAAAATACATGCAACAAAACAACAAACAAATTGGGTTACTTACATATCATATAATAACCGACAGCATGCCGTCCAACAGCTCGTTTTGTGCCGTCTTTGCCATGTCTTTAAAAACGCTCGCTGTTCTACAGTTCTCCAGCAGCACTCGCCATGCAGTCTCGTCATGCAAGGCCAACTCAAAAGCCCTACAAAACTTCACACAATCAATTATTTTGGAAAAAATGTGTGCCCATTTTTATCCACCTGATTGTATTTCTTCACAGCAGTCCGGCGTCCGTGGGTAGCAATGTTGACTTAGCTTGATATGCTAGCTTAATAGCTTGACGGAGTTATCCATGTGTGTCCTTCTGGTGTTCTCATGTTTTCTTTATTTTTCCGACAAGTGTTTCATGTCCCTTACTCCCTTATCTGTCCATGCTGGATCGGTCCCCATTGATTAAAAAAGCAAGCATGGAAAGTAGGGGTGGGAATCACCAGAGGTCCCACGATTCGATTCTATCACGATACTTGGGTCCCGATTCGATACATCACGATACTATCACGATTCTGCGATATATTAAGTATTGCGATTTTATTCCCTTTTTTTCACCGCAAATTGTCCCCAAAGGAAAACTTTGTCAACATATTGTTTCTAAGAAGATAACGTTTTCAGTCTGTTCATCTCAATTCAATCATTTTTATTGCAGCAAAATGTGATTGTCAAGCAGACAAACTGACCAACACTTTCATAAATGTTGCACTTGACAAACTGAACTGCTTGTGTTGCAGTCTGCATTGTCGCATCATTCGAGCTGGATGCGCCACAGAGGGGGCGGGGCTTATCTCTGTGGTTTATCTCCTGCAAAGAGTTTTCATTTCTGCCATCCACCATGAAAATAACTACTATTTCTGCGTTATACTTGTTGTGGAAATCCCAAAGAGGTCGGAGCATCAAACGCCGTCGTGTCTGGGTTCATAATATTACTTCTCCAGGACCTGCGTCGGGATGATGGTGTTACGGATTAACAGCCAGCCGTGTTAACTGGCGACTTTCGGCCGGAAGTCACCAGTTAACATGGTCGCCTGTTAATCCGTAACACTCGTCGCTTTCAGCGCTACGATAGCACCAGCAGCCAATTTGATTTATGCTTGAGTTAAGGTCTTTGACCAGCGCTGTGTCGCGGACTTTGCCCTGTGCGCCGTGCAACAGCTGTGCAATCAACTTAACCTTGAACCAGGACAGGTGACGAAATCTATAGAGGACAAAGTCCAGTCGGGGTCAAACAAAGGCGGACATTCACCCCAAAGCAACAGGCAAGGTTGGTAATCTCCAAAATATATTTTTTGTTGAAATTGTTAGTAAAATCCTGACAGCAAAGACAAAAAAATCCTGTATCTGTTGCAGAACTGTAAACAGCTTGACCAATCATTTAACCAGTCCGAATGCAGCGATTCGACGGCTACCTATGCTCATCGTGAACAAGTTAGGGGGGGTGGCTTCAGAGGCAGGCCTAAAGCGACGGGCTGTCAGCGTTGCCGACTTGGTGAATTCCTCGCTGGACTCCCGTTTTTCATTTGATTGATTTTTTTTTTTTTTATCTAGCATGCTCTTGCTGGTTTCTCAAGATTTAGATTACCAACCTTGCCTTTAATTGATTTATCACAAAATCTTCCGGACTAAAGTAACGCCTCTTACTGTCCATATTTCAACAGAATCTTGTTCTTCAACCAAACCCTGATGTTGTGTTACCTAAACAGGTTTTGCACTGCAGGAGCTGGCTTGGATAATGAAAATACCTTTTCTTGAGATGAGGAAACGTGCAACAAAGGAACAAAAGCACTAAACCGTGTTCTTTTTTTTCTCCTTCAAAAGGCCGAAGAAGATTGCAATTGCTGAATTTGTAATAATAATAGCCAACGTCTCTTAATAACAGCCTTCCTGAAGAAGACAGCTTTGAAGAGATTGCTTCTGATTGCAGCGAACAACCGTATAAGAGGATTGTAGAGTAAGCCTGAAGTAAACTGCATATTGTTTTAAATCCATAGGTAAGCTTACGATTTAGCTTTCTGTGATGAAAATTGTTATTATTATTATTTCTAACTACGTGCATCACAGCAAAAGTGCTTTGTACACAGTCAAAGGAACCCATTGCTTTCAACAACCGCTGCACCCTCGACCCTCATATCGCAAACAGACACGCGCATGCACGAGGAATCATGTAACCGCCAATTTCATGCCGTTGCAATCCTCCAGCGATGGGTTAAAAGGCTCTGCGTAATCCAGCCCCGGTTTGTCTGAAGTGGCACGTTTGTACCGCGCATCGGGCATTTGAAAAAGGGCTGTGACTGCAACCGCTGCGGGATGATTCTGAACCAGTTATTGAAGCTTCAGCGGCATGATAACAAAGGCCTTTTTCTTTTTTTTTAGGCCCTAATCAACTTTGCAGCCCACGCAGAGGCTGAGAGCCGCGCGCGCGCGGGACGAGAAGATGAATCTGTTTCGCCCATCGCAAAGCGAGCCATGCAGCGGGCCGAGGCCTTGCTGTAGTTTGGCAACGGGGAAGAAGTCTCAAGATTAAAACAGTGAGATCTTTCTCTTGATCAGGCCCCTCAGCCGACCTCACCCCTCCCCCACCCCGCCACCGCTGCACCTGCTAGTCACAGACCCTGATGTATGTGCTCCCTTCTTCCCCTCTCTCTCTTTCTGTCTAGGCTTTCACTGGCTGTCTTTCTTCTCCTCCTCCCTCCCTCCCTCCCCTTATCCATGCTTTCCACCGCTTTTGATTATCGGCAGCGACCCAGAACTCATGCGGGCGAACCGGCAGAGATGAAATCGGAATTTCATCTCTGCCTGGCGCCCACATTCACGGCAACCTATTTTGTCATTCTCTCTCCAAGTCTCTTCCTCTCCCCTTTGATCACGAACACCGGATATCTGCATAATCCGGGCGAGAGTCGAGCCGCTTGCTCATATGTTTATCATTGTATAATGCATTGAGGGGACGCTTTCACAATTCCGCGTTAAGAGTCGTTCTCACAGAATTAGGAATTTTCGCGTGAGTCGTCTTAGGGCTCGATTAGTGCTAAAACAGCAGTAAAGTAATTGTTAAGACAAAATGGGACATTAGGGATCCCTACAGGGAAGTTCTCTGCAGCTCGCGCTCTGACAGAGAGGTCGGGGGTCCCCATGAGGTGCAGAACGGTGCAGATAAACATTCAAGGACACCGAAGAAGGTCTTTCACCTGAGCCCAGAGTTTGAAGGACAGTTTGCCCAAGAGCGAAGCACCCTACTGCATGTAATGAATTATTCAAATCAATGTCTAAGGCTGGCATTATTCTGTATTTCTCGGACTGTTGACAAATCCCATGGAAAGACCAAAACTACCTCCATACTCAATGCTTTCCAACTTTCCTACCTACTCTGTCTCCCAGCCCCAAACCCATTTGTTCCTACTGAGGACAGCAAAAAGCGGAGAGCGACCCAGGAGGATTCACCCTTGGAGTTAGCTGTAGCTTCCCATAGGATAGCCCTAGCTATAATACCCCTCAATGCAAGAGAATGTATACAAACTGATTTAATAGGTTCTTAATAATGATTGCACACCCCTGTGGAACCCTCATTCATGGATTTTTTTTCCTCTGTCATTCTGCATGATAATTAGCCATGAAGTTAGCTGATGTGCACTCACTAACGTTGTTTTGGTCACGCAACGAAGCTAGCCACAGCAACTAACGTTAGCAGGGCTCTCAAGTGTCACGCATTGAGCGTGACTGTCACGCATTTCGGTCTTAAGTCACGCCCTCCCGCCACACATTGTATTTCTCACACTGAAAAAAAACTTGGCTATTTAATGTGCCGCAGCGCACAAACATGACCTTGTCGCGCTGCCCTCACCATGGAGGAATCACGTCTCCCCCGAATCCCCTGCCAATCAAAAAAAAGAAATGGGCTACACGAATAGCCAAGGGAGAGAGGAGGAGGAGGAGGAGGAGGAGGAGGAGGAAGAGGAGGAGGAGGAGGAGGAGATGTCACTCTTACCTGTCTTAAAAACTTGAGAGCCCTGCGTTAGCATTGGCATCACATTTGGGGTGCGATCAGTTTATGTATTGTGTAGTTATTAACGTCAGCACAATGTTCGGACGGCTAAATTATTTTCCTTGAACAGCTGTGCGCTGTACTTTTGAGCAAATGTTAATCACACAGATGTACGTATTGTATTTATTAATATTTAAACAATATTTTGTAATCATGGTAATAAAGGAGCATGTCACACGGCGTAACCTAGTGTGTGTAAGACATTTTGGACAGCAATGGAGCGCTCTGGCACAGGGGAATAAGATATATTCGGCTTTGAATACAGGGACCAAACTTGTTGTGGGAATCGAATCGTTGTTACTTTTGGTCTTTTCATGGGATTTGTTGACTTGAAGAAAAATGTAGAACATCACCAGCCTTATTCTTTAAACTGCACAGAGAAATACCATTTCAGTTCATGCTGACACAGTGAAAATCTTCCAAATGATCATTTGAGCGTTTCTCTGGGACCTTAAGGCAATGTACCAGAAAAATTTCACTGTGTCCTTATCTTTGCTGTCATTTAGTTCTTCTGGACTGTCCAACAGCACAGAATAAAAAAGAAAAAAGGGTGAACACATCCAAAAACTTTATAAGTACGCTTGATCTTATTTGAATATTGATGAATTTTCCACCACCAGTGTCTTTAAGAAGCACCATCAATAATAAATGAGTGATAGTCTGGGCACTGTTTGCTCCACTTATTCTCTTCAATCACAGTTAACTTTTTAATATTTCTCTGCGGGTGGCGAGGCCGAGGCCGATGCCTCTCTTGGTTTTGTTTTTAATTTATTTATTTATTTTAGCTTGGATCCCAAACATTGGCCTATTTTGGACTTTACAAATATTTCTGATGAGGGAAAACAGAGAGAGAGGAATGGCGGTTAATAGGAGACCACAGAGCTGCTTAAATATTAAATGGATGGACGGTGGTGACACAGAAAACACAATCTTCTTTTCCTACAGCTTTACATCCAAATCCAAATGGCAATTGTCTGGTCAACAAAACAGTCATGGGATTTAGAGTCTTAAAGCCTCAGCATATTTGAGTCTCAATGAGCTTCCAATGGAGTTCTGCTCTGTATGTGCTTGTTGTCTGTTTTCTTGATGTCTTCATTGAAAAAATTAAGTCGACATACAAGCAGAAAGTGCAATTTGACTGCACCAATAAAATATGTCTATATTAACAATGGATCAAATTGGGAAGTGTAATGGGACAGCCTGCTCTCCTAAAAATCACATCCCAATTAATAAAGTTTTGAATGGATTTCTTCTGGATTACATTTTTTTTTTTTTAAGTATCACAATTATGTTTAGAATCAAAGCCTACAGAAGAGAGGAGGGTGGGTCAAACAAACACAAGATTTTTGACTAGTAGACAGGCGTTCGTGTCCCGTGTGAAGCCAAAAGTCAACTTTGACTTATTTTTACGTTACGTTAAATGTGAAAAGTGTTTCATAATGTTTTTATTGCGACATAATCACCAGTTGCAGTTTAGTTGTATGGGGACGAATATTTTAAGAGACAGAGGTGAATGGTAAAGAGGTCACTCGTAGTCATGAAACTACATCACCCAACTCTGGTGTTCCCTTCAGCTCTACAAGGTGATTTAGCATCTTTACGCTAAATCTGGCTAAAGTGGCAGTTGGCTCTTGGGATGGCAATGTTGGTTGGTTGGTTGCTTTGTGCACCGCTTTGGTTCAGATTGAAATGCCTCTAACAACTATGAAATTGAGTCCCTCAGGGTTAGAAATTGGTTTGATTTACTAAAATGACCAACCACTCAGGAGACAGGAGGCCTAAAAGTTGACCCATATTCGGACACCCTCCTATCCTAAAAACACAGATATAAAAACACAACAGTATGGTTTTCTGATCCTCGGGAAGCGAAAAAACTAAATTAAATTCAGCAGATATAGTCCAAAATAAACACATATACAAATTAGGTAATGTTTTGCCTTTAAATCTGAATATTCTACTCGACTTTTGAGACTAGATACACAGTGTTTTTCTCTCTCGGTGTATTGGTTAAAGAAATCATTGCCACATCTAGATGTACAGCGGTGTTCTGGATGTTTCCCAACTGGAAAGCCGACATCCTTCAACATTTGTGACATCACAGGAGCATTGCAGGTTTTCAGCGGTGTTTTTTTTTACTGCAGGGCCTTTAAACGCTCAAACCAATCAGCGCCCGAGTCAGGACAAGGACCCTGGGAGCAGCAAACGGCGTTACAGAAGCTCAGCGCCGACATATGGATGTGACTTGACTTCGGCTCCTTTTAATACTATCACTATCACTCTGTATCATATCACTCCTGACTACAAATAAAAAAACTGACAGCACCAACCAAGATGCATAGTCATGACGCTCGGTCTAGCTCATTTCTAGATCTGTTGCTCCATGAGTGAAACTAACGGAGAGAAAGAAAGGAGAAAAAAAATCACACACTGGGTTATGTATTTATACGATATGTGTTTCATTTTGGAGCAGTTTATGTTTGTGTCCTGTCTCTGGTCATTCTCATCCTTTATGTCTGGGGAAAAAAAGAAGAAGATAGCACATCATCAACGGAGGCAATCATGTCATGTATTGCTCATATTCCTCCGTGGGATCACGTGCTGGAACTCTTATTCCCTTCTACCGCGTCTATCTTGGAGGAGAGCTTAATGTTTCCTCTGGGCTCTAAAAACTCATCCGGGATGCAGGTCTATGACACGGGCCGTGCTAATGCTCCTGCTTATCCCCTCGCTGAGATTTCCCAGCGTCCCCCTCCTCTCGTCTTCCATGTCCCCGGCACATGTGTGAGTGTTTCCCTGTCCTGGGCCCAGTCTACCTTCACAATCTTCCTGCAATCGGCTCATCACTCCCTCATGTTCACACACCAGGCAGCTACTATTGTGGTTAATGCTGTAGCTCTTGTGTCTTTCTGTGAAAGAGTCCTTGTGTTGTTTTATGTAAGCCCGAAATAACTGTTTTTTCATGTATTTATGAGATATCTAAAATCCCCTCGGTATCCCCTTCAAAGTTGAAACTGTACACTGTCGGCCCTTTCTATCTGCAGCACTCACGCCGCAGATAGATATTTTTACATTCAGCTCGTGCATTCTACCACATCAATTAGGCAATTATGGACCGAGTGTCCACCCAATCACGGAGGTCAGGTCGAGCTACCGACGATGCATCGGTGATGTCAACGTGGAGATGATATGCAAATGTTTGCCAGGGGGGCACATGTACAATGTACTGGTTAGGGCGTACTTAGGGGGTTAGGGGCTGAAAATATATTTAACACTGGGGTACATCCCTGAAAAAAAGTTGAGAACCACGGACTTGAGAACGATGGTGCTTTTGTTGGTGATGGGACCCACAGGGCATCCCGGGTGCACGTCATGTTGGTAATCTATGTGTGGCCATTACTGAGCCATTTGGACAGTTTATCGATCAATTACAATACAAGGGGGTCATCGATTGCCACACAGTCAATGCTCAGGGTTGGAAACAACAACAAAAAAACACGTGATTGATCATATGTGAGAAACACATATGAATCTCTCTCTCTCTCTCTCTCTCTCTCTCTCTCTCTCTCTCTCTCTCTCTCTCTCTCTCTCTCTCTCTCTCTCTCTCTCTCTCTCTCTCTCTCTCTCATCCAGCCGGGTTGCGAGACCGAAGCAGCCCTGCGAGAGAAACAGCGAAGGGGGGGGGGGGGGCGAGAGAAGGAAACCGGAGCGACGGAGATGGCGAGCGTCAACATGGGGCCGAGACCGCTGCCGCGTCCGCTGCTGCTGCTGGAGCTCGCGTGGGTCCTCCTGGCCGTCCTCGCGCCCGGCGTCCGAGGTCTGAACGGCGACGAGGACCAGAGCCAGGACAACGACTGCAAAATGAAGAGCGTCACCGTGTCGGCGCTGCCGTTTCTACGGGAGAACGACCTGAGCATCATGCACAGTCCTTCGGCCTCCGAGCCCAAGCTGCTGTTCTCCGTGCGGAACGAATTTCCCGGGGACATCGTGGTGGTGGACGACCTGGAGAACACCGAGCTACCGTTTTTCGTCCTCGGTGAGTGCCCTGAAACACAACGCCAATTGAGCTGATTGAACCCCCCTTCCTCCGCTTAATGTTTTACAGCGGAGTACCTGTCTTGTTAGCTTAGGCCTGGTCCGATACAATGTTTTCCCTGCTTCGAAAGACTCTTTCGGCTATATAACAACCCTAATTGATAACTAACGCCATTAAGCAGCGCGTATGTGTCATAATTACTTCAGTCAACGGATGGTAATTAGTTCAGCGACTGTTATTGATGATGCCGCGGCGAGCTAAGTCACTTAGCACTTCCCATTGCAATAATAGGCCGCATAGCAGCCTAATGCTAACACAATACTATATGCATATATATTTTCTCCCATTGAGATATTGGCCATATTGGTGTCAGACTATAGCGTCCCTTTCATGACTTGCACGGTCCCACTATCGCTAGCGTACGCGCGTGGCTCGGTTAGCTACATGTGTCGGCAACTATAAACACACACGCGCACACTAGAAGCAGGTATGCAGCCAAACTGCTGTCACTTTAGTGCAACTTTAGACGCGTCTCCATGTTTCGCTGTTTTTACGTGGTGCCTTCAGGGACGTCAGCGTCCTGTGTGTTTTAGTAACTGAGGCGGACGCGACAGTTCACGCCGTCCTGTCACTTTTACCGGCTTTAATGAAACCAAAGCTTGACACCTAAGTCCACTTTCACCTGGCGTTCATTTATGCGAGTTTGGCAGAGAGAGGGGAAAAAAAGTTTGCATCGTGGGCGGCCGCTGTCCGTGGTGCTGAACGGCCGCTGCTGCTGTGAGGGTCTCCCCTTGCTACTGAGAGCACAAGTGCACAGTGGGTGGCTCTGTGTGGTTCGCAATATTACATTTGATGATTGATTACATATCCAGTATCCTAATCCCCTAGATGGCCATGACAATCACGGACATTTTACTTTTTCCACCAGCATTAAGTATTACGAATTCAATACTGTAATACTTGAAGCATTAAGAACTCAGAAGAGTTCATTTCATACCCGCTGAGCTTTAAATCACCCACATTCAGGTTTTTTTGTTTGTTGTTCAACCGGCTTAAACAACACATGCAGTTATGCAAACAACAATTTATTTTTCCTTTCGATTAATCTAGTAATGGTTCAGACTCCAAAGTATCAGAAAGTAGTGAAAAATGGCTATCACAGTTTTTTCAGATCCCAAGATGAAGTCTTTAAATTACTTATTTTTATTGGGAAAGGAGTGAGCCTTCTCATCTCTGTTGAGAGTTGCACAGAAAATGGCGGCGGGTAAAGACAGGAAGTTTAAAAAGATTAAACATGACAGTTTGCTTTTGTTGTTCTTTTATTACCGCAAATAAATGTAACAGTGTGTGTCGGGGCAAGTACATTTATGACCCAATTGCCTGGACAAAGTCTGAAAGGGTAGGCTTTTTTTTTCTGACCTACCTTAACCTTTTGTTACTTGATGCTACAGACACATTCGGCTTGATACTCTTAAATTATAGAGGTTCCATAACCAGTCCTTAACTTGAGAGAGCGTCGGACTTAAAATGACCGATTCCGATACATGAACTTGCGTATCTGTCAATATCGAGTACTGATCTTGATGTTATTATCATTTAACAGCTGTCTAGCTGTATGGATGTGATATGATTGCTATCATCGTTTCCTTGCTTGGCTCAGTTTAAACCTGTTGTAAAACCCAAACAAATACATACAGAGAATAAATGCCATATAACTTATTTTTTTATCATATAGTTTGACAGATTGTTGACAGACATTTCACTAGCTCGTACTGAGCATGTGCAGCTCTCCACAGAGATGAGACTGAGGGAGATCCAGAAGTAGACAATGGAGAAGTATACTTATTGCATGTTTTGCAAACACAACTTACTTTATTTGTTTATATTCGTCAGTACTTCAGAAAGCACTGCAGTGTGTATATAATATAATTCCTATGTGTGTTTTAAATGACAGACATATGGATTCCAGGGATGTTTGCAGTACTATTGAGTGTTTACGCCATGAGACCGTGCTGACTCTTTTGAGTAGTTCCTTTTAAAGGCAGTTAATTCACGACGGAGTGGAGGGGAATAAGCGGAGGTAAGCGCACAGCAGAAGCGATCTCACAGGACTGGCGTTGCATATTAACAAGTCCGAGTTACTGTCTGACATTACTTAATGTAGCACTCTACTCCAGGACGAAAAACTTGTTCACATCGGGGGCGGCCCGACACAATCCATGCTGCAGGTTTAGTGTCGCTGCGACCCAAGCGTGAACACTGGAGCAGCTGCAGCCTTTCATTTATCTATTTCTTTTTTTTTCCCTTCTCTTTTGTCTGTTGCTTGATTTCCTCTGCTGTCTAACAAAACCTCTTCTGTGAAACACGAGCTGCTGGCTTTGAATCGCAACAAACAAGAACTTCCACCCGCCGCGTGTTGTCTTCTGAGGAAAACGGAATCAATTTAACATTGTGCATTCGTATCGATAACGAGCAGCGATTACATCCAAACCGGTGCTTCAGCAGCACTGTGGTGAGACGCCCGCTGGACTCTGTTCATGTAAGCACCAAACCAACAGCCTCGTTGGGATTAATGCAGGTCATGGTTCCTCCAGCAGTGTACGCCTGGGACATTTTGCCAGGTGCTTGGCAACCATACGTCCAACGTAAATACACAGCTTGTGGCAGGCCAAGTCGGCAGCAATGATGACAGCTTTCTTCTGAGTTGACGGGATTAGATTTTGGAGCACTTTACTGTATCTGCTCGCAAACGGCCCAGACAGTCTTTAGGTTTGAGGAACTTACTGGATACGGCACAGATCTGTAGTCGATACTTATTGTGTTCAGTAGGGGAGTGTTCAGTGTCCTGGACTGTTTGGTCATTATTCAGAGGTAGAGAGGCACTAATTGCGCAATTGTGGATTAACCACTGTACATGTTTATAGTTATCTACACTTCACACTTAACATATTATGTTACATACATTATTTGCATTTTTGCACTCTCCTATTGTTTGCTGTTTAAGTTAATTTAATTTAATTCCTAAATGAATACTCTGTTCTTCTTTCTTTCATCCAGCTATTTTATTTTATTGTTATTTTTATCTTTATTCTTATTAGTATTCTTATTGTATATATCTTATATATCTTTCATCCCTGTTGTTTTTGTATCTTATCTTATTTTCTGTGTAAATGGCTGCTTCTCGACCCGAAATTTCCCCTTGGGGATTAATAAAGTATATATTCATTCATTCAAAAACCTGCCACTGTTGTGTAAAGGCTTTACCGCTGTGGATTGCTGTCAATTCAACACATTGTAGTCACAAATTAAATATTTTTGTATTATCCAATTAGCATGGTGAGCAATGCAGCACTGTCCTACCACCCAATGGACTGGTTATTGCTCCTGGGAGTCGGTCAGACTCTCAGTTGAAGAAAAACATTCAACCATAATTTGCTCAAAGTGCTTCCTTCTCTCTCCATGTGCATGTTGTTTTGTGGTTTCCTCCTTACACATTGGGATCGACAAGCGAGGAGGGAAATCGGAAGAGCCATGATCGAGGAGCCATGAGAGCGAGCTTCCAGGAAGTGTTTTAATGCTGGACACGCCCCCCCACTGTTCATCTGTTATGTGATTGGACGCTGCAGCTGAGCGGACTGATCGCTGGAGTTTCATGTCAGTGAAGACGATCACAGATTAAACTCAAGTTATATATTATATCTGTTTTCTTATTCACCATCTGGTTAAAATATGTTCATTGTAGGTCTGGACAACAAAAGGAACACAAACAACTGTCTTCAAAGATTTGATCTGTTGTTTCCCTCAATAACTTTTATTATGTATGTAATTAAAAGAGAGAGCTGGAGAGACAAAACTTGTTTACAACACGTAATGAAGAGAAACTATATTTATATTGTGGGTTATTTTATAATGATGTCACAATCAGAATTTCAAAACCTAGCGACGTAAATAATAAATAAGACTTAATCCGCCGGTAGAATCGATCCTGCGCGTATAAGCAGGACACAGAACACAGTATATAAATACTCAATGCAGTTTATTAAACGGGTAACAGACGACATAACAGACGGGTAACAGACTCATGATAACTTTGTCTTTATTAATATAAGTAGTAGTTTAACACCATTAAATCAACTGAAAACATACGATAATTTTTATCAATATAAGTGCATTTTTATTGTTTATACCTGTGATCAGCTATCAGTCGGCCGCAGTCATCATGAACTGACGTCGCCTCACGTGACGCTTCAGAGGAAAGGACGTCTCATATCTCTGAAAACATATTTCCTTTTTAGTTTTTCTTGTTAGCGTTCCAATATGCAACAGAAGATCCGCAGAAAGTTCTCTGAACGCTCCTGGTGCCTAATCTGCTTCATCGTTCCACCATATGCTCGCCGTACGCCAACACACCCGCTCACTGCTTCCTGTTACAGTGTTCGTTCACATTTTGCGACAATATCAGCCCATTTAACCTACAGTGCGGAGAATATGTACGGAAAGTGGAGTAGCGTGTGCTTTCAGATGTTTTTTGTGCACATTTTAATACTTTCTTTGGCAACTGACAGGACTTCAGCCTTCCTTTCAGCGCGAAGAGCGTCTGACAGTAAAAAGACTGAGCATCACTTTATGCAGGTTTTGACCTCGGACCCTGACCACTTCCATCAGTTTAATACACAGCAGCTGTGAGTCCTCGCTCCTCTCCCTTGTCTCATCGGGACACCTCGTCCTCGGCTAACCTCCGGTAATTATTTGTAAGTGTTTGAAGACCTCGGAGAGACACAGAACAGACAATTTTCTTTTTTTATAACCAAGACTCAATGTTCTAGTTGAAGGTGGAGGCATAAAGTTGTTAAGCCTCATTTTGGGAGGAGGAGGAGGAAAATAAAAGTAAATCTTATCATGAGGCACATTGAGATTCTTTTATTTTCCTTAGCCCATCAACCTCTTTTGATGTAGCATCATTTCAAAAGTGTATCTCCTCCTATGGGTTGGGTACCATTTAAATGCCCCCCCCCCCATACATTTTCGTGGCTCACATTTTTTTCTCGCCAAATTGCTTCTCTGTGTAGCAGCTTAGAACTAATTTGAAAAGGGGGATACTCGGTGACTGACAGTAAATTTTAGCCGCAGGACCCGCAGCCACTCGTTAGTGTCAGAGAAGCCCGGCAGCCTTATTAGGAATTTACTCTTTTCGGTGTTGTGCCATAAAGTGTGCGGAAGGTGAGGTAATAAAGTCGCCCTCCGGGACGGACCGGAGCCGTATTTGCTCTGGCAGTGATTTGCACATCTGGGCCCGGAGTCTCGGAAGTATAGTCGGCCCTTTTAACTGCTTCACATCAGCTTTCTCCGACAATAATTCGGCTGGTACAATTCCGATCCACTCCAGAGGAAGTTTTGCATTGTTGCATTAAACGCCATTGCTGTTTGGCTTTAGGTGTCACCTTGGTGTCCAAATCACTGGTATTTTTCTACATTTTCAAATGACAGTAAAGATGGCGGGACATCTAGACCTGCAAGTTGTGTCACCTTCTAATGGGTGGCATGCAGTGAGAATTGCCGTTGGCCAGGGGGTGCAACGGAACACGTGACGGTTTTGAGTCACAGGTCGAATCAGCAAAAATAAAGGGAGCAAATATAACTTTTAGAGATGGCCCCGATCGTGTTTTGCAGCTGGCGATATCGATTTGCCAAACATCGATGAGCCATGTCTGCCGATACAGATGTTTTTTGCTGTTGTTTTGTTATTACAGCTGGTATACAAGGCTCAAGACTTTTTTTTTTTTCATAAAGAATCATTTCAACCGCCCCAAAGTCTGTGTAAACCCTAAACAAATCATCCTTTTACCTCTGTAGTCATCTATTGTGGTTATTTGTAAAAAACTTGCAGTGCCAAGTTCTTGTTAACTTTGACTGAGGAGCAATAGAAAGCATCCTAACTGGAAACGTTGCAAAGTGGCCTCATGGTTTGTGCAGAGCCCAGGACGGGAGGGCTTGACAGCGGCTGATTGAACCCGCCTCGAACATCATTGGTACCCAACTACTTGGACAATGGCCGGACTTAGAACTTGCACAGTTATTTACAGTCCAAGGTTCTCCTCAAAATACTTGTTTTTGCCAACCAACCATCCAGAACATTGGAATACATACAGATTTAAAAACAAAGACAAAGCAAAGATTCCCACAGTTGAGAAGCTGGAAACATTGCTTTTCTGCCATTTAAGTAATGGAATAATTGCCTTATCATTTCCGCTCTGAACATGAACATGCAATACAATAAATGCTTCGCCACGCTCAATCAGACAGATGCCTACTGAACCCCCACACCCCCTAAAAAAGAATTGTTATTATAAAGCATTATGGGTTTCTGCTTCCCCATGACTCCTCCACAGATTCCTCTCCGTTTGAGTGAACACTGACCAGCTGCTTCCCGGCTGCTGGCTGAAATGAAAAAAAACTAAAGTGTGGCTTTTGTCTTTCATTATGAATACCGGTGGGAGGGGATCCACAACTCGAATAGTAGCAGTTAACGCTGTTCTGAAGCGCATTTCAGCATCAGATGAGACAATGGACTGTGGCTGCGTTCCCACGAGCAATTAAAAAGGCCCTAATATACTTGGTCATAATGAATATGTTACAGGGAAATCTTAATTCCCCTCTGCGTTGGGTGTCGGAGACACTTTGCTGAGCTTAGTGAGCACACGATTTGTTTATTAATTGGATTTTTCACCCTGACTAAAATGCCCTTTTCCCAGCCAAAATTTCTAACATGCCAACATACGAACAGCTACCGTACCGACCCATATTATCGTGAATTATTGGACAGTTTCACCTCTCCAGGCCTCTAAAAAAATAAAATAATTTAAATTAATTTTTACCTTTCTGCTGGCCTTTTTCCTTGTCAAGGCCGTGTTCACAATCAATGGAGACAGTGATTTCAATTTGCTCTTAGAGACAAAGAAAGATTAATCCACTTTTACAAATTCGGATGTAAACCTAAATAATGATGGCGAAAAATATTTATTTTATTGTTTTTACTTCCCCAGACTTTACTGCTCTTTCGCATGTCAACAGAGCACAGCGGTTGATTACTGCACACCACTGACAGGTCGGCACATTCTGTAACGTTCTGTCATTAAGGGTTTGCACGTTGAGGATTTTTAACAGTTGCTACTTGAAAGTGACTTTTCGCCCGGTCATTAAAAGTGCTAATTAGCTGACTTATGACTACACAAACTGCTGCTTCAGACGTTTCCCGTGCCGTTCATCCTACTCTCTGAGACTAAAGTAACCGCGCCACAGCACACAGGCTTTGTTTTTTCTCTCCAGACAAAACAAATAGGAGTAGCGCCACCCGGTCTGCTCTGGTGGCCGGTCCGGTACTTTTGAGTGTTTGGAGCTACTTTGGTGGCTCGGTTGGTGCCGTTCCCTCCACGAACTCTGCATTAATCTTTACGCTTGTTGGTATTGCCTTTTTAGTGCTGGCATAAATCTCTCAAGTAGGAGACACATTTATATGCACATAAAAAAAACACAACTTTTATGTGATCAAGGCAATGATGTGAAAGTGTGTTCGCAGCATATGTCAACTCGGGAAATTACTCATGTTCCCTTTCCATCCTGAACGCCGATGTTATGCTGGAATGACATGTTGACTATTTGAGTTATTTAAAGAATTTACCATACGTAAATGTACATATTATTCATGTTGTGTGCTGATGGATATTATATATAATATTATATATACATCTATCTTCTGAAAGAATATATAAATATATTTTATATATAGTCCATCAGCCATTATGACAAAATCCAATTTCCCAATAATGTATGGCTTTATTTTTGGGCTTTGCTCAGTTTTAACTAGGGCTGCAACAATGAATAGATAAAATTGATAAAAATTAATTATTACGGCAGTCAATAAGTCGCGGAGAAGAAAAAAGCGGACAAAAGAGCGGAGCAGAGCAACTGGCCTGCCATTGTTTCTGGGATTGGAGTGAGACATGAAGAAAGGTTGAGGTCGTCATCTTCGCAATAGAACATCTTTGATGTGACGTGTCGAGTCTTGGCCAATCAGCGTTAAGATGTCTACAGCGTCTTCATTTCCCTCAGACTTGTTTTTAATGGAAGCTAGTCCGCTTGCTATCACGTTAGCTAACGTGTTTGGGTTTTGTATTGTCGTTAAAGTTACTTTATGTTCCGTTACAGTTCAGTCTTGCTTGGAAAAAAACGTAACGTGATGAAACATGCTGTAACCCCCCGGTCTGGTTCAGTTCACGCTGTCAATTGTTAACGTTAGACCGGCACACCGGAGGATCTGGCTGCAGGTTTTTATTTTTTTACTCAAAGTAGAATGAAGCAAATCATGTAATTAGCCAACAACGTGATGTTGTGGTTGAGACCCAGATATTGATCAGATGTGAATTAAATAGTTTAAGAAAGAGGACGCTCTATATGTAACGCAGCTTGAAGCAGGGCTGAGATAAAGTGGAGGTCAAAACAGACGTGAAAGGAGCAATACAGCTTCCCACTGTCCCAGTATTTCATACATATTGATAAAGCAGGGTATGCTAAATGCAGTCTCTGCTCCAAGGAGATCAATTACAGTAAAAAGGGCTCACATTTGGCAGATATAAAGCATACATGTGTATGTTTTTTGTGTTAGTCCATTTTTATTTAATTTCTGTAATTAACAGTTTAGGAATGTTCAATGAGCAACCTGTTTGTTCACTTTCTGAAGATGTTTTGCGCTATCAGTTCTGTTTTTGAATAAAGGGTTGGAAATTAATGTTTTTTTTATTCAATTCATCGATTAATCGAAAAAAAACAACAACCGATTAATCGATTATTAAAATAATCGTTAGTTGCAGCCCTAGCTTTTACCAACAAGCCCTGACTAGCTATTTCTCTTGTAGGACATTGCTTCCATCCACACTACAGTCTAGGGTTGGGGGGAAAAATCAATACAGCAAAGTATCGCGATAGTTAGCGTGGCGATATTGTATCGATACACGGAAGCCAAGTATCGATCTTTTTTTATGTAGTCAATTATGGGAGGCATCGGAGAAAGAAATGCAAAATGCTCCGTCCGCGTGTAAATCAAACGTCTGGACTTCCTGTTACTCGTAGTGGCGCTGCTCCACAGCAGTTGC